>NC_087580.1:58988734-59291764 GCF_036250125.1 Pseudopipra pipra | reverse complement strand
GCACTACTCCCCCCAGGACCCGTGGTCGTGGCTCCCACCGCAGTGTCCACTGGGCTTCCAGTCCTCGTCTGTCCGGTGGTAGTAGCCCCCATCACTGCTGCTCCAGTAACAGTAGCTCTGGTAGTGTCTGCTCCTGCTGGTCCGGCAGTGCCTGCAGTGCTGCAGTGCCTGCAGCCCCAACAACAACAGACCCAGCACCTGCCTGACCCGCGGCAGTGCCAGCTTGTCCAGTGGTACCCAGGCTTCCTCCTCGCAAATCGGGAGCAATTAAAAGATCTAAATCCTCATTTGTCGGGCTATTAACATAAATTTGACTGATGAGATCACATTTACCACGGTGTTTCCTCTTTTCTCTCTCCAAAGCCATTTCTGAGAGCTCTGCCTCTGGTTTATATTCCCTCTTCCATTCTGAACGATTTAGAAAAGCCAGAAACAATTCAGCATGCACTACTTCATTCCACCGCTCCTCCTTATGGAGGATTGACATGAGTTGTAACACTATTCATTTGAAAAGATTCAAACTTCAGTCAAGTCTCCCCTTCATGCAGCCCATGCAACAGCCACATATTTATAGATAGCCTACATAACTCCCGCCTCTTTAAAGATGTTTCAGGACCTGTCAAATGCCTCCAGTGCCACAAAACCAAGGCTAAAGGAGATCCTTTTGGGATCTCCTCCTCTCGGGACTTGACATAACCCATAATGACAAATACCAGGCAGGAAGAAAACTTCCCAGCGCCGGATTTGAACCTGTGGCCTCAGGATTACCACACAGGCTCTCTCTCCGCAGGCTACCAGCAACTTCAACCAAGGACAGGCTTTTCTAATGCAGAAAAGGCATCCCTTTTCCTTCCAGCTGTACCAAGCCAACACAAAAACCCTGAGTAACCCCACCATCCTTGCCCTGCCTTTACGGAAACGCGCGGGGGAGAGGGGGTGGTGTCTTCCAGCCATACCCCCTTAACCATTACAGGCCAGTCAAACTGCCTGCCCAGATGAACCACTTTTTGCCCTCAGAATGGGAAAACACTGACTTTTGCAACAACACGGGGCCCTGAAGTCACACTTCCCAGTTCACCATATTCCCCAATTTCCGGGAAAAACCCACTTTACAGTTGCTAGCAAAGTTAACCCTAAAAGAACTGCTCTTTTATCTCACCTGTGCCCAGGATTGTTAGGAGCTGGGGCTTCTCAGGATCAGTGCGGGAACCCTTCAAATAAGTGGCGTCAGAAGAAAAGGTCTCACAGGATGAAATGGCTCGATCCAAAGAAGTTGCAGGTCCAACAGCTTCCAGGGTGCTGGATTACAATTTCCACCTTTTGGAGTGCCAAACTGTAACCTAAAGAGATCGCGGAGAAAAAACTCCAGGCCAATTTAGTGTTTAAGATAAAAAGAGCAGATTGTTTAATCAGGCCCTCAGGCCCAGGGGAATACACACAACGTGTGCGCACCCTAGGAATGGTTCTACAATTTTATAATATGGCCTGTCCAATCCCAGATTTATCCACCCCCCAGTTCTGCCCCCTGACACACCCCTTTGGGAACTGGGTCTGGGGTCTTTGGGACCCCTTCTTCCTCATCTTCATCTTCCCAGCAGTTAAAGTCTCTGGGGGTGAAAGTGTAAGTGACAGAGTTGTTGGAAATTATATAACTTTCCTAATTAATTTTTCTAATTAATGGTTTTAATTAACTTTTTAATTAATTGTTTTAATTACTCATAAGCAGTGTATAATCATATGCAGTGTATTAGTCTTAAGCAGTGCAATTTTCCACTTTTAGCAAGCATGTAGCTAAGTTTCTTTTCACAGACTGTTATTGTTAGTTTGATTATTAGATCACTGAAACTTTAAGTTTTGCTAAACTAACCCTGATAAGCTTCGATGAACAAAGTCTGAGGGAGTTTAAGACTGGACACCCAGGATCCTAAATTTATGGCCCTCCAAGGACATGTTGAAGTAACCAGAAGATAGAGACCAATGAAAATGATTCATTTCAACCTGTCTGAGAAAAAGATGATAAAAGGACTGAAAAATGTGGACTAATTAGCCTGAGAAGCAAGAAATCAATAACCATTAGTTGATAGAATACTAATTAATGAAGAGAATAATGTAATTTAGTAGTAATGAACATTAATTTCTTTGTTTGCTAAAAATGTATAAATAAGTAAAAAGCTTTGAAAGTGGTGTGTGTGACTGGAATTATCTGCTATGCACCCTGACCAGAATAAAGTAATGCCTCCTTGCTAATACTAAAAAAATAGCATTAGTGAGTTTCATCTATCCTGTCATTTTTGGCGACTGAGTGGCTCCTCTGTTAAGGAAACTTCCCTGTCTGACCATCCAGGACCCATTCTGGCAGTCACACTCCCACCACCTAAGCTGGGACAGAGGCCTCTTTGCAGCTACACACACCACACAGTCAGAGACTGAAATAGTTAATGGCTTAAACATTGTAAGATCACCAAAAGACTGTAGCAAACTGAAAGAAACAGCTGTTCATCCAGCAAAAGCCTACCCCTCCCTGAATATGCCTACTGCAAGGACCTTCCTATAAGTTGGTGCTACTGTCCAACTATCCCAGGTGCTGAAGGGCATGCATACCTGAAGCTACAAACTGGATTTCCAGATAAGGGAAGAGGCAAATCCTGCAAGGTGGGATAATCCTTCTTATCATGCCAATGTCCTCCCTTATGCTTTGACTCTGCTGTGAAAACCCCTCCAGGGAGCATCGAAGACTGGTGACAAGTCCAGTGATGTGATCCCTTGTAAAACTCCCTGCCCCAGGGGAGGTACCAGCCGTTCCCACCTGAGTGAGCTTGAAGTGTATAATAACTCATGAAATCTTTGAGTTTGGTGGGGGGCTTCCCCCACCCCAAATGGATCAAGACCATCGCTTCAATCAACAGACATCGAAGCTGCAAATACCAAGTTTCATCACTGGATCTAGCGGGTAGTGACTATACACGTCTTTCCACGTTTATCCTTTCTTTCTCTTCCTTTCCTTAAACATATCTTGGGTTACCCTCCCCTTCTGGGACGTGTCATAACACTTGCGTACACCTCCCTTGCATTGCCTTGCCTTTCATTGCTTACCTCTCATGTGCTTTGCCTTGCACACCCACCCCTTGCTTTGCTTTGCCTACCACTCCCTTGCCTTGTCTTTCCCTGCCTACTCCTTCCTTGCCTTGCATCGCCTTGCATCCACATCCCCACCTTCACTTGCCTACCCCTTCCTTACCTGGCCTGGCTTTGCCTTGCCTTTCCTATCTATCATTGCATTTAAGATTTTCTACTGCCCATTGATATTATAATGCAATTGCACCCCTCATCAAAAAAAAGACCTTAAGGATAAACCAATTTTCAACAGTTAAGGCACCTTACATTGTGGAGCTGGTAATCTTACAGGTCCAGGTATCATTATAACGTCAGCAAATTGACATGTCCCAGATTACCACCTTTATCCTGAAATAAAGACAAAACAGAATAAAATAAAAATTTAGCCATGTTAGTTGAAATTTAGCATGAAATGTGACTTTGCAAATTGTAGCCGCCTGCAAGTAGGGGTCTGCCCAATTGTGGGCAGTTAAGATAAAAGGGGAACTATGGCTTGCATGAACGGATAAGATGAGACTGACAGGGAAAGCCGGAAAAGAAGGGCTTTTAGCATGGAGCAAAAGTAATCAATAGCATTGCAAGGGAGACAGGAGATGGGTGGGGGAAACATAGCTGCTTGAAATCATAGAGCTTTATGTAACTACTCTATAGTAATAAAAATAGGGGATAGGTAACCGAATGTCTATTTAGATAAGGCAGACTTCATACCAATTCTCAAAGAATGTTTATGGTAGATAATTTTTGAAACTTACGTCTTCCAAATGTATAAAAGCTGTTGTTTTTTTTTACTTGGTGGACACGCACTTGGAGGACAAAACCCCCTGCGCGGCCTCGGTCATAATAAAAGTGTGCTTTACATATTGTTTAAGGATTTCTTTGAATCAATTTGGCACCCCAGATGGGACATGCCTCCGCTCATCTGTGAGACCCTCTAGAACCGGAGACCCTCTGCGTGCCCTGGGATGTTACTCCAGTGAGGCTTCCCGGGCTCCACAGGAGTGGACAAAGATCCTGTGCAAAGATATACAAATTCTAAAGCACCATTTTATTTTTCCCTAGGGTTTGGGGAAGGAAACCATAAGTCGTATGCTGTTTTTACTGGACTCTGGCTTGCTAGCAGCTAACAAGAGCTGCATCCTTCTAATTGTGGGTTCGAGTCCCACTAGCGGATTGCATGGGATTTGATTGTGAGTTAGAGTCTCACCAAAGCTATACCAAATTCCTCAGGCTAAGAGGATTTGGAAGAAAGGGATGGATGTTTTTGGGTTTACCTTTGTGGTTGGATTTTGGACTTGGACTTGAAATTGAGATCATTATAAGTCTGGTAATATATTATCTTTGAGTTTGTTTTAAACCATCTGTGGGGATCCCTTGTGTGTATTGATTATATTGTTTGCCTTTGTCTCTGAGTATTGTCTTTTATGTCATAAAATCACTGTTGGGTGTGTTAAGTAAGCAAATATTGGGAATTATATTTTTTTATATTTGTTACTGTTTTATTTCCAACCACGGCAAAAGACTACCTTTATGTGTTTATGGGAGATAGTAGTTTCATTGTTTACAAAACTAATTGGGCAGGAAACTGACTCTAACACTTATTGTTTGCAGGAATTAGACACGGAAGTTTTCTGGCTGCTTGTAAATGCCACAAACTCCAGGCCTGTCAACCTCTCTGCTAACAGTAAATGAAAGTGCTAACCCTTATCTGTGCTCAATTTGTAATAATTGCTTACCTCATATTCGTAATCTGCGTTCATTGTTGGCAATTTCAGGGCGTTAACCTGAGGACAGGGATAGGATTGGCACTGGGGGATTTAGAACTAGAAGACGAAAGCACCTGTATTTGCAGAGCAGTATTACAAGGTTGGAGAGCACGTTGGCAAAGAGTTATAAATTGCACGCACGGAACTTTAGCAAGAGTGGTTGAATTTAGATACTGTTCTTATACAGTGCCATAGGGCATAACGAGATCTGTATGTGGAACAAGACGAAGGAATAGAGGTGGTCCTCCCTTGTTGGTGTCCAGATTGTGGGGATTACTACCCTGTTTTAGTGGGTACAGTTTATAGAGAGTGTGGATATCTAGGATAGTGGAACACCCTAGAAAGGAACATTTATTTTTGTTCCCAGTGTCAGGCTGAAAATTATGGCAAGACATCAAGTTAATAGAATGGGAAGTGCTAAAACAGCTGGCAGAACTGGTTCAAAGCCTCCTTGCTTTAAGGACTAATTGAGCCCCTAGATAATTGAAAACTGGTGCTGTGTGGTGTGTGCGAGAGTGTGCGACTGAGACGTGCAAGTAAGCACGAAGCGAGTGTGGAGTCCCAAACTGCGGTTCCACTTCTCCGCGAGGAGAATGGCCAGTAAAGGACAAAGTGACCGGTGTGAAAGGACGGAGTGGGACTGACACAACTGAGATGTACAATTACATACAAAGAGAGTGGGAGCCTGAATTTGAGTTTCCGTTGTCCTGTGAAGGGCATGGCCAGAGACAGGCAAAGCGAAACCTGAAAAATGGGAAAGCAGCAGGGAAAACAGGAGGTTGACAAAAGCCCTTCAGGGTGTATTTTAACACACTGGAAAGAAATAGGGGGACCCCAGGGTGGGAACACTAGCAAGAAGACTCTAATCAAATACTGCACTCAATGGCGGTCCTTGTATAAACTAGGGGAAGGGGCAAAGTGGCCAAAGCATGGATCGTTAGACTGTAATATCTTACTACAGTTATTGTTGGTTTTGCGAAGGGAAGGAAAATGGGATGAAGTGATTTATGCTGATATGTTCTTTTCTTTGAGGGAACACCTGGAATGGGAGAGGGAGTGTGGCATTAATTTGACCCCTAGAGATCCATTTGTTCTAACTTTAGAACGAGAGAATCAAAAAGAGAAAATGAGGAAACTTAAACGATGTTGTTCAGCATGTTTTATAGGACAGAGGTGTTTGAAATATAAGGACGGTAAACCAGAAAGTGGAATTGATGATTATGTAAGTCCCTTTGGAGAAAGGGCAAATGATCTCACGGAAGATGAGGCTTCTGTCTCCTCCTCAGGGCTGGCAAAGGATGAGGACAGTAAATTATCCCCATCCTCAGGACAGTGAGAGAGGGACAGAGAAAGGGGAAGAAGAAAAACTTCCCTTTCCCCATCGTTCTCCCCTGAGCAGGCGAACATGCAGCAAGATGAGAGCAAGATCAGCCTCACTTCGCGCAGGTGTCAAATGGATTATACAAGCCCCTTTAAGGGAAGCTGCAGATTCTCAGGGACCTATAAGGTTTAAAGTTAATTTCTCTATGGGAGATCTGGAAAATTGGAAGAATATTGCTCGTAAATATAGAGATGACCCAGTCGGGGTAGTGAAGAAGTTTAAGGCATATATTAAAGCTTTAGATCCGGACTGGGAAGATATTGATTTGATGCTAGATGCTTTGACAGAAACTGAAAAGGAGTTAGTATTGAAGGCAGCCAGGGCACACTCCCAAACTATGTTAGGATCTGATGATAATTTAAATGTTTTCTTTCCACGAGACAAACCATGCTGGGACTATAATAATCCCAACCATTATCAACTTCTCCAGAAATACCGGGGGTGGGTGACTCACAGAATGGAAAGTGCAGTTCCCAAAGATGTAAACTGAGGGTCTCTATATGCGGTAAAACAAAACGTCGGAGAAACCCCCAATGAATTTCTAGATCGATTAAGGGAAGCAATGCGAACTTACATCACCTTGGATCCGTCACGGGATCAGGGCAAACAGCAGCTAATCTCACTGATTCTAGGTCAGTCCTCAGATGACATCTGACGCAAGCTACAAAAGTTAAAAGCTGAAGGTCAAAGGGTGTGGTAGTTTGGTCTAGACCTTCCTTGGTGACCAGTTTGTAACCAAGGAAGGGCCCAGATTTACCCAGTATTCCCTACAATTTTTACGTAAGCCAGGCTATAAGAAGAAAGGAGGAAAGGCCTTCGCTCTCTCTTTCCTTCCGGCAGCTTGGAGGTGCAGGTTCCCTGCTGCTGAGTCTGCCGTGTTGGGGAGTGAGGCCTGGTTAGGCCTTGCCGACCTTGGGAGGCAGAGGTTGCTGGCGATCGTTCCAGAGCGACTCTCGGTTGACCCAAGAAGAGTAGTGAGATATTTCTTTGCTAACTTTTTTAGTTGCTAGATATTGGGCTACTAATTGGGATATATATATATATATATTTTGTTTTGGTTTTGTTCCTTTTCCCTTCCCCCTTCCCGTTCCCTTGTGAAATTGTATATATATTTCAATTGTATATAACTGCAACATAAGTGTAAATATATTTATATATATTGCTTTAGCTGTCTCTCTCTCGTTTCGGTTTTCTTGGTTGTTTTTTTTTCTCCCTCTTCTCCCTGAGGTTTGGGGGGGGTACTTCTTGTGGTAAGGTTTGGAGACTTGGCAGGGAGCCAGCTTCAAACCATATCAAAGGGACATTGAAAAACTAATTGAGGAGGCATGGCGGGTATACAGGAACAGGGAAGGGATAGAAAGACAGAAATTAGGTAAAACTATCACTAAGGCAACTATCGCCACCCTGGATAGGAGAGACCCTCGCTCTGGAAGACCTGGATGACACCCTGGAAACAGTGACTATCAAAAATTGAGACCAAAGCAATGTGCAAATTGTAAACAAAGTGGACACTGGAAAAGAGAATGCCCTCAAAATAGATGAAAACCTACTTTGGTGGCAGAATTAGACCAGGACTAAAGGGGACCGGGGGGTTTGCACTCCAGAGACCCCCTGGTTATAATGGAACTGGGGAAAGACAAGCATAAAATAGAGTTAATGGTAGATACTGGTGCAACATTTTCTGTGTTAAATCAGGAACTAAATGTTATAGATAATGTATCTTTGAATGTTGTTGGAGCCACTGGCCAAAATAAGAAGGTAATTTTTTGGAAACCTTTAAGTTTTAAATTAGGTAAGACTCTAGGTATACACAAGTTCCTTTTATATGACACATGCACCTAAATCGTTTCTGGGACGGGATTTATTAGAAATATTGAATGCAGAAATTAAGTTTAAAAATGGGGATATGCAAATTAAAGTAAGAGAAAATGAACTAATCGAAGTCTTAAGTCTTGCTTTAATTCAGCCACAGATATCGGGAGAAGTGCTGTCATCAATCCTCAATCAAGTTTACCCTGGGATGTGGGCCGACAGGACCCCAGGAAGGGCTAAAAACCCTCAACCTACAGAAGTAAGGCTAGAACCCAGAACACAGCCGGTAAGAATCAAACAGTATCCTCTCAAACTAGAAGATAGAAAAGGGATTAAGGAGATAATTGACAATTTTATCAAATTTGGGTTGTTAATTGAATGTGAATCAGAATATAATACCCCTATATTGCCAATTTGAAAACCAGATGGCAAAAGTTATAGGTCGGTACAAGATTTAAGGGCCATTAATAAAATTGTCGAAGATCTCCACCCAGTAGTAGCAAATCCATATATACTTTTGACCAAACTAAAAAATGAATATGTCTGGTCTTCTGTTCTAGACTTAAAAGATGCCTTTTTCTACCTGCCTTTGGACCCTAAAAGTCAAAAATTGTTTGGCTTTGAGTGGGAAAATGCAGACACAGGTCGCCAATCCCAGCTCACCTAGACCGTATTACCTCAAGGATTTAAAAATAGCCCCACAGTCTTTGAGAATCAACTTGCAAAAGATCTAGAAGAATGGACAGATGCGTCCTCCTGCAGTAAGTGGACCATTTGTTAATTGCCACCAGGACCCAGAACGAATGTGGAGAATGGACTGTAAGCTTATTAAACTTTCTAGGACTGAAAGGATGCAAGGTATCCAAAAACAAAGCCCAGATTGTCAAGAAATAAGTCACCTATCTAGGATGTGAAATCTCAGGAGGACAGCATCGACTGGGACCAGTGCAGAAGGAAGCCATCTGTAAAATACCTTTGCCCCAGACTCCAAAAGAACTTCACACATTTTTAGGAATGACTGGCTGGTGTAGCCTTTGGATCTACAAATATGGACTGATAGTCAAACCCATATACCAGATTCTACAAGATGGGATTAAACAATTAGTGTGGACTGGAGAAGCTAGGCAAGCTTTCCATCAATTAAAGAAAGAACTGATGCAAGCACCTGCACTAGGTTTCCCAGATGTGACCAAAACTTTTTGGCTTTTCTCACACGAAAGGCAAGGGATTGCATTGGGAGTCCTAGCCCAACAGATAGGAACATATCGACGAGCAGTGGCATACTTCTCTAAACAATTAGATGAAGTAAGCAAAGGATGGCCAGGGTGTTTGAGGGCAGTGGTAGCAGTAGTACTAAACATACGAGAAGCATGAAAGTTCACAATGGGACAGAAAATGACTGTTCTAGTATCATATGTGGTTTCAGCAGTGCTAGAACAGAAAGGGAGTCACTGGCTCTCGCCCTCCAGGTTTCTCAAATACTGAGCCATCCTAGTAGAACAAGACGATGTCGAAATCATCACCACTAACATCATCAGCCCAGCCACCTTTTTGTCCAGTTCAACAACTACAGGGGAACCAGTGTATCATAGTTGCATTGAAACAATTGAGGCAACATATTCCAGTTGACTGGACTTAAAAAATACACTGCTGCCTGAGGCAGAAATGTGGTTTACCAATGGAAGCAGCTATGTGAAAAAGGGAACCTGCAAAGCAGGATATGCATAACGACTGTAGATCATGTCATTGAAACACAGGCACTCTCTGCTGGCACTTCTGCACAAAAGGCAGAGATAATTGCACTCACCAGAGCATTGCAATTAGGAAAAGGAAGGACATTAATATATGGACAGGCTTAAAGTATGCTTTTGGTGTAGTACATGCTCACGGAGCAGTATGGAAAAAAAGAGGATTGCTCACATTGCAAGGAAAACAGATAAAGCATGCAGAAGAAATCTTAAAGCTACTAGAAGCTGTCCAATTACCAAGAAAGCTTGCCATTATGAATTGCAGAGGACATCAAAAAGGTAATATGGACCAGGAAAAAGGCAATCAATTGGCAGATCGAGAGGCGAAAAAGGCAGCAGAAAATGTCCAGATAGGACTCATATCCTTTACCCCTGAAGGCAAAATCATAGAGGTAAGCTCTAATGTATCATATTCAAAGGAAGATTTAAAATTAATAAAAGATCAGCAAGTTCAACTCAAAGGTAACATGTACCACTTAAAAACAGGACAAGTAGTAATACCTGAAAGAATACTATGGAAAGTTGTACAGGCAGAACATAACTCACTGGAGGGCAGATGCACTGCATAAATACCTAAGGACACAAATTATAGGACGAAATTTATACACTACAATAATCCACGTTGCTAAACAATGCAAGACTTGCCTTTATAATAATCCTCACACAACCAATAAAATAGAGATAGGGACAATTGGCAAGGGTAACCTCCCAGGGCAACACTGGCAGATAGATTTTTCAGAACTGCCAGGGAAAGGGGGGTACTGATACCTATTGGTGCTAACAGATACCTTCTCAAATTGGCCAGAGGCTTTCCCGACCCGAAGCAATAAGGCTTGAGAAGTTGTCAAGGTACTACTTAATGAAATTAACCAAGCAAGGCAGCAATATCGACAACTCCTGATTCAAACCCTGGAAAATACAGAAAAGCTTAAACGACTCTCACTACTGCCATAGCAGATGCAAATGTAGTTATTTGATGGTCTAAGAACCCCACCCCGGCACAAGCCTGCATCATTGCATCAAGGGTAGTACCTTTTGACAGTCTGTATTGGCATTATCCCTGGTTAGTTGTGTAACCAGCAGCTTCTGTAACTGAGTGTCAAAAACCTGTCTCTCTACAGCTTCTTGCAGCTTTTCCACGAATTGCAAGAATGGTTTTTGGTCATGTACTTGGTTCTGGGCTCTGCCAACTCTGCAGCCCGCAATAATGCTTGCTGGTCTATGGTTTTTACTTGCTCCAAAACTAGTGACCTCCTGCACAACCTACATGGTTACAATTTATGGGCAGCATGACACATGAAAAAGGAACAACACCAGTGGAAAGACTCCACCTGAGATTCAACCTCCACAAACTTCATACAAGGCTGAAATAGAATACCAAATTTTTGTAAGAATCTCTTATTTAACCTCAGTCCTAACATCATCTTAAAATCTCAACACCTACGGAAAGTATTTTTAAGTCTATACAGTTACACATTCATGTAGCTTTTCTCTTTCACACAGTCTCCTCCCAGTCACATATAGGTGGCCACCTCAGACACTCGTCTGTCGCAC
The DNA here is from genome assembly GCF_036250125.1 of Pseudopipra pipra. Lineage (NCBI taxonomy): Eukaryota > Metazoa > Chordata > Aves > Passeriformes > Pipridae > Pseudopipra > Pseudopipra pipra. Next base: position 59,280,392 of record NC_087580.1, on the reverse strand, counting down.
ACACATTTCAAGTAGTCATTGGCTGTGCACTTCTTATCAGTTTCATAATTCAAAGGGAATTTATGGCATAGCCGCCAACAGCAATCTGCAAATCCTGCATAACTCTCCATGCAAAAGACAAATACAACAAGAAAAGACAGGATATTATCTTGGAAATTTTCAACCTTTCTTATAGAGCAATGATACTCTGTCATAAAGGCAATAGAACTACTTCTGCAGGGGGCAGGACTACCCCCTTTGTCTCATTATCCCGTCTGCAAATTTTCTACCCCCACCTTGCCCCTGGGGGAAACAGCCGAATTTCATTTAAGAGACGTGAAATGGCGAACTATAGAAGGGTCCTAACAACCTTCTGCAATATGCAAACAGCTAAGCATGCATGTTGCCTTGTTCTTAATCTTGCTTCAAGGGATTTTTTTGTCAGTCTCTCTTTCTGGTTTTGAAAACGTTTGAGAATGCCATGAGCATGCTCCATGCGTAACACCTATTGCTGTAAAAACAGTGCAATGTTATTTGATTTATAAGTTGGGGCATTGTCAGTTTTAAGTTGTTTTTCCCTTTTTTCCTTTTTTCGGTCTTTTGCCCCCCCCCGCGTCACCCATTTCTCTTGAACACTTGCCCCCCCCCCCCCCCCCCCCCCCCCCGCCAGAGGACGAAGGAGGGGGAGGAGGGGCCAGGTTCACCTGGAGAAAATCAACAGAAGGAACTAGCAACCTAATCATTGTGATAAATTGAGAAAATAATTCGAGTTGATTAAGAGGAAACAGTGAAGGGTCAATATGACCTCGAGAGAAAAGAAAAACAAGTCGTAAAACTTAATTGGGCCCCTATAAAGAGATAAAACAAGTTACCTCCCTTTTACCTTGTGTAGGATTTATAGTGAGACAATTTTGTTTAGTTAGATAGATAATAGGACCTTTCTTGAAATTTATAACTTTGTAGCAAGCAAACATCTGCAGAGTGTCTGATTTGACAATATATTATGGATGCTAGATAATAGGACCTTTCTTGAAAGTTATAACTTTGTAGCAAAAACATCTGTTGAATGTCTGACTCAACAATGTGTAATGTTTATGCTTATGTATAATGAATATTCATGAAGTAGCTGGAAATAAATGTAGGACAACTATCTTCTTTGGGTGTGACAGGCGTTGGGAGTTGTTGAACCCCTTCCCTGATCACCCAGCGTTGAAATTGCTTTTATCATATAATAAAATTCTGATTGGAAATTGCCCGATTGGGTTTCAATTTCTCACAAACTTGGTGACTTCGCCCGACGTGATACCCTTTGTGTTCTGGGAGATACTTAGCACCTGAGATAGGAGCGCGCCCGCTGCTTTTCAGCGGCCTATTCACAGGCCTAATATTTCAACAAGGACCAAGGGTAACACATGTATATGATAAAAGCAAGGAATTAAAAAGCTCCTGGAGTGCTGCAGCAAAAAGCCCATAATTCTTGTGCACGAAGATCCGAGTGAGAACAACGGACTGTGAGTATCACTTCGGGGGGCGGATAAAGAGGTCGGAGTGAATGATGAATGAGACGCAGCGTAGCTGCGGAGCGATAGTGGAGTCCTTCTAACCTCGTTTCCGTTTTTCCGCGAGGAATGCGGCAGGTGAAGGGACGAAGCGGTTGAATTGATGAGTGGACCTCTGGGGTCGGTGGGAGTTTTTCAGAAGGGACCACTGAGTCGGTGAAAAATCTTAGAGGGGATCCCAGAGGATCGGTGGAAAAGTAGGAAAACTTTAGAAGGGACCTCGGGAATATGGGGCAGGGAATTAGTAAATTAAGTTGCCCCAGGAAGGAAAGGAGCAGGCAGGCATTGCCGGATATACCCTTAGACAGTCCGCTAGGGGTAAGGATTTTAAACTGGGAAAAGAGGGAGAGTACTAAAAATAAAGAAAAACCAAAAATGATTCAGTACTGCATGATTGGGTGGACTAAAGAAAAATAAGGAAACGGTACCTATCTGGTTAGTTAGCAGCTGCGGGAAAGTTTTGTGTCCCGGGATAGGGGACACGGATTCCTGAAAATTTTGACTTGGGCCCTCGGAACAGTCTAGAGAGTCAATTTTCAGGGGAGGCGAACGGGGGTTCGCCAGTTACCCAGATCAGAGTGGGTCAGCCTAGGGCTGTGTGGTTTGGAGGGGACGCCCTCCGGTGCTCTGACGCTGTGGGAGAGCCAGTGGGGCTCTGCAGTCGGTGTGACTCGGTAAATAGCCGAGAGGTTGCGAAACAGCCTTGTAACCTAAAGGTAGCAAGTTTGAAATCCAGTGTGTGACTGTGGTTTGCTTTTGTTTTGCAAGCATGGGTGGTGTGGATTCAAAATTTAAGATCCCTAAAGAATCCCCCCTGAGTTTGGTTTTAAAACATTGAAAGACGTTAGCTGGTTCTGAGACATCTTTAAAGAAGGAAGAGCTGTGTAGGCTGTCTCTAAATGCTTGGCCGTTGTTTGGACAAATGAGAGGAGTAGCATGGCCGGAATTTGGTCCGTTTGAACTGAACACAGTGTTTCAGTTAATCTCGCTTTTACATGTAGAACAGAGGTGGCGGGAAATTCGATACGCAGAGTTGTTTTTGTTCCTATTAACACGCCCTGGATTGGGGGTGGAAGGTAAGAGAAACGAAAGCTCAGAAGGGGCAGAAAAATCGGAAATAGAGTTAGAAAAAGAGGGAAAAAGAAAGATCGAGTCAAAGCTGCTCCTATCCCACAAATCCTATTTAAGAACACCAGAGAGGATGATTTAGATATGTTGATATCACCTGACAGGAGAGAGAGTAGCCCGGGAGTTCCACAAATCGGACTCCCTGCTGCAGCAGCGGTGGGGGGAGTTGGAGCTGCCGGGGTGGTGGTTACTCCTCCTGGATCGGCTCTGGCTGAGCAGGAAGGAGTCATTGAAGGACCCCCTGGTGCGGATCTGGCTGCACCGGGAGGGATTAGGCAAATTAAAGCCTCTAGAGAAGTTAGCTCGGGTCCAGCGGGAGTGAGTCCTGTCGGTTTAGTTGGAGTACGCACAGAGGTGCAGGTGAAATCAACTTTTGTTGAAGCCGCTTTCAGCGCGGCAGAGCAGAGGGAGGTTTACGCAGACGCTGCGGGGCTGGCTAGCCCAGAAATAACATCTAGTTTGATTGCAACGGGAGTAACAGCAAGAGAAACTCCCGGCCCCACAGGGGCAATGGCTGCGGGGTCTGCCCTGTCTGTTCCACCTAGCAGGGAAGCAGTCTGTAGCTCTGCCGCAGCTGGCAGCTTTGCCGGGGTAGATAAAGTTGCCATAACAACGGCAGAAGTGAGCTCAAAAGTAGAGAAACTAGTAACAGCTAAGGTTGGTAGTTGTATCAGTAGCAGTGAAGAGAAGGCGTCGGCCCCAGGGGGGGCGACGGCCCCAAATGTAGAGGTGTTTCTGAGAACGAGTAGCCCAGCACCACTGATGGGTGCTCAGGCAGTTGATTCTGTTAGTGACGCTACTGATATGAGAGCTGTAAGAAAGTGCAAGAGAGTGTAAGAGAGTGCAAGAGAGACCCCAAAGTTTGCTGCGGGCTGTACTGTTGTAGAGGAAACGACAAGAGAAATAAGTTGGGTCAAAATGTATGAAACCAGGCAAAAGCAAAAGCCCACAGACTTTTTGAGCAGATTGAAAGATGCTGTTAGAAAATATATTGATATTGATTTAGAATCAGACTTGGGAAAGAAACAGCTGGTATACCTGTTTGTGGGGCAGTCCACAAACGATATAAAGAAGAAATTATTAGAGACAGCTTGGGCAGTATATCAGAACAGAAAGCAGAAAGTTAGTACGGTGGGCGGTGAGGCGATTATAAGAACAGCCGTTACTGCGGCAACAGAACTCCCGGCTCAGAGAGCAGGGGAGGCTTCCGGAATGGCCGTTACCATGGCGACAGAACTGGCTGGCGCCGTGAAGAAAAAGTGTTACCTGTGTGTGATACAGTGGGAATGTGTGTGACAGGAAAAGATCTGGGGACAGAGAGAGCGAAATTAGAGCAGAAAGCAATCCCGAAGTTTAAAACTGTGGCGAGCACAATAAAGCGAAGACAGGAAAAGCTAGTCCTAGTTGTTGCTCTGACTAGTGAAGAAGTTTTAGTTCCTGCTATTGTGGTCCAGGCAGAGACAGCAGATGCGAGTGCCGGGACAGCGTTAACCACGCGCACAGAGAGGATAAATCCAACTGTGGGACAGGCAAAATCTAAGTTTAGTACAGGAGCTGCTGCCACCTTCGCAGACAGAGCGGGGGCCGTAGCAGGGGCAAAGGCAAATTATTTCCTGGCTGTGGCCAACACGAGCGGAGTAACTCATAACACCTTAGCGGCTGCGAGCAAGAGATCGGCTGGGGGGCAGAGGCTGCAAGAGAACAAAAGAGCAGTGTTAGTAGCTAGAGTCCCAGTCCAGTCTAACTCGGAACCCTCCGCTCCCCCATCAGACCGAAAGGGGAGGGAAGACAAAAGCAGTGTAAATTCCCGGCGAACACAAAAACTAAAACCCACCGGTGCAATATATATATCATAAGGTAATAAGGTGATGCTTTGAAAACTGTGAGAACTATCTAAGAGAAAAGAAACTATTTACTAACCCTTGCATCCCCTGTCTTTTAAAACTGCCGCAGGCTCATAACTTGTGAAAGAATATTTCCTACCCTAACTCGGAAAGGGGTTTTGTCTTAAATGTAAACTAACAATGTGTCAGGAGTTAAATGTTCACAGGCAGTTTGTTCCAGCAAACAACCCTGGAAGCTGTACCACTAAAATTCAAACTGAGAAGCCAAGAGAACAACTTTTATGCAGGAGTAGACACGTGTCTCAACTGCAAATGCAAACACGCGACCAGAGTGAAGGGACTTGTTGCTCCATCACCTCTGAAAGAGTGGACTGTGTTGTCAGTGCCTGGGGACCTACGACGTAAACTCCAAAAAGGACCTTTATGAATTCATCACCTGAATGGAGAAAACATATCGAAGGCTGGAATGAGTTATCCCCAGAACAAAGAGACTTAAAGACCAGAGAAGTATTTCCTGAAAGTTTCTGTATAAAACCTAGCCTGAGATCTTGGTTTCAATTAGTCCCAGGACAAATTCTTAGGAGGCAGCGTTTTGTTTCCTGGAAAGAAGGAGCCATCCCCTGACAGAGTGGAGGGGCAGGTGCATATTTTACTAATCGTTTAGTTAACCTAATCCTGGTGTTAGCTTGTGACCTTGAAAAAGAAGATCCCTTAACTCCTGGACCACCACCACCAGATCGCATACGCTGTATAAAACATCCGTAGGCTCAGCATGATGGTTGGGTAGAGTGTCAGTGTAGGCACTGTCACCGTAAATGGTCCTGTGTGGCCTTTAACCAACATATACATTGCCCTGTGTGTCGTGACACACAAGGAGGTCAACCCCAATTGGAGTCAGTACAGATAAATAAGCTGTTCTGTGGGTGGGAACTGTTATTACCAGTAAATTGGGAAATATTTGAAGCTGACTGGTATGCAGCATTAAGATACAGTGCGGAGAAATTCTCTGAAGAAACAGCCCAAATTGACTGCCCGCTGGATGACTTTAACTTTATAGATCCCATGTAAAGAATGTCACAATGGCTAGCAATTTATATATTGACTAATTAGTGGGAATAATTTTGTTGACAGAATCCGTTGTTGTGAGATAAAGCGAACCTTTACCTGGAAACGGAAAAACTGGGCCTTAAATAAATTAGAAAATCTAAAAGGGGCAAGACCAGGTTAACCTCTGAACCTGCCACTGACAGCCAGCCACGGGATGCAACCCCGTTTGGGCATGGGCCGTGGAGGCTTAAGTTATGCTGGACCCTTTTGGATACTCTGCTACTTTTAAGCTCACGTCCAGTCTGACGAGTGTACAAAATGCTACCAAATTACACGATATAAAGGCCGTATGATTCAAAGCTTAAGCTACCACTCATTTGTCAACAAAGTCTACTATGGCTCTAGACAACTGAACACTTGCAACACGAGTTCTCGGCAACTATGGGTAGCAAAAATTAATAAAAGGGGGAACCAGGCTGGGACTTAGTTGTCCTAAGGAAGAGGAATAGATTTGTTCCACTCAAGAAGGCCATTGGGACATTTCTGACGGTGGTGGAAGGCAGGACATGAAAAGGGAGGAAATAATAAAACAGAGGGTGCAAACTTCATTAAAAAAAAACGGCACAAGGAAAGCCTTTCAACACAAGTGACTTATACCAGAAATTGAAAGACAAGCTAGGAGAAGATTGGCAACTCCCGAGTTATGGAACTAACCTATATATTGATCTAATGGAACATATTATTCAAACCTTAAATTTACCTAAGTGCTGGATTTGTAATGGACCTTTGATGACAGCCCTTGTTTCATTAGATTGATAGTTTCTGTGGTACAAGGAATGCAAATATCAGCAATGCTGATAGATCCAAAGACGGCTCAAAGTGCCAAAGTACTGTTAGTCACCAAAATTCCACCTTCTCGGGACGAAGAAAATGTCAAATTAATATTGTCCAGATTAGAGCAAAAAACTCGAATTAATGATTTTATAGAAAGAGGGGAGGGATTGTGATAAATTGAGAAAATAATTCGAGTTGATTAAGAGGAAACAGTGAAGGGTCAATATGACCTCGAGAGAAAAGAAAAACAAGTCGTAAAACTTAATTGGGCCCCTATAAAGAGATAAAACAAGTTACCTCCCTTTTACCTAGTGTAGGATTTATAGTGAGACAATTTTGTTTAGTTAGATAGATAATAGGACCTTTCTTGAAATTTATAACTTTGTAGCAAGCAAACATCTGCAGTGTCTGATTTGACAATATATTATGGATGCTAGATAATAGGACCTTTCTTGAAAGTTATAACTTTGTAGCAAAAACATCTGTTGAATGTCTGACTCAACAATGTGTAATGTTTATGCTTATGTATAATGAATATTCATGAAGTAGCTGGAAATAAATGTAGGACAACTATCTTCTTTGGGTGTGACAGGCGTTGGGAGTTGTTGAACCCCTTCCCTGATCACCCAGCGTTGAAATTGCTTTTATCATATAATAAAATTCTGATTGGAAATTGCCCGATTGGGTTTCAATTTCTCACATCATGTAGTCTGCTAAGAAAAGACAAAACATAGGAGACGGAGAAACAGCTGAAAATAGACACGTTTCAGAGAGGGAGATGGTTGGTGTAACCAGGAAAAAAGACAGAATGGCCCCCCCCTCCCCCGACTGCACCCCCCGAAGCCGTTGCTACCGTCATCAACTCGCTGCTCCAGGGAGAGGAGGGGTACGAGAGGAAACCACTCGCTGTGAAGATAGTCAGTGAAGAAGGGGGAGGGGAATCCCCCCCCCGTCACACCGCTTGGAGCCATGGCTGTCGGCAGCATGGAGGATAAAATGCCCCCCCCGCTGCTGCCCGGGGAGCTGCCGGCACGCACGCGCAGGCACACCGCTCCGAGTTGGGGCCGCCACAGCCACAGCGATCCCCCAGCCCCCAGCAGCCCGCCAGCCGGGGCTGCCGCTGCGATCCCGCCGGCCCCCGGCTCTGCTTCCTCTGGCAACGCGCCGGCCCGTCGCCATGCACAGTGCCGCTGCCGCCACCACTGCCCCGCCACCTGGCGTTGCCCCGTAGGCACCCGCCACAGGCAGACAGACCCAGCCCCGACACGGGTGGACTTGGCACGGTCACGCAGGCACCCAGCGCCATGGCGTACGGACCCGGCGCCGGGGACACAGTCACAAACGCCCCGCGCAGCCCCGCAGCACAGCTCAGATGAAAAGCAGGAAGCTTCTTAAGGTAGAACTCAGTCACAGCATTCGTAAGGTCGTCTCCCGGTCCATCAGCAGCACTTCCACGCCGCAGCCGCCGTCCTCGATCATCCTGGACATGTACTGCCGAGTCGCTAGCACGGCGTTCATCTTGGCGGGGCTGCTCGGCTTAAGAGTTGTCCCCTTGTCCTCGGTGGCTCACCTGTCCAGGTGTTTTTGTCTGGCCAGCCTGGCAGCTCCTCCGCCGCTCTCATGCTTCACCGAGCTCCGTTCCCACGGCAAAACCTTCCTGCTGCCCGAGCTTCTCTGCCGTCCGATATTCACGTAGGCGCAGTACCGCATCAGAGTCACTAGATGTCGCTGTTGGAACGGACTGCGACACATAATATTCAGCAAGAAAGTTTATTGGAAAGAAAAAGGAAGCGGCAGCAGCCCAGGGCTGCAGTTTACAGCCCTTTAAATACAGCTTTTTAGGCATATGTATATTACACAGGTAGGTCAATTTAAATACACAAACTACAATTCTTACAGCTAATAGGTGGATTTTAGCTGGACTTTCTTAGTTCTACTTTCTCACAACATTTCTGCACATCTGTTCTTGTTTTCCTTTAATGTTTATATTTTTCTCAGTCACTCTGTTCAAAATAAGTCCCGGTTCTCACGGGACAGCGTTCTTGTTCTCCTGATGTTTTTCTCCTCTTCTCAGGGTGCATGTTGTCAGGACCAAGGCCTCTATTCTCAGTCAGCTTTTCGTTCTATATTAGGGGTCTCGGTCTAGCCGAGATTCCCCACAGAAATTATCCCCAAGTTCAGAGTACCTGACATCATCTCCTCGGACCAAGGACCTCATTTTGTAGCTAGTATTATACAAAGGATTAGCAACATTCTGCAAACTGATTGGCAGTTACACACTCCATATCAACCACAGGCAAGTGGTCAGGTGGAGAAAATTAATCATTTGATAAAACAACAGTTGGCAAAGATCTGTCAAGAAGTAAATCTGCATTGGTACCAAGCTTTACCTCTAGCCTTATTGCGAATAAGGGTCAAACCTAAGACTAAAGAAGGGCTAAGCCCTCTTGAAATGTTATATGGGAGACCCAATGGGAAATATTATCAAGAAGACCTCATACAAGTTGGGGAAGGATATATACGGGAATATCTGATCTCATTGAATAAGCAATTGTCAGAAATTAACAAACAAGTAATGAGTACTCACTCAAGGGGAATAGACCAGCCCTTACATAACATTTCCCCTGGAGAGTGGGTGTATGTTAAAACTTTTTCAGGTCAACCACTAGATGAGAAGTGGAAAGGACCATACCAAGTGCTTCTGACGACCTTCGCAGCAATCAAAATCAAAGAACAACCAGTGGGGTCAAAAACTAAGCGATCCCAGTATGGGGTATAAAACTGGAATCTTTTATTGAACACGTGCCTCTCAATATAAGGGTCTTGGGGGCAGGACATGTTAATGAGGAGGATGAGCTATGTTAATTAGGGAATTGCACAAGTTTTACTGCAGTTTACCCAATAGGTTAATATTTCCCTCAACCAGGATTACATAGGGGGAAAGGGATTAAAGGGCCTAGACATAGTCTGATACAATCATCTCAAAAGTCCTTTCTTGTTTCTGCTGCAGGACCCAGGGTAAATCCATAAGGTTGAATCTTTAACAAGTCTTGTGAGGAGGATTCAGTCCTTTAGATCACAGGATTCTTGTCAGCCTCTGTTGCCCAAGGCCCACTGCATTGACCCATTAAACTCCTTTCTGCAGATATTATATTTTTGGGATCCTACAACAACCTACCTGGATTCATTATTCACGAGTAAAAAAGGCACCTAGAGAAACATGGACGTTGGAACCAGTAGGACCAACAATCCTCAAGTTTACTTGACACTAGCCATTGGAACTCTGATAAGTATAATAACTGTGGCTCAAGCCATTACCTTAGACTGGCCATGGTCTCAGGCTTATATTGGATATTCCCGTATGTCTGGAAGAGACATTTCTAATTTAAACCTGGCCACTGTGGTCATGCACAAAAATGAATCACATTTAAAATGCGAATAGGAGAAAAGGAATGAGCTTAAGACCTTAACCGGAATAATTGGGGAGGAAATACAGATAGGATGTAGAGGAATTAATATATTTGCCCGTGAGAAACGCATTTCCCACACTCAAATCACTGTAGAAGAATCCATAGAATATAACAAAGGAAAACTGATTGGTAAGTCCTTCTGTGTGTCTGATCAATGCTGGCACAACTTTACTTTGGACAAACCAGTTTCCGTAGTATGTCTTTGGGCTACTTTAAAAGGAGACAAGGCACTATCAAAGAAATTTATAATAGACACTGAAATAGAATCATAGAATCATAGAATAGATTGGGTTAGAAAAGACCTCCAAGATCATCAAGTCCAACCCCTGATCCAACTCCAATTACTATATCATGGCACTAAGGGCCACGTCCAATCTATTTTTAAAAAACTCCAGGGATGGTGAATCCACCACTTCCCTGGGCAGCCCGTTCCAATGCCTGATTACCCTCTCTGTAAAGAATTTCTTCCTAATATCCGACCTAAACCTCCCCTGGCACAACTTGAGACCATGCCCTCTTGTCTTGTTGATAGTTGCCTGGGAGAAGAGACTGACCCCCACCTGGTTACAACCTCTTTTCAGGTAGTTGTAGAGTAATGAGGTGTCCTCTCAACCTCCTCTTCTCCAGGCTAAACAACCCCAGCTCCCTCAGCCTCTCCTCATAGGACTTGTGCTCGAGTCCCTTCACCAGCCTTGTTGCTCTTCTCTGGACCTGCTCCAGCACCTCAATATCCTTCCTGAACTGAGGGGCCCAGAACTGGACACAGTACTCAAGGTGTGGCCTCACCAGTGCTGAGTACAGGGGAAGAATCACTTCCCTGGTCCTGTTGGCCACACTATTCCTGATACAGGCCAGGATGCCATTTGCCTTCTTGGCCACCTGGGCACACTGCTGGCTCATGTTCAGCTTCCTGTCAATCCAGACTCTCAGGTCCGTTTCTGCTTGGCTGCTCTCCAGCCACTCTGCACCCAGCCTGTAGCGCTGCATGGGGTTACTGTGACCAAAGTGCAGGACCCAGCATTTGGCCTTGTTGAACCTAATGATGGGAAAGGTAAATGCTACTTCACCTTGCATGCTGTGGCAAGTGAAACACAACACCATGGAGATTAAAAACATCATTACAGAAGTGGCAAAGACTGCAGAACATCATTGGTGGAACATATTTCTAGGAATAACCAATATACATTCACCCACTGCACCCCAGCTGTTTAACTTCCTGGTCCATCCGGTCTTGGTCTTGATGCTGGCAGCTTTCCTTCTTACGATTAGCAAAAGTAATCAATAGCATTGCAAGGGAGACAGGAGATGGGTGGGGGAAACATAACTGCTTGAAATCATAGAGCTTTATGTAACTACTCTATAGTAATAAAAATAGGGGATAGGTAACCGAATGTCTATTTAGATAAGGCAGACTTCATACCAATTCTCAAAGAATGTTTATGGTAGATAATTTTTGAAACTTACGCCTTCCAAATGTATAAAAGCTGTTGGTTTTTTTTACTTGGTGGACACACACTTGGAGGACAAAACCCCCTGCGCGGCCTCAGCCATAATAAAAGTGTGCTTTACATATTGTTTAAGGATTTCTTTTAATCAATTTGGCTCCCACCAACCAGGTTTCAGGGGGGTCCCCGGGACCCGTATTACAGTTCTATACCTTATTATGATGTGATAGACATACCTGGGGAAAAGGGGAATGTCAGGGTGTACTATGAGAAAGTGACATTCAGTAAAAATTCTACTGCATAGCAGTCTGGTTGCCTCAGGGGGACCAAAGGTAGAACAAAACTCGAGGCATTCCTACCTACTCGGCATATTATTCCAGTCAGGGTCCTGGATTTGACCAAATACCTTCCCAACTTTACTAAACCCTTCCTTGGTTTCCAAACACGACATACTTTCTTCTGTTCCTCTGTCATCTTGATCACTAATGCCTTCCTTGCCTACAGCTTGGCAAACCTTTCCAACTGCTGCCTCAGCTCCTCTGTCATCCCCTTTTCTCCCTCCCTCCAGGGCCCACCAAAAGTTCAACATCCTCTTCTTCTGACAGTCATGCTTCATATATCACATACAACTATCACATACGGTTCCTTCAGTATAGTTATTTTATAGTTTGCTCCGAGGAGGTAGGAAGACGTACACAAATTTAATTTCATAATCATATGAAATCTCATGTGAGCTCCCAAGCTAAATTCTGGGAGGAATCTTTTGGCAATCAGAGAGGAATCACAAACATCCCAAAACCTTGCTTGCACCAAACTTATATACATACAGCAAAACTACTGAGATAAAACATACACAAATGTAACTATCCTAAAACTACCAAGACAAAGCATGTGCAAACAATCGATGTAGGGAAGTGTGTGAGTGTTTAGTCCTGTTGGCACTTTATCTTATCGTGTCCACATCATCTTCTCGTGGGATACCTCTCCTCTTGGAATACCTTTAAGAGAAGAGACAAAAGAGAACTCAGTCCTGCTTGGACCTCTTTTAAAAAGAAGGAACTATCCATCTGGTGCTAATTTTGTGTTCTCTGTCATGGGCATCTGTGACTACCCATGCATACATGTTCAGGGGCTCTTTAAGACCAGTGGGACTTCCCCAATAGCTGGTGTTAGACACCAGATCAGTTATTATTGGGTCAGAACCACCTTGTGGGGAGTGTGTGTGTGGAGGGGGAAGGGATGGGTCGAGCCTCATGGAGGTGGGATGGTGTCATATCCCTCATGGCAGCCCCTGGAACCCACATGGGGAAGCCCTGGAGTAGCTGTCAGTCACAAACAGCCTGGGAAAACTAGAACTAACTACAGCTCCTGGAGCCCCTAAGCCAGGCTCAGATTGGCAAGGATAGTGAGAACACTGCCCCTCACCCTGGCCTGGAACCCCCAGAGTAGCCAGGGGGTCAAAGACCCTGTCTGGAGGGGTTAGCCAGAGGGACCAGAGCAAATAAAAACAAGGGCATGTGTTTGCCTCTTGTCGCGGCCCTGCCACTTGAACTTGTGAGAGCTGGTCTTCTACAAGGCTTTGGTGGTAGCTATATAATCTGTCTTTCCCTCTTTCTCCTTCTCTCTTCTTGCTCCCTCTGCTTCTCTTTCTTTGCTCCTTTCTTGATGCTTGGGGTGGTTTGGAGCTGGAGGGATTGGATCTTTTAAGTGTTGTGGAATTGGTTGGATTTTGCCTTAAGTGTTGTTCGTTTACTGGATTTTGGTTTAAGTGCTGTGGATTAACAGTATATGATGAGTCAGTATTGTGGTGGAACATTTTTGTCTAGTTTGTGTGGTGTCCTTTTGAACTTTAGCCAAGTCCCCTTGTTTGCTCCCCTAAATTAATTAAGAAATTCCTTTGGAACAAGACTGTGGCTTATTCTCTTGACACTATCTCGAGGTATTAAAGAACCCTATATCTATATATTCAAGTAAAACTCATAGCCAATCCCATGAACCAGAAGCTCCCAGGACTGGAGTTTTACAACTGACAGGCTTACCAATGCTGGCTGACCCAGAAAATGTACAGAGTTCTGGGGATTGTTAGTCCCTTTGCTTCTGAAAGGGGTATTACGTGCCTTGGGGCAAAAAGCCAGAAGTCGCAGACATCCGTTACTCCTCACTGGTCATTGCCTTTTGTTACAGCCTCCCACAGTTGGTCGGGCCACTTTGGATCATGAGGTCTTAAAAAAATGTTTTAGGATGTGAGAAATATCTTTAATTAAAATTTCAGAGACAGCCAAATAAAGTGAAACAAAGAACTTTATTAACACCACCGGACTTGTGACCAGGTCCGATCACACCCCGAATGGGAGGGACTAGCCCTTTTAAGACCCTTTGATTTACATAACCACTCCCTCACTCCTCCCATGCCAAGCCTTGCTCTTTTCTTCTTTAAAAGGTGATATAGTCTTCTTCTTGCAGACCATTGGTTGTTTTAACCAACCTATCACTTGGCAGTGAGCCCAGACTGGTCTTATTGCCTTACCTACTTTCCGGCCCGCCTTCACACTGTAACTGTAAGTAACAGTAAGTAACTGTAAGCAACCCTGTAAGCAGAACAGTAAGCAGCCCACCAGTCCTCGGCCACAAAATGGCTCCCCAACTCCCCAAATAAAATGACCTCCAGGTATCTCAGCACAAGGCAACCATGGAAACCCCTACTTGTAATAAAACCGTCTTCCTACAGTTCCCCCCTTTTTCTTTTTCTTCATGGTTTTATTACAAGCTAAACATTAGATGTTCCCATTGTCCTTCTGAGATTGTTCCCATTTAGTTAGCATCTTTAGTGCTTTGGTCTTATTCTTTACTTGCTCGGAGTCTGGCCATAGGACCATGATCCTCCACATCTCAGGGTTTCTAAGTGTAGCGTCTTTTGGATCCATCGGTATGGTGGTCAGGTGCATTCCTTGAACTACACTAAGGATTAATCTTATAAAATATGGAATTAAACAGGGTAGAAATAACAATCCAGCAAAGGTGCACAAAAGAAGGAAGCCTAGTTGTTTCCACCACATTTTCCCGAATAAATTAGTCCACTACCCCTCATTTAGTATCTATTTCCATTTTTGTATTGCTACATGGGCTATTTTTCGGCTATATTTTTTATTGCTTCTCTATTATCATCTATTTGCAAATAAGAGTCTGAAATATTAAATTTACTACACACCCCTCCTTCCTCTGACAAGAGGTAGTCTAGCACCAGCTGTTTTTGGTATATGGCTGCTCTACTCTGGGTTTGCTGGTGGGCCAGTAACTTCAAGCCCTGTGCAGTTTGATTACTAATTATCTCAACTACCATTTGCAATCGTATTATCTGGTTAAGCATGTAAATAGGAGTTTGATAACCTCAGCTTCCATCATATGCCCATGTGGTCGGGCCATATGTTTCTATAATTCTTTGAGGAGGCCATTTATCTTTCCCCCATCTCTGAGTTCCTCCGATTGTCCTTTTTTCCCATTTTAAATCTTCATACAGCGGAACCCCAAGTTCATTTTCCTTCTCTAAAGGTAACAAAAAAAAACTCAGGTCGTATTAACCTCAGAGTACAGCATCCTGTCCATTTTCCTGGGAGGAGAGTGTATGCCCTTTTTCCACATATCCAGAAAAGCTCGTTCGGTGCCTTTCAAAATTTTCGGAGATATTATCTATGTTTTTCCAGAACTTTGAAATTTACCTTATCCCTGAGAAAGGGTTCATTTTTGTTCCTTTGCATTTGTACAATTTCCAACTTTCTATCCATCTACAGTCAGAAGTGTTTTTGCCTGTCCAGTAAGTCCTGGGAGCTCGGGGAACATATTTACTAGAAACCGAATTAGTACTTAAAATTCTTTTACAGGGGGTATTTCCAACTGATTGTGAAAAAGGGGTTCCTATTTTTTTGCAAACAATCTATCCCAATTGTTGTAAAGCTCAATACCCATCCTTCTAGTCGACTTATCTTGCTGTTGGTGAAGTTATAATTCCATTTAAGTATTTTTCTCGCACCTAGGGCAGTACTTTTCCAAGGCCACTCTTCGGTCATTAGGGGTCCCCCACAAACCCAACAAGTAAGGTTGAACTCAACTGCTATTTTGTCCGCTAGATTAATAAATAAATTTTGTCCTACTGAAGGGAATTCCAAGTCTTTGATTAATTTTTGCTTTAGGTCAAGATATAAATTATTCAACAATGATAGTGGTGTTTTATTTTGCTGTACTTTCTGTTTTTCACTGATAACAATTTCTTTTACTAAATCCTGACCCCCTTCCTTGGACGAAATATCCCAACAAATCCATTCCTCATCCTCTGGACAGTCTGATCCTAGTCTGGTTCATATCGATCTCAAATTTTTCACCACCCAGTATTGCTTATAGCCCTCCACACAAGTTTTTCATTCGTCTTTATCATAACATGCCTTGTTCACGTATTTGTGTGCCCTAAAGGTATGTATTACACCTTCTTTATAATAAGCATTGTGATAACATTTTGGACAGTTGCTCTCAACAGTAATAATCACCAGCTGTAACACTATTATAGTAAGCAGAGGTCCAGCATGGCATGTGCCTATGGGGTTGCAGCCAACAGCAGGGTAAAAGATCTTCTTCATGGCAGGTACAGAGGCCAACCCGGTCTTGCCCTCTACTATATTTTCTTCAGTGATATCAAGGACCTGGTCAGTGTACTAAAAGCTGGTACAAGCTATTATACTCATCCAACAGTAATACTTGATTCACAAGGCTTTGTATAAAGAGGTAATGTATCCACAGTTACTACACCTTAATCTAACTGTAAGATGCAAGTCCATCTCCTGTGTTTGTATCTTGCCCTTACAACTCAGTTTGTATATATTTTACCAATTTTCTCACTGGTGTCACTTCTCATGAACCAGAGATCCCGCTTTGTTTCACAGCAAGATGATGTCTTTCCGAAATATTTCTCCTCAAATTCTGCAAGAGATTTACTTCTGAGTTATTTTTAACTTGGGGTATTCTCCTTGGCATTCCCATTTAGGGACGGCTGGGGGAAGCATTACTGGTCTTTTGACTCTTGCACTATGAGTCCACCCTTTCTCTATTGTCCTTACTGCTGTCTCAGTAGTTAATATTACCTGGTAAGGTCCCTCCCACTCTGGTTTTAGTGATTTCTCCTTCTAAATCTTTATTAGAACCCAGTCCCCTGCAGAAATATTATGTGTTTACATTTTCAATTTCACAGTTTGAGGCAATAGTCCTCGTTGCCTTAGATCTTTTAGTCTTTTTGCTATCACCGTAATATATTCTTTGAGGTGTTTATCACTTCCAGAGTGGGGGTCTTACTACTATTTTAATAACATGCGGGATAAGGTAGCCCAAATAACATTTCGTATGGAGATAAATTCAAATTTCTTCTGGGAGCTGTTCTGATTCGAAAAAGGGCCAGAGGTAAGCATTTAGTTCAGGGGAGTCCCATTTTCAATGTTAATTTAGTGATTGTTTGCTTCAAGGTCTGATTCATACATTTCACCCTTCCTGAACTCTGTGGATGCCATGGAGTGTGATATTGCCAATCTATCTGTAAGGCTTCGCATATCAGTCTTAAGAGCTTTGAGATGAAATGTGGTCCCCAATCAGAGTCGATGGTTTCAGGCATCCTGAACCTAGGGATTATTTGTTCCAATAATACTTCAGCTGTGCTTTGTGCAGTAGCTCTTAAGACTGGGAACACTTCCACCCAGTGAGTTAGATGATCTACGATTACGAACAGATATTTCCATCTCTTCACTAGAGGTAATTCTGTGAAATCTACTTGGATTTTCTGGAAAGGTCAGCCGGCAAGTTCTCGTCCCCCAGAGGGATGGGCCCTTTGCGCCTTTTTATTAACCTTTTGACAAATTAAACATTGATCTGTTATTTGTTTTGTGATGGTATATATTCCCAAATAACCATAAGTCCTTAAGAATGTCTCTGCTAGAGCCTGGGCTCCCCAATGAGTGCTGCTATGCAACTCTTTTAATAGTTCTTGTGCAATTACTTCAGACAGCATTTGTCTCCCGTCTGGAAGGAGCCATTTTCCTTCCTCATTCTTTTGGGCTCCTATTTCAATTAATCTCTGTTCTTCCTTTTCAGTGAATATCGGTTGTGAAATTTCTTTCGACACTGGCATTAGAGCCATTATACTAACTTCAGGTATGTCATGACTCAAGGCTGCTTCCTGAGATGCCTGATCAGCTCGTCCATTTCCCTGACAGATTACATTCTTTCCTTTCTGATGTCCTTGAATCAAAATTTCTTTTAGTTCCTCAAATTTTTCTTGCTCTTCTGAGGAATACTCTGCCCAATTATCTCTCTCGGAGGCACTATCCTGTAATTTCTCATACAAAAATTTGGTTTTGCTACTATAATCTGGGATAATCCTTTTCTTCCTTCTAGGGAGATGGGGTACTGCCTAATCCAAATAGGAGCTTTCGTATATAGTTTTACCGAAAAAGGTTCTATTTTTAGTCTCCCCCTATTCCCATTTTCGGCCCATACCTGTGGATTTATATCTAAACTCTCACTTAATATAAAAAGTTTGAGTTCTTTTCCCTGAGGTATTAGTCCTATCCCCAATGGCCCCATTAAATCTCTTTCTAACAAGTTTGTCCAGCCTGGGGCATTATTAATAAATCCCTTTTCAATGTCTTCTCATTCCCTCGTATCAATACTGAGAGTGCCACAAAAACTTTAAATTTCTCCCCCTTAGCTCCCATTGCAATAACTTTCTGATCAGATACTTCTACTCCCAAGGGGGGCTGAGTTACGCAGGTCTGTTGAGCTCCCGAATCCACCAGAAAGGTGGTGTCTTCCTTCTGGGGTCCTAATTTCGAATTTATCAAAGGCTCCCTTTCTGTTTCTTCCCCCAGGAGTTAGAGCCCCTGACACCCCTAGTCCGAGTACTCCTGTGGTTGGAAGACTATGTCCTTCTCTTGCCTCAGGCATTCTCTCTTGAAATGTCCTTTCTGCCCACAATAATAGCACTCTCCCTTCCTCTCTTGTACAGGCGGGTGAGCCAGATTCATTCTTAACTTCTGAGGCACCCGAGGAGGTCCCCTGAAAGTTTGAACTTCTTGTCCTTTGCCCCCTTCATGATTACCATACCTCTTTTGTGATGTCTCTGCACATCCCTGCCCTGTAACCTGTCTATCCCCTTGTTTATTCACCTCTTTAACTGTGGCTACCATCAGCCGGGTCTTTTGTCTCTATTTCTCCATTTTGACCGTGCACCCCCTGGGGATGTTCCCAACTGTGGGAAACCACAGTTCCCTGTCCCAAATACGGATTCCCATTGCCCTGATCATTTCCCTCTCCTCTACAGAAAATAATATCTCTATTACAGATTGCATTTCATCCCACGTGTATATATTAGGTCCTAAAAACTGGTCAAATTGCTCTGCCAGACCTAATGGGTCTTCTAGTAGTTTCTTCATGCCCTTCCCAAATTCCCATTCCTCAATACTCGTCAGAGGGACATTCACATAGCCTATGCTCCCTTGTGCCCTCTGCATTGGGACTTCTCTAAGGGGATACAGTTCCCTGGGTGCCTCCGAACCCTGTCTCCTCCTGGCTCTACCTCGCATCTGGGGAGAGCCTGGAGAAGGTGTTGGGTTCGAGTTTTGCACCTCATCCTCCCCAAGATTATACAGGGGAGGATTTAAGATCGTATTACTTGAAAGATTTTCTAAAGGATCCCACTCAGAACCCTTCTTCTTTTTCTGGTTACTTTGATCATTACTTTGATCACCACTAACTGTATGGACTGGGAATAGTTCGACGAACCCTACCCAGCAAGCAGCATATTCACTTTCCTCTGCATTCCATGGTCCCTTCCCATTCACATAAACATTCAATGCTTGACAAATCTAATCTTCAAATGAACCAAATTGGGGCCAATAAACATTGTCTGATTTTATAGGACCTTTAGTCCACTCATACATACCATATTGGATCATAACCACCTTATCCTTACCCCAAGTCTCTCCCGACTCATCCCACTTATCCAGCATCCTACCCAATGGGCTATCCTGGGGAATGTCTAGGGTCTTTCCGGACCCTTTCTTTCCCGGGGACCTTTTACTTTTCCCGGACCCCATTCTGAGGAGTGAACACACACACCCTCTGGGATATGGTCCTCCCTTGGCACATACACACTCTTGAGCCTCCTCTTCTACCGGAGTCACCTGAAAGCCTTTTTCTAAGCTGGAACCACCCAAGAACCTTCTCTCTTAAGCCGGAACCACCCAAAGCCTCCTCTCTAAGCCGGAACCACCCGAAAACCTTCTTTCTTAAGACGGAACCACCCACAGTCCACCACCCTGAAGAGTACCTCATTCTTGCTCCACAACAACTGCTTTGTCCCTTCGCCGGCCAGTCCCCTCACGGGGATATGGAACTGTGGTTAGAAGGACCCCGCACTCACTTCGCACCTTTTGGTACGTCTCAGCCACACACATGCACACTCCTTTGACCCAACTGCCCAGTAATACTTCAAGGATATCCCTTCTCTTTTCTTACCGGGTCCCATGCACGAGATTTGACAGTTGCAGTGGATTGATTTCTATACCGGATCCAGTTTCCTTTCCCCCCTGTCTTTGTTTCACGCCATCTGTCCTAGGATCCTCAGTCGCTGCTGTCCCAGGAGAGGATCCAGGCCTCTGGACAGCCGAAATCGGTGGGGCGCGCCTTCCAGGTTCACTGATCCCTCAACCTGACCAGCGCACATTGGATCCCAGATGAGCCCCCAAATTGTGAGAAATATCTCTAATTAAAATTTTGGAAATGGCCAAATAAAGTAAAACACAGAACTTTATTAACAGTAAGTAACTGTAAGCAACCCTGTAAACAGAACAGTAAGCAGCAATAGGTAACTGTAAGCAGAACAGTAAGCAGCAATAGGTAACTGTAAGCAGAACAGTAAGCAGCCCACCAGTCCTCAGCCACAAAATGGCTCCCCAACTCC
This sequence comes from Pseudopipra pipra, assembly GCF_036250125.1. Lineage (NCBI taxonomy): Eukaryota > Metazoa > Chordata > Aves > Passeriformes > Pipridae > Pseudopipra > Pseudopipra pipra. Next base: position 59,260,091 of record NC_087580.1, on the reverse strand, counting down.
CCAAATAAAATGACCTCCAGGTATCTCGGCACAAGGCAACCATGGAAACCCCTACTTGTAATAAAACTGTCTTATTCATTTCCTACGAGGAGACCATTTGTCCCTTCTACTATCCCTCTGGCTTGTGGATAGAAGGGGATGTGGAACACCTACAGTATCCCTTCACTTTTTGCCCATTCCAGGACTATTCCTGCTGTGAAGTGACTGCCATTATCTGATTGTATTGATTCTGCTTTAGGCAGAAAACTGAACCATAACCTTAACCCTTTCACAGTACTTTTCCCTGTGGCCCATGCCACCATTTCAGCCTGCACCAAACCCGAGACTATTTCAACTCCCACCAGCACATCTTGTTTTCACCCTGATTTGTTGAAAAGGCAATGTAATCAAACTGAATCAAATTGCCAATTTTCCCACAATCCCTCTCCTGTCCTTAGGTGCAGAGGTGGATCTTGCAGGGGATGTTTCTCCAGTCTGGTGCAGCACTGGCTGCAGGCAGAAAGAACTGTGTCACATGCTCTTTGAGTGGTGGGCCATCCTCTACTTGCCACCTCTCTTAACAGGTCTTTCACCCTGGAGTGAAAAGTGCATATTGCCTTTCCTCCTACTTCTCCATTTGCCATACTGGCACCTTATTTACCCGCCTTTGATTTTGTTCCCAAAAAGGGACCACCACTTCCTTACAGTCTCCCTTTGTGCCACCCCAACAAGGGGGGATGTACCTGAGATGACTGTCTTAAGGACCTTAAAGGGACCCACACAGTATTTTTATCTGCTGTCTCACAATTTTGTCTGCTTCTTGTAGAGCCAAGTTCACCACAAACAAACCCTTTTCTCATACAGAGTATTGCTTTTTAGCATCCTTAAAGCTGCATGAGTGAAATCGGATTGAACGAGTGGGACCCTCTGGTCCAGACTGCTACACATGAATTGACAGTCCATGGATGGAAAAACCCCACTCAACCTGTAAAGGGTCTGCTGGAGGAATGGGACCTAGAGTTTGATATATTCCTGCCTCAAAACCCAACAGCTTTAGGGCCTCCTCATGGACCAGAGTCCAGTCCCAATAAACTCTTTTCCTGGTACAATCATACAAAGGCCAGGCTAGGATAGAAAAATCAGGAATATGCTTCCTTCAAAATGCCAATAATCCCAAGGCATGCCAGAGCTCCCTTTTGCTCCCAGGAAGTTTCACCTCTTCCAGGATAACTAGTGTATCAGAGGAATGCATATAGCTCTTCCCTTCCACCATATACCCAAAAACTTCACCTCTGAAGAAGGAAGTTGCACCTTTTCCAAGGGAATCTGCAGGCCTATTTTTATCCTTGCCTATCCTGCTAGTTGTATGGCTTGCATTGCCCTGAATACCCCTCCCTTGCCTTGCATTGCCTTGTCTACATATTCCCCTCTTTCACAAGCCTAGCCCTTTCTGGCCTGGCCTTTCCTTGCCCTTCCTAACCCTCTCTATCCTTTCCTTGCCTACTCCTCACTAGTCAAGCCATGCCTTGTCTACAACATTCTGTCATTCCCTTGCCTACCCCTTGCTTGCCTTGCCTTGAATTGCCTACCCAACTTTGAATTTCCTTGCCATGCCTGACCACCCCTTGCCTTGCCTTGCCTACCACTCTTTTGCCCCACCTTGTCCTGCCTACCCCTCTTTATTGGGTCTGGCTGAGATGGAGTTCATTTGCCCATAGCAGGTCTCACAGTGCTCTGCTTCGAGATGATAGCTAGAAAGGTATTGATAACACACCAGTGTTTTGGCTACTGCTGAGCAGTGCTGGCACAGTATCCTCCCCCACCAATCGAGGGCAAGATCCTGGGTGGGGATACAAGTAGCCCAGCTGACCTAAACTAACCAAAGGAATATTCCACATCATATGACGTTAGCTCAGATATAAAAGCTAAGGAAAGGAGGAGGAAGGGGGGGCATTAGTTGTTTACAGTGGTTGCCTGCTGAGAAACCGCTATGCGTTCTGAAAGCCCTGCTTCCCAGGAAATAGCTGAATACCGCTTGCTAATGGGAAGTAGAGAATAAACCTTGTTATTTTCCTCTTTGCTTGTGCACATGCAAACTTTCACTTTTGCTTTAGTAAACTGCCTTATCTCAACCTACAAGTCATTTTCCAACTTATTTTCTCTCCCCTTTTCCTTCTGGGGAGTGATAGAGTGGCTTGGTGGGCACCTGGCCTCCAGCCAAGGTCAACCTACCATAGTCAATTTTGGTGCCCAAACGTGGGGGGAAAAAGTTATATATATATTGCATGCTAAAATAATAATAGTTATTGAGTAGCAAGCTCCTGTGCGGGACACGGAGTTTGCCAGTTGCACTGCTTATCTCTTTATTTTGGTGAGTTTGGGTACATACTAATATAGAAAATGGCTCCATGCTTTGCCCTTACACTGATGGCCTTGTCATGCTGGGGGAGCCATCTTCTGGGGACGATGAAGGAACACACCCTCCCCTTCCTACCCAAGACTGATATGAATGGTTTTATAATGAAGTCTCCCACAGTCTTTGCTGATCCTTATGTAAGTTGTTTAATACTGTTAATAATATTAACTAATACTGTTGTCACACTATATAGTTCATGGAATCTGGTGTTATCCTAGTGTAAGAGAAAACAAATATGAGGTGAGGATATCTTGAAATGTGCCCTGAGGCATCCAGTTCCTGGGTGGCAGGGTGTGTGGAAGGATTTGAGCAGGTTCCTAGGGTGGTTAACACCTCCCATTACCTGGGACTTTACACCTGAAAAGGTATTCCACTCTAGCAAACTGACACATCACCTGATGGAAGGGTGCCTTGCCTACCCCAATGAAAGTCAGCAGCTTCTTGCCCTGTACTGGGGCCTGGCCTGTTCCTATCGAGCCACAGTTAAGTACTCTCGGAAGACTATAGTGGAGGCAGGGACCCAAACTGCCATGGAGGACACTATGGCTGAGATAGGGACTCAAACCACAACTACTAAAGTAATTGCCCCAGTAGTGAAAAGGAAAAAAATGGAGTCTTGGTTTAATGACTATGTTCAGGAGGTAAGACCTCTATTGAGATAAAAAGTGACAATGGTTGAGCCTGGATGACCTGACATGCTGCTGGGACTGGCCAGTCATGGGACACGTGCCCCTGTGAAGCTCCTGAAAGGGAAAATCCAGAACTATCATGGAAACAGCTCAGTTGTGGCCAGTGGTGTCGGTCCACGCAGCGGTGAGAGAGCTGGAGGCGAAAAGACGGCAAAAGCTTCTCTGAAAGTGGTCAGTGTTGCCTGAGCCCAGGGGAAGTCCTCGAAATGCCCAGCATGGGGGCTGTGGTGGTCCCTTCCCTTGGAACCTATACCCAGGAACAAGAAACAGAGTTTCTGGAAACCCTGGGGATTTCATCCCCTGTCTCGTGAGTTCTTGTGATGCTTCACTTCAGGGACTGCACCCCCCTCACCCTTTCCGTCAGACCAGGAGATGCTGGGGACAGTCCCTCCCCAGCTCAGCTCAGATGGGTGGTGGTCCTTCACGCTCAGAACCATGTGATGGTATAAAAAAATTCACCAAAAATTTTTCCCATTTAACTAAAACTACAACAAAATCCACCCCAAATATTTTTATACCATCACGTTATATCAGATTTAAACCTTCCAACTATACACATACATATACATACATATTCCAACTCTATACAGATTTAGAAACATACAGATACAGGTACAATGTTACAGTTTACCCAAAAATTAGGTCCCTTGAGGTATGCACCATATCTCTCCATCTCTCTGCATCACCCACCAAGTGCAACATGGTCCTTGAGCAAAACAATCCCACGAATGGGTTTGTCTTTGCTTGAGGCAGGACTAATCCAAACTGTTTTCCCTAACATACTTCTCAGGTGCACTGCGGGGACTTTATCTCTGAACAGGGTATGTTTCCAGCCATCCGGCAGTTGCTTCCACCATGGTAAGCACATAGCATTTACCTTGGCAGGTTTGCGGTAGTGTGATGTAATCAATCTACCAGGCCTCTGTATACTTAGTCCATCGCCCACCATTCCACAGGGGCTTCACTCTCTTAGCCTGCTGGATTGCAATGCATGTTTCACAATCGTGGATAATCTAGGAGATAGTGTCCATGGTTAAATCCACCCCTCGGTCTCGTGCCCACCTATAGGTGTCATCTCTCCTCTGATGACCTGAGGCATCATGGGCCCATCAAGCAAGGAACAACTCTCCCTTTTCCTGCCAGTCAAGGTCTTACTGTGACACTTTGACTTGGGAAGCTTGGTCTGCCTCTTTGTTGTTGTGATGTTCTTCATTTGCTCGGTTTTTGGGTAAATGTGCATCTACACGGCAGACTCTCACGATCAACTTCTCTACCCAGGCAGCGATGTCTTGCCACATTTCGGAAGCCCAGATGGGTTTCCCTTATGTTGCCAATTGGCCTTCTTCCATCTGTCCAGTCACCCCCACAGAGAGTTGGCCACCATCCACGAGTCAGTGTAGAGGTAAAGTCTTGGCCACCTCTCGTTCAGCAATATCCGAAGCCAGCTGGATGGCTCTGAGTTCTATGACTTGACTCAGAATCACAGAATCACAAAATAAACTAGCTTGGAAAAGACTCCTGAGATCACTGAGTCCAATCTTTGACCTAACACCACCTCGTTTACTAGACCATGGCACCAAGTGCCACATCCATTCTCTTCTTAAATACCTCCAGGGACAGTGACTTTACCACCTCCCTGGGCAGCCCATTCCAATGTCTGTAAAGAACTTCTTCCTAATGTCTGACCTAAACCTGCCCTGGTGCATCTTCAGACTGTGCCCTCATGTCCTACTGCTAGTTGTCTGGGAGAACAGATTGATACCCACCTCACTACTACCTCTTTCTGGTAGTTGTTATAGAGTGATAAGGTCTCCCCTCAGCCTCCTCTTCTCCAGGCTGAACAACCCAAGCTCCCTCAGCTGCTCTTCATAGGACTTGTGCTCCAGTCCCTTCACCAACCTCCTTGCCCTTCTTTGGACATGCTCCAGCACCTCAACATCCTTCCTGAATTGAGGGGCCCAGAACTGGACATGGTACTTGAGGAGCAGCCTAACAAGTGCTGAGTACAAGGGAAGAATCACTTCCCTGGTCCTGCTGGCCACACTGTTCCTGATACAGGCCAGGATGCCACTAACCTTCTTGGCCACCTGGGCACACTGCTGGCTCATGTTCAGCTTCCTGTCAATCAGAACCCCCAGGTCCCTTTCTGCCTGGCTGTATTCATGCTTAATTAGACACTGCTACCTTTGGTCTGTGTTTGGCCCAGCCACCTGTGAGAGTCTGTTCTTTTCCTGCCAAGCTATGAGAAAACAAGCACTGATAAATGAGAACTTTGTCCTTGAAGGACGCATCTTGTATAAACTGAAATTAATTGGTGACTGACTATTGGTTGATGGCCCTCCAAGGGCATTTGAAGGAGAAAGTGAAGAAAAGGATGATGAAATAAGCCCCCAGACTCATTTAGGAAAGACTCCCCAAGGTGTAGCACGCAGGCGCAGGGAAATTCCAATGTACACACGCGTGCACAGAAAAGGTACCACTTACATAACGGGGGGAGGGATCGAAGGCCTCTAGCTGGGCAGTGCTGGCCACATCTGCCCAGGTAGACATCACAGGTTAATTGTATAAAAAGCAGATAGCTCTTGCTGGGAGTGAACTCAAGCTTCACATGGAGGACAACGTTGCCTTTTGTGGGGACGCCCGCTATCTTGTGAGCCTGATGACACTCTGAGGATGCAGCTTCTGCTATGGGGAATTCTAGGCATTCTGGGGTCGGTAAGACAACCTTGTAAGTAACACCTGAGTGAGTGGGGGGTTGTATTGAGGGCTTATTTCCCTCCTCTTTCCTCTTTCTCAGGTTCTCGTTTTGTTGGCCACTTCTTTGTAATAAATATTGTTTTGTTGAGCTTTCAGCGGTGTACTGGTTTCAGTTTCGGCATTCTCCCAGCTACACTGGCAGTGGAAAGGGTTCAAAAAGGGTTTATTTTGGAGGCAAAGACATTAAAACTAACAAACCTCATGGCACTGCCAGGCAGTACCAGGCCTCAGAGGGAAAGGCCAATTCCTGTGCTCTTCCAAGGCTTTTTATCTGCTCTCTGTCCTTCCCCATCCTCTCCAACCTGAGGGGGTCCTGTACATGTCTGTGAGCCTTATCTCTCCTGCATACCAGGGAGAGAGATAGCTCACTCACTGCTCTCCCTGCAACTTTCCCTTCTCAGAAAGGAAAGGGGAAAAGGCTTCCTAAGCGAAAAATGAGTTCTAGCTTCCAGTTACAAATTCTTCCGAAACCGCAACTATCCTTACAGCCTGTAATGCTGCATGGGGTTGTTGTGGCCAAAGTGCAGGACCTGGAACTTGGCCTTGTTGAACCCCATACCGTGGCCTTGTTGAACCCCATACTGCTGGATTTGGCCCATCTATCCAGCCTGTCCAGGTCCCTCTGAAGAGCCCTCCTGCCTTCCAGCAGATTGACACTCCCCCCTAACTTGGTGTCATCTGCAAATTTGCTAATGGTAGACTTGATCCCTTCATCCAGATCATCAATAAAGATATTAAACAGGACTGGGCCCAACACTGATCCCTGGGGGACACCACTAGTGACTGGCCACCAACTGGATGCAGCATCATTCACCACCACTCTCTGGGCCCGGCCATCCAGCTGGTTCTTAACCCCGCACAGAGTGCCCCGTCCAAGCCATGGGCTGCCAGCTTTTCCAGAAGTATGATATGGGAGATGGTGTCAAAGGCTTTGCTGAAGTCTAGGTAGACTACATCCACAGCCTTCCCCTCATCTACCAGGCAGGTCATCTGGTCATAAAAAGAGATCAGATTAGTCAGGCAGGACTTGCCCCTCCTAAATCCATGCTGGCTAGGTCTGATCTCCATCCTTCAGGTGCCGTGTGATCACACTCAAGATGATCTGGGTGTCACACTGGCCAACTTCCAGTCATCCAGGACCTCCCCGGTGAGTCAGGACTGTTGATAAATGATGGAGAGCAGTTTGGTGAGCTCTTCTGCTAGCTCCCTCATCACCCTAGGATAGATCCCATCTGGTCCCATAGATTTGTAAGGATCCAAGTGGCTCAGCAGGTCAATAACTTCTTGCTTCTGGATTACAGGGGGGCTATTTGGCTCCCCATCCCTGTCTAACAGCCCAGGATGCCAGTTGTCCTGGGGACGACCTGTCTTATTGTTGAAAACTGAGGCAAAGAAGGTGTTAAGTACCTCAGTACCTAAGCCTTATCTTTGGTAACTATGTCAGTGTCCCGTCCCCCCGTCCCCGTCCCCGTCCCCCCGTCCCCATCCCCGTCCCCCCGTCCGTCCCCCATCCCCCCCTCCATCGAACAAAGAATGGATGTTTTCCTTTTGCTATCAATGTATTTATAAAAACACTTTTTGTTATCCTTAACAGAAGCGGCCAGATTAAGTTCAAATTGTGCTTTCGTGTCTCTAATTCTCTTTCTACATGACCTTACAACATTCTTAAACACTTCATGAGTTGCTTGCCCTTTTTCCAAAGGTGATAAACTCTCTTTCTTTCCCTAAATTCCAGCAAAAGCTCCCTGTCCAGCCAGGTCATCTTCCCTGCCGGTTCACCTTTTGGCACATTGGGACAGCCTGCTCCTGTGCCTTCAAGATTTCTTTCTTGAAGTATGTCCATCCTTCCTGGATGCCTTTGTTTTTAAGGGCTGTTTCTCAATGTACTCTCTGAACCAGCCTCCTGAATAGGTCAAAGTCTGCCCTCTGGAAGTCCAGAGTAGAGGTTTTGTTGGTGCCCCTCCTTGCTTCACTGACTATTGAAAACTCAATCATTTCATGATGACTGTACTCCAGACGGCCTCCGACCACCACATCTCCCAGCAGCCCTTCTCTGTTTGTAAACAGCAGGCCTAGTGGGGGCCCACCCCTGGTAGGCTCATTTATCAGCTGTAACAGGAAGTTATCCTCCATACACTCCAAGAACCTCCTAGACTACCTCTTCTCTGCTGTGTTGAGTTCCCAGCAGACATCTGGCAGGTTAAAGTCATCCACAAGAACAAGGGCTGGCGATTTTGGAATATCTGCTAGTTGCTTGCAGAATAATTCATCCACTTCTTCATCCTGGTTGGGTAATCTATAGCAGACTCCCACCAGGATGTCAGCTTTATTGGTCTTTCCCCTGATTCTTACCCATAGGCACTCAACCATATTGTCACCAAGTTCTACAGAGTCCAGAGACTCTCTAACATACAGATCCACCCCTTCACCTCTCCTACCTCGCCTGTCTCTTCTGAAGACCATGTAGCCATCCATCGTAGCACTCCAGTCATGTCAGTAATCCCACCACGTTTCCGTGATGGTGACTACGTCATAGCTTTCCTGCTGCCCAATGGCTTCCAGCTCCTCTTGTTTGTTACCCATACTGCGTACAGTAGTGTACATGCACTTCAGCTGGGCTGCTGATTTCACTCCTAACCCTAGATTACCATCCTTAGTCTCATCTCTGGAGAGCCTGGTTTCATCCCCTTCCCCCTTCAAACCTACTTTAAAGCCCTCTTGATCAGCCCTGCCAATTTATATGCTAGAGTTCTTTTGCCCTTGCTAGATAGATGAAGCCCATTTGACTCTAGCAGGCCTGGTAACATAAAAATTGCCCCATGATCAAAGAAAACAAAATTCTGCTGGTGGCACCAATCCTTAAGCCACTTATTGATAAAATGGGTTTTCCTGCTCCTTTCCTCATTCATCCCTGCTGCTGCAGGAACTGAGGCAAATACCACCTGTGCTCCTGTCCCATCAACCAATTGACCCAGAGCCTTAAAGTCCTTTTTAATTACCCTGGTACCTCTTTTATCAATCTCGTCACTGCCAACCTGGACTACCAACAGTGGGTAATAATCAGAGGGCTGAATTAGCTCAGGGTATCTCCTGGTAATATCCCTCACCCAGGCCCCAGGAAGGCAGTAGACTTCCCTGTGGGATGGGTCCAGTTGGCATGCAGGGCCCTCAGTTCCCCTCAGAAGGGAGTCGCCTACTGCAACTACCCTTCTTTTCTTCTTAATACCCAAGGTAGTGATCTGTCTGATAGATGGAGTGCAACTGGGAGACCCTCCAGGCAGATTTTTTTCTGGAGTGTCATCTGCCTGACCCTCTAGATCCAGGGTCTCATACCTATTCTTTAAAGGCACCTGGGGATGCAATGGGGGTCAGGAGGGGATTCTTTTACCTCCCTGATCAGAGACCTGTTTCCATTCCCCCCATCTACTTGGTCTGTTCCTTCTGCCTGATGGCAAGAGAGGCAGGGCTTCTCTGGCTCCTGCTGAGCCTCTTTTGGGGTTGAAAGGGTTTGACTCCACCAGTCTATTTCCCTTTCATTCTCCCTAATAGTCCTTAGCCTTTCCACTTCCTTAAGCTCTGCCACTTAACAGAGCAGATCATTCATCTGATTGCACCTTTTGTAGGTGTCTTTTGTACTGTCTTCTGGTACTAACACCAGGCTCATACACTCCCTGCAGCCAATGACCTGGACAGCTGTGTCCTTCTTGGGGGGTTCTGTCTGGGTTAGCACACTCGTGCTAGCAGCAACAGCAGCAATGGCTTTAGATAATTTGTAAACCATTGCTGGATCTAGCTGAGTTGGGAAAAAAAACCAAAAAACCCCAACCAAATAACCACACACACCTATCACACAACCCTCCAGCAAGAACCAGGAGGGTGGCTGTGCCCTTCCTGCTCTCCCTGCCTGCACAAACTGCCATGCAAATTGCTGTGCCGTGCCCTCACTGAAGTGCAAAGCCCCTGTTTGCCCACTCCTGTTTGCTGCACTCCCTGGAGCTGTATAAATTACCTGCAAATGGTCCTGATTGGCTCCCAAGAGCAGCCAAGCCCAGGCAGGGAGCACCAGATCAGCTCCTTTAAATTACCCAAAATGGGCCTGGCAACACCCCTTGCTTGCCTGGTTGCCTCCCAAGAGCAGCCAAGTCCAGGGGTAATTCCATCTATTTCTGACCGTGGAACACCAACTTGCAGAAGACCATTCCACATTTGTTTCCTGGTCACCTGTCAGGTGACTTTCTTCACTTTGCCAGCTTATACCCTCTCACTACCTGCACAGCTGGTTTAGCAGCCAGAAGCCCCATATCTCTCAGGATATTCATGAAGGCACCTATGGTACCAGTAGCAGTCGTGAACACTGGTATAAGCACTGATCTCAAATTATCAGGTGCCCCAGTTAGAAACTTCATTTTAATATTTCTCATTAGTGCTGTATGGCCAGTCTTCACGAGCGAAGATTTGGGAAAGGTCATTAACCCTTCGAGCCTGGGCAGTGGATTTTTTAGGTGAGACACAGTGTGCGCTGAACTGAGCCCACCCTTTAATCCTGAGGTTCATCTGCTGGGGCTGAGCAAGCTTGGACAGTGGCAGTGAGGTCCTCAGGATGTAGGTTTGTTTAGAGTGACCTTCTCTTAGATGGATGGCCTTACAGGGCTGACGAGCTCCATCTGCCCGGGGGAGTTCTTCCCTGACCGGGAATCGAACCCGGGTCACAGCGGTGAGAGTGCTGCAACCTAACCACTAGACCACCAGGGGCCCCCCTCATTAGTGCTATGACATCAGGATTAGATCCTCTAGTCAGGACTTGAGCCCCCCCTATTCACAGCAGCAGGTTAATATCTTCTTCCATTGTATACCAGGTCCCAAGGGACAATACCAGCTCAGCAGGATCTGCATGTGCTCTTAACACTGTGGTACATATCCTGCCATAAAGGACGGTTGCCAGGTTGCGGGGCCAGGCAGGGCCAGGCTGGGGGGGAACTGGGAGGGGGCTGGGTGGGCCTGTGGGATTCCCAGACCGGCAGGAGGGCAGGTGGGGCAGTCCCGTTTGGAGGGCCGTGGGTGTGCAGTGCAAGGGGGGGCCTGTAGTGACACGGTGGGGGGGAGGGTAAGGTTAGGGTGGGCAGTGGGTTTTTCTGGGGATTGGGGGGGTTTAGGCTGGGCTGCGGGAGGTGCTCGAGCTCCGGGTGGGTGCGGGGACCCCTTATCTGTGTACCCGTCCTGCCCGGGTGTGTGTCGGGATCGCTCCCTGTTCCAGCATTGTTGCAGTGAGGGTGGGATGTGCTGAACTTGGCTCACTTGCGGCTTCTGCCCAGGAACGGTTTGTTTTGGAATTATAGCGTCTTGGAAGGGTGTTTAGGACAAGGGAATGTCCTCGGGTTTGAGTGTAGTAGGCTGGGGGGGGAAAGTAGGGAGAGAAAGGCTCGTCCAAATCATTTTAGTGGCGGAGAAGCTTGTGTGCCCTTATGAGGTTGCGAGCTGTGCTGGCGGTGGTAAAGCTACTCCCCAAATAAAATGACCTCCAGGTATCTCAGCACAAGGCAACCATGGAAACCCCTACTTGTAATAAAACCGTCTTCCTACAGTTCCCCCCTTTTTCTTTTTCTTCATGGTTTTATTACAAGCTAAACATTAGATGTTCCCATTGTCCTTCTGAGATTGTTCCCATTTAGTTAGCATCTTTAGTGCTCTGGTCTTATTCTTTACTTGCTCGGAGTCTGGCCATAGGACCATGATCCTCAGCTTGACCCTTAGCCTTATTAAAGCAATAGGTAAAGCTTGGTACCAATAAAGATTTGTTTCTTGACATATTTTAGCAATTTGCTGTTTAATGAGGTGATTCATCTTTTCTACTTGCCCACTTGCTTGGGGTCTGTAGGGCGTATGGAATTGCCGATCAATTTTCAGTGCTTTACTTATTGCTTTTACCACTTCTGCACAAAAGTGTGAACCTCTATCTGAAGAGATACCCTTGGGTACTCCAAACCGTGGTATAATCTCATTTAACAAGACTTTAACCACTTCTCTTGACTTATTTGTTCTACATGGGAAAGCTTCAGGCCATCCAGAAAATGTGTCAGTCAAAACTAAGAGATAACAGGATCCCCCCCTTTTCTTGGGAGCTCAGAGAAATTAATTTGCCAAATTTCACCTGGGAAATGCCCTTCGCTTATTGCCCCTTGGTGTATTTTTGTTCCAGTATTTCAGACAAAGTTCACATTGGGATGTGACTTGTTCTATTGTGGTAAATAAATTCGGTCCTGCCACTCTGTTCCTTAAATGCTAATAGAGTCTAAGCCCCAATAAGTTTTATCATGTTTTACTTTTACAAATTGCCACACTAATTTTTCTAATAGCATTAACTGACCTGTTTTTAGTTAACCCCACCCATTGTCCAACAGTTTACCTCCGTTTTCATGTATGCACTTATAATCTGTTTCTTGATATTCTACCTGTTGATCTGTGTCTAGTCCTTCTAGCACTAAAGCTGCTACTGGTAGTTCTTTACTTCTTGCAGCAGCTGCATCAGCTTTTGCGTCAGCTTTTCTGTTTCTGATTTCCGGGACAGTGTTACCTTTCAGGTGTCCTCGGCAGTGCATAATTGCCACCTGAGAGGGGAGTTGTACAGCTTCTAGTAATCATAGAGTTTCTTCAGCATATTTCACAACTTTTCCTTGAAGAGTTAAAAGTCCTCTTTCTTTCCAAATTGCTCCATGAGCGTGAACTATGCCAAAGGCATATTTAGAGTCAGTCCAGGTGTTAATTTGTTTTCCTTCTGCCAATTCTAAAGCTCGAATGAGAGCTATCAGTTCTGCTTTCTGGGCTGAGGTTCCTGCAGGCAAAGGATTTGATTCGATTACCTCAGGAGTGGTGGTCACAGCATACCCAGCCATCTTCACACCTTGTCTTATGAAACTGCTGCCATCGGTAAACCAGTCTTCTGCATACAGGCTCTTCTTTTGAGGTCTGGGCGACTGGAGTACACTGCTTCAATGGTTTCCAGGCAGTCGTGCATGACAGGTGCAGTCGAGATCCTTCTAGGAATGAAGCTGGGTTGACAATATTAGTCACCTGAATGGTTATGTCATCTGATTCAGCCAGGATTTCAGAAATCGGGAGGGTGACAGCCAATCTATAAATGACACCAACCTGTCATTCCTAGAAAGGCTTGAAGGTCTGTCACCGTCTGTGTTTTGGGTGTCTGGCAGATGTTTTCCTTTCTCGTTGTCCCCAGAGATCGTTGTCCTCCAGATACTTCGTATCCCAGATTCACTACTTGTTTCTGCACCGGCTGTGCTTTCTGTTGAGAGACTCGATACCCATTTAAGCCCAAGAAGTTTAAGAGGTTTACTGTCCATTGGATATATTCTTCTTGTTTTTCAGTAACAATCAATAGATCATCCACATATTATAAAAGTACACCCTCTCCCAGTGGTGACTGCCATTGTTCCAATTCTTTAGCTAATTGATTCCCAAAAACTGTGGAAATATTTTTGAACCCTTAAGGTAACACTGCCTGAATGAGCTGAGTTTTCCTTCCTGCGGTGGGATTTTCCCACTCGAAGGCAAATATCCTTTGACTTTCTTGTATTAAGGGAAGGCAGGAAAAGGCATCTTTTAAGTCTAATACTGTGAACCAAATTAGATTTTCTTTTAATTTTGTTAAGAGGGTATATAGGTTTGCAACAGCTGCATGTATGTTTTAGCTATTTTATTTACTGCTCTTAAATCCTGAACCAACCTATATGTTCCATTTGGCTTCTTGACTGGTATTATCCTGGCTTGGCTCCACATAGCTCATTGCTAAACTCAGAGCTGCTATTAATTGTTCTTCCTTTACCTTAAATTCAATTTTACCTTGTTTGAATTCTATTACAGCTCCCAGATTTTCTAGTAGGTCTCTGCCCAATATGGGTTTGGGTAAATTTGGTAAATACAAAAACTGATGCACTCCCATTTGTTTTCCAATTTTGAACTTTAAGGGTTTCAAAAGGAAGCTTTTCTGATTGGCCAGTGGCACCCATGACTTAAACATATTTATGACTTTTAGGTCATAATAATTCTTGATTCAGAACAGAAAATGTAGCCTCAGTATCAATTAGAAAATCTAATTCTTCTTTTTCTTCCCCTAGCTTAATTTTTGCCAGCAGGTCCCCTAGGCACTGGCCCGCCAGCCTCCCCCCTTCACTCGATACTCTGTAAGCAGCAACAGCCCCTCCTGTGCCTGTATTTCTACCTGTTAATTCAGGGCATTCTTGCTTCCAGTGTCCCTCTTTTCTATGATGCCTTAAGACCCTTTTAGTTTCTTATTTTTCCTAATTTTGTAAGCTTTATAAGTTTTATAAGTAGTAAAAGTAGATTTTAGAAGCAGCAGCTATATTATTCCCTCACCCTGTAGCACAAGTAGTTTACACATTCCTCAACCCTCTTACCCCATTCCATGCTCCCCATATCAATTCTACCCCTGAATTCAGTAGAAATGTTTAGTCTTTTGTCAAGGCAAGGCCTATGCTGTTTAGAGAACACTCATATCTTGGCCTGAACAACAGAACACAGTCAAGAACTGGGTGACCGTGTACCCTTTGAGCTCTGAAGATGGTGATGGTGATGAAGAGGTGGTCCCAAAAAGTCCCCAGACCCAATTCCCAAGGGGTGGGCCCGAGGCGGACCAGAGCAAAGGCTACAGGGTGGAAACACTTGAGATTGGACAGATAGTATTATAAAATGTAACATCTCAGGCACAGCCTGTGCACGCGTCTCGTAACATCTATGTCTAGGCACAAATTAAACCCTTTCCTTATGTCACCCTCAATTAACTGCTCCTGAGGTTTTTTTTTAGCAACATTTTAGGCATCATCTACAATATGCACACTGGTTCTGACCCAACCTCGTCTGTCGCCGAGGCAAACCTTACATCTATTACACAAGGCTCGTACATATAACCAACAGTTGCAAAATGGACAAATCTTTATTCTAGGTCTTATCCAAAGCAGCGTGCTTATAGTTAACTCTTCAGCACTACCTCTCATATAGCAATTCTTAGCATGATAATACCTTTAACTATGTGCTCCTGGATGTTTCAAGGTAAGCAGGGTATATCAGGTACACAATAACTTTTCTGAAAACAAACAAGACAACCTTGTTTCCCTCAAAATAAACAATATTTGGCCAAATACAAACAAAACCAGACCAGGCCAGACCAGAGGGGATATTCCCCTGGAAGAGCGTCCTCTCCCGTGTCCCCGCAAGAGACGGCATCCCGCCTTCGACTTATGGGTATCCAGAACCAGAATAACCAGAACCAGAATAGACAAAACCAGAAACCAGATATAAATACCTTTTATCAATAGGCAGTGTTCTTGTCCAGCCCCCGCAAGAAGCCACCAAAGGAGGGAGCTCCTTCGGGTAGAAAGACTTACCTGAGGGCACCCAAGGGGGTCCCATCCTCCAAGGGATTCTGAAGGTGTGCTGCCGCAGGTCGCCAAATGAATCCGAAAAACTCGGTCCGAGAAACTGCTCAGAGACTTTTTTTATCTTTGAGCAGCAAAGGTATTTATTGACAGCGCCGGAAGCAAGCCAGCTCGCACTGGACAAACTTGCTCAAAGGCTTCACACAAAATCAACAGTTTTTATACAATTTTCATATATGGTTAAATGCATATTCGTGTGATTACATCATGTATCTATACATATTAATAACAGGCAGAGTATAGGTGGAGCCCAGGCGGGGCTTGGGGTGGTGCTTCTCTTGGCCCTCAATTTTGGTGGTACATCCGCTCTTCCTCCTGTAGGTCTGGGGCTTATTCTCATCTTCCTCAGCTTGACCTCCCTTCTCTTCTATTGTTCTCGACCCGCTCACTGAAGCTTGGAGAAAGGCTTGGCTCCAAGCCTGTTTCTTCTATTCAAATGTCTACTTTACCTTACTGCATCCTAATTTATTACCTCTAGGCCTATTATATGTTTCTTTTACCATTCTTTTAAGTTTTGGTCAGATCGTTTAGATGTTGTTAGCTCTTTAGCAGGCCCAGATTTCTCAGTTAACTCTTTTGGGCCTGGCTTCTTGTTTCACTTCACACAAGCCAAATATGTGAACAAATTGAAAGGCAGAGACAGATGGAACCATCTCTGTGATATCTATACAAATGCTTTGGACATAATACTAAAGAATTTGCATTAGTGTGTGAGCTTGAGCTGAAAGAACAAAACTGATGCAACAGAGTTACTCATATGTGGATTTAGAGCCTTAGTTTCTTTGCTCTACCTGCTATTACTACATGCAAAATGTCACGTGAGACTTTTAGAAACTAATCTACGTAGTTAGGACTACTTGACATCAAGGAATATATTTATAAGCTGTGTGTTGTTTACACTTACCTAGACTGAAGTATTTTTGATCATAGTCTCTCACTCTTATCACTCTTATATGGAAGAAAGTACTGTTGTGGATCCTCATCTTTCCCCAAACAACACTGTAAACTACCACAAGTAGTTTTACTGCTAGAAGCTTGTAAATCAAATTTGATTTTTAGTGGAAAATACATAGAACGTCATATATTTCAAAGTTAGCATATGAAACCCAACCAAAAAATGGCAATGGCAGTCCAGAAAAGTAATGCAGCTTCATCATAACTATGCATGTTTGAAACATTGCCCACAACAAATCTTAGACTGTTGCCACTCAGTCTTAAGTTTTCGTAGATCAGTGCCTTCACTTTAGGTTATGAGGTAGTGTGTGAGAAATAGGAAACTGAGGAAGCTGTTGTTTTCTCCCTTTTGAGGCAATCTGCCTCACTTATACTGGTAGGAATGATTCATGCTAGGGTTCTTATGCTTATTTTTGTTTGGAGAAAGTTTCCCTTGCTATTTAATTTGTCATCATCATCTTCATTCTTCCCATAGCTAATTACTTTTATAGGTCAAAATGTTGAAGCAAGGGTCTGTAAAACACATGCATGTATGAATTAAAATAACTTTTGAAAATATCTGTCCTTACTCTGGGGAGATAACATTGTTAGGTAAATCCTCTTGCTGTCTTTCATTCCAGCCTCTTCCTGGGATACACTCAGTCTCAAGTAGTAGAGATTTTATGAGAGGACAAACATTTTGTTGAAGCAACAGTTGTGAGCATACTATTGTTGGTTTTGTTATGGTTTACAGTGCCGTAATATCCATTGATAAAACTTTGGTCTTCCATTTTTATGTGGGGATTGACATCTAGTATCTCACTGATATCTCCCTCTCACAATCATTATAGTTTAATATGTCTCTGGTGGCTACATCATCACTTAAGCAGAAAAATACCACAAAAATATTGAAAGTGGTCCTAGAAGTAGCAAGGAGCTGGGATTCATGTTCCACCTTGGGTATCCCAATGCCATTGGCATTGTCTAGGAGCAGTTATACCTAATATTTATAAATTCATGAAAACTTGGAGAATTAATGGAAATATTTGCTGAACCTAAGATAAGTGCCCAGCAAGGTAGTAGATAGTGCTGGAGCTTGGACTACTCTGTTGAATTAGGAGCAGTAACACATGCTATCTGTTTGCATGGTCCCATTAAAGGAGTGAGACAAAAATAGTAGGATCTGTCAAGCTCATGGTGTTGGCTGTTTCTTTGAAATACTACTAGCGTGGATGTGCTGGAATCTACTTTTTCTTTTTTTTTTCAATTTTAGAATGCCTGCTGTGTTTCTTTCTTGATTAGCCAGTAATGCTGTCGGGTTTGAAGTGTTTGCAAAGCAGGCAGATGCAGGCATGTGTTTCGGACATGGAACCAGCTGTCTTTGGAGTCGGGCACCCTGCCATTCCCACGCCGGGGGCAGAGGGCTAGAAAGTTGCCACAGCCGCCTTCCGCGGTGGGCTCCGCGCCATCTTCAGAAGTGGCTCTCGGGCGCAGGAGCTCACACCCGACTCCTTCTGCCGATCCACAGGACGCACCGCTGCTTCCGCGGCACCCGGGCCGGGCGTGGGGCCCAGCATCGGAAGCACGCGGCGTTGCCGTAGAGACGGCGCTGCAGGGGGCGGGAGGAGGCGATCCGGGTGCCGCCGGCACTCCGGAGAGGTGGCACGGAGGCAGCCGCGCCGGGGCGGCCTCCGAACCCTGCCCCCCGCCGCCATTCCCTATTATAGAAGCTCTTCCTGCGGCGTGGACCACTCTGACATCATCCCCCGCACCCCGGTAACGTCAGCACCGGGAGCGGTGCGTGACGTCAGTGCGTAGGGGAGTGCGGTGACATATGCTAGTTAAAGTTCCCCGGATGGACGATGGAGACAGTGAGCAGATGCTGTCGTGAGCCGGCTGCTTGTGGTGGCGGACTGTAGGGCCCTGGCCTTCCCTTCGGGGTAGCGGGACGGAGGCGTGGGCTACAGGCGTGGCGACTGTCCCTACCCATCACGAGGGTACAGGCAGGCGGAGGCGTGAGGCGGCGGATGCGAGCGGGAGGAGGCAGAGGTAGCGGCAGCGGCTCGAAGGCGCTGAAGCAGGCGGGCACTACCTGACACGGAGCTCGCTGGCTCCTTCCCTTCGTCCCACCGGTGGGGCTGAGCCTAGGGCCCCGCCGCAGACGAGCGAGGGTTGGGCGGCCCCTCCCACTGGCAGTGACCGACCTACCGTGCCCCAGGACGATGCCCGCCCGCTCGCCGCAGAAAAAGGTGTGACGGCCAGGAGCGGGCCTGCCGCCGCGGGAAGGCGGAGCGGGGCTCCGCATCTCTGCAGCCGGGGGTGGGCGGATCGGGGGAGCACGGCGGCCGCCGCTCCCCGCCGCACGTTGGGAGCCCGATGTCAGCGCCGGTACTGTGGTTCTCTCTGTCTCTTCAGGAGAATGCGTTGGTGCCCGCCACGCTGCTGGAGGGGATGCTAAGGGGAGCGGAGGCCTGGAACCCTGCGCGCACCGCCCGCCCCATCCCGCTCTGCCTCTGAGTTGCACGGAGGCGTCGGCGACCACTCACCTCCTGTCGAGAAACGCCGCAGCCGCCGTCAGCCCCTCGAGGAGAAGGCGAGCGTCTCCCCGTCCGTCCGCAGGAGGGGACCGTCTGCACCCGGAGTCGCCGCTGCCGCCCGCCCGAGGACCGCAGCCGCTACTTGCGGACGCTCGGCGAGGCCGACAGCCATGGGAGCCCGACCCGTGGGGAGTGCTCCCTAGCGCGCAGGCGGCTCCGCTCCGCCGGGCAGCTAAGAGCCTGCGGCGCGGCGACCAGAGGACTGCAGCCGCCACGGGGAGACGGAGCTGCCGTTGCGACGAGGAGCGCCCCAAGGACGTGACACCGCCAGTGTCCGGCGCTGCAGGCCGCCATGGGGTAAGAATGTCGCGGGAGACACCGGGGCGGTGCCGAAGCGGGGGAGTGACAGTGGATGCCCTCGAGAGCTGTTGCTGCTTAAGCGGGCGCTGCTGAATGTGCATGGAGGCGAGTGGCTTTACCGGCTAGGTGAATAAGGAGCAGGAATCCTGCTGCGATCGATGACCTGATGAAAGAAAAGCGGGGCGCACCGTGATCTGCAGAGGTTTGTCTCTGCCGTAGCCACATCGAATCGCTGGAAGAGCCACCTTGGCTTCCAGGTCCCCACCGTGAGGACCTTCCCCATGTCTTTTAGGGGTGGTCAGTCCTGAAAACGACTGCTTTAAGCTCAGTGTGATAAGGTGAAACTTAAGAGCAGCGAAGGCTCGTTTTTAAATCTTCTGGAGTCTTCAGAGGATGTAAAACAAGGTGTGAATTTCCCAATAACATGAAGAAGGCTCTAGAGAAACCTGCTTTACAGCAGGTCCCCCAAGTGAATTGGGCTATCCACTTGCAGGTTTAAGTAAATTAGAAAGAATAAAATTAACCTGATCACATCTAATTTAGTATCTACAAGTGATATAGATACCTGTAAAAACTTTCCATAGTTGTATTCTTAGTAATTTGTTTAGTAAGATGAAAAAATAAATCTTTTGCTTGCCTGATAACCTCTTAATAGAATGGAAATTCATCCATGTTCAAAAGAAACAGAAATCCAGTATGATTTGACTAACTGCAAGGTGGAGGCAGACTTCTAATGCATTAACAAGATGCTGGTTTTCTAAGACTATGACATAGTTCAGAGTATAAAAGTTATAACTCATGTCCTTTGTATTTTGGTCATTCAGGAATTCGAATGTGAAATCAATATAGTAATGTCGAAGTTAAAAGTGTCTCTTTCCTCAAGCTGTTAAGGACACATAGAATTCTCCAATTTATTAACTTCCTTCCATGTAGGGTGATAACAGCTGCATCCTTGGCTCTGTCCTAGTCACTGGGGCTCACTGTACAAGATGTAGGAAGGAATGACTTCTTAGGCTAGCTTTTATTTTCCTGTTGTTTTCCCTTACATTTGGAAAAAACAAACAAACAAACAAAATAAGCCCAAGCTTGCAGCTGTCTACATAGTCAAGAAAGTGATAGTGTTTCAAAAACCTGCCAAAAGGCTAAAATGATGTTATAATGGTTTTGGGATATATTCTTAAAACTGCTAAGCAGATACAGAATTATGTAGCTTTTTAAAATTCAAATAATGGAAAACATGTAATTTATTTAAAATCAGTATTGTGTTTGTAGATATATCAGTTAAGTGCATATTACAAATACAGAAAACTGCTGAAGAGGACCAAACTTTGTACATTTTACAGAATTAAATTGAGCACTTCTGAAAACAAAAACCTGACTTCCAAAAAAAATTCCTTAATTTCTCCATTTCATTAACTCCAGTACTGCTAGCATCTTAGCATGGTATCTTCTTAATGAACAGTCCTTGTAGAGGGAGTGGAAATAATTCTAAGTACTGAAGGACTATAAAAAATATTTGGAGAAAGGATGTAAAGTTGGTGTCATGACTCTTAAGTAGTATCTTGGCATGTTAAGGTCAAGAAGACAAAACTTGCAAATATTTTGAAGACACTTTAGACAATATAAATTGGGATATTGCAATATAGCACTCCTTTGTAGACTGTCTTTTAACAAGGTAGTCAAAACCAGCAACGTAGGTATTGTGTTAGTGATAAGGTCTCTGTTCTCTAATAGTGAGCAAGCGCATCCAAGCCAGGGCCAGCGCCAGCTCTGTGAATCTATGGTTGTGTCAGACATTTGCTAATGCTCAGAGTAGAGGTCTTATTTAAGTAATTATTTTGTATTAGTATCTAAATGCAATTGCCCATGGATTTCAGACTATTTCTAGACCAGGATGTACTGGACTGTTAAAATTTGAGTTATAGTTCTCCCTCTGTCCTAGTTCCTCATGCCCGTTGCATAAAGAGAAGTTCTTATCAATAGTCACTGTTGAGTGATATATCCATTTTTTTTGTGCAGACCACACTGAATTCTTCAACAGGAAAACACTGATTTTTGTGTAAATGTCTTCAGTATGTTCTGTCATAGTTCAGAATGTATTTTTGTATTGCAAATACTGAGAAACACAAAATTTGTCAGTATTGCACAATTGGTTATCTTTGAGCAGAAGTTTGATTATATTAAAAATCCTTAAGAAATAGATCTTTAGTAAACATACTTAGTGTTGGTCTCTGTTGCATCGACTCCATTCTGCAAAGTAATGGAACTGCATTTGAATGAAGTATTGATTTTCTGTAACAGCATCACAAATATGCTTCTGGCAACATTTTTTCTGGTGGCAAACAGTAGGGAATGCCAGTCATCATTAAAAATTTTTCTAGACAGGCTGTTTAAATATGCAATAGATCATGCTGCATTGCCAGGTACAAGCATATATTGACATTTCCAGCATCTTGTCATTAATTTTTTTTCCAACTACAGATATCAAGTTAGCTAACTTAATCAGTCAGTATCACTAGTTTTGACTAATGGCTTTTACCTGAATAAAGAGGGAAGAACTTGAAATATATAGTTCCTCTCAGGATTTTTTTCTTCTTCCATATGCTTACAAATGATTTGCAGGCACCCTTTTGTCCCTTTGTGGTTGCATTCTTTGTCAACATCTTGATCATTGTTTTCACTGAGCTTGCCACTAAAAAGTGGGGACAAGAGAAGATGGGGGCAGCTTTTTCCTGTTGTCTGTACTGCAGCACAAACGTTTGGCTATGCAGTGACCCACATCAGTACTGTAACCTAGCTGACTGCATGGCTGTACAAATACAGGGTTGGCACAAGAGAAGTGTCGTTAAAGGTGAGATAGATCTATCTTTTGCTACAAGAGTCTGTTTAACTTGGCAGAAAGTATTTTTAAAATAAATAAATAATCCAGTCTCACAGCTATCCTTGTCCAAGTTTGCTGCTCAGTTTTGAAGCTGAAGTCTGGAAAGTTCCTTTTGAGATTGTTAACTAAGTTGAGTCTCAGCTTGTTGAGAAATGGCATTTTTCCCCCTTTCATAGTGTCTTTCATAGTGAAAACCATAATAGGTAACATTGACAGAGTTTTAGAGTTTGGGTTTTTAAAATGCTTTTAAATTACTTATTCTGTAAACAGTATGCTATAGTCTTGGATCCACAGATAATCTCAAGCTATTTTTGTAACAGGACATGTAATGAAATCTTCTGTGAGTTTTGAAAACTGAAGAATAACCTTTAAATGGTCAACTTTTTACAGTGAAGTGTTGGTGAAATAAATAATCTGACACCTGTTCTTGCACTACCTACTTTTTGTGCCTGTTCATTTCCAATTGTCTGCTAGCCTTGGCCTGTCTGTACAAAAAGCTAAAAGAACGTACTGTGTGATATTGGAGAAACCAGTGTTTTCTCCAACACGACTTACTGTGGAGTGTGCTGCCATTTCAGGGTTTCATAGAGTATGAAGCATTTTTCACGTCAACAAAAGTAAGCATATGAAATAATGTATGCTATTTAGCTCTGTTGTCAAATCATTGCATACAGTAACTGGGGCCCTAAGCAGCTACTTGGCCAACTGACTTTGAAATTGGGACACCTGTGCTTTTGCACTAGTGTATTAGGGAGGGTCCGAGATATACTGGAACGTGAAAAACCAGACACCATTGGAACTCAATGAAGCAAATATTTATTACAAAAGGTGGCTAACAAAGAAAACGGACACTCGAGAGAAGGGGAAAAGGAAGGGGGGGGAAAAAAACAAAAACCAAAGAGGAAGGTATGACACCCTACTCACCCAGGTGTCATTTATAAGATGATCTTACCCACTCTAACTACTTATAAAGCCCTCTGCAACAGCTGCGTTTTCCGAAGGGTTGGCAAGCTCCCACTTCAGCAGGTGTCCCTGCTTACAGCAACTTGGTCCTTCGTGTAGAGCCGGCCATGTACACGGAAAATGTGTCTGCTTTTATACAATCCATTGAGCACCTCTGCCTAGGGAGGTGTGGCCAGTACCGCCCCGCCAGAGGTTCCCAATCCCACCCTCTTGGTTATGTAAGTGCATCTCTTCTGCGCATGCATGAGAACTTCGGAAATCCCCTCACGCATGCGCAGTGTGTTTTAGGGGTCTTTCTTAATTGAGTCTGGGGGTGAGCCTTCCTCCCTTCATCATTACTTTCTCCTCCAAATGCTCTTGATGGACAATTAACCAATCACAGAACACCAATTAAAACAGTTTATACAGAAGTTCTCCCTCCAAGGATGAATTCACTGTTTTATCAGTGAACTTGGCAGGGAGAAACATAAACTACTGCAGGTGGCTAGGGCCAAACACAGACCAAAAATATCAGCATAAATTCATAACTAGCTATATTTTTCACTGGCTTGTGTGTAACTAAAAGAGTTGGCAATTACACAGGGTCACTTTATCTTGGCTGAACTTATTTTCAGCTTCTAGATACTTTTTTCTAAGTACCTTTTCAACATCGCAGTATATGTCTCTTCCATGTCAATATTTGTTCTTGTTATTTTACAAAACCTAGGAGGATTCCCTGCTTTAGCAAGCCTACTACCCAGACATCCAGAGCTCTCTGCATCTAGACATAGATAGGAATTGGGTTCCTACCAGGAAATGATTGGCAGTGCTCAGGAATAGGTGGTGTCTTGCTGGTTTGAGTCCTGGTTCTTCAAAAGCACTGCACAGCTCAGATTGCAGCATGTCTGATTATGCACAATAGTAAATCTCCCAAGATCTTTGTGAAGTTTTCTGGAAAAAGGCACAGGTGCTCAAGCACATGGTTAAGTAATGATCCATTTTGATGAGATTTCTGTGAGTGCTAAAGTCTAAATTCCCTAGTTGCCTCACATCTGAATGCAAATGCTATCCATGTCTCTTACAACAGATCTTAATGGGCCATCCAAGATCTGAGATAATTTTTACTGATAATATGGTATTTGCTGACCTTTAACATGGGATACAGCTTTTAAAAAAAGATCCTCCCTTTTTGTCCATGTTGAAATGAAAGCTACAATATGTCTATTATTGGAATGGATTGGAGGGCATTATAGGAACCTTTTCTATAACATCTGTAACTGACTTATCATTGGCAGGATTTGAGAATTAATATAATTCTGGAGCTAAATTCTTAGACAAAAGAAAATAATCTGCTACTTCCCCAATTTTTCTTACAAAGTACTGCCTTTACTTAGCATGAAAATAAGTTTAGAGTCCTTCTCTTCTGCTCCTCAGTAACATCCTTAAATCCTATATTTATAGGATACTGCTGCTCTTGAGTGCTTGTGGTAATCTTCAAATCGCTTGCACTAACTCAAGTATTACAGATAGGACCCAAGTTTAGATCTTGTAAAGATTGCCTTCTGTTTCACCTTCTTGCTTGTCTTGTTACTCTTGCCACAGACCCATAGCTAAACCACGAAGAGTAAATTTATTTCCCTTACCTTGATAACCAGGGTATCCCTGAAGCAACACTAGGGCTGAGGCACATAAGCGGAGCTGCATGCACTGTAAAGTAAAATATACACAGGTATTTCCCCAAAAATGCCAAGGCAGTTGAAAGGGTTCAAAAAGGTTTATTTTGGAGGCAAGGACACTAAAAACTTACAAAAACCTCACAGTGCTGCAAGACAGCACTGGGCCTCAGGGGAAAGGCAAATTCCTGCTCTCTTCTGGGGCTCTTTTATTTTCTCTCTGTCCTCCCCCACCCTCTCCAGCCCGAGGAGGCCCTGTACATGTCTTTGAATGTTATCTCTCCTGCATACCAGACAGAGGGCTCACTCACAGCTGTCCATGCAACTTTCTCTGAAATGCAGAAGGGAAATGGAAAAAGGCTTCCTAAGTGAAACAAGTTCTAGCTTCCCATTACAAATTCTTCCAAAAGCACCTATCCCTACAGGCACTGTTGAACTCAGTCCATGCTCGAAAATCTCTGGTTGCTGTTCACACAGGTTTATCAAGGATTATTCCCAGCTGCAAGGTCACTTGAGTGCATTTACAGTCCTTCTCAACAGTCTTCCTCATATTCTCCAACTCAGTACTCCCACTAAGAAACCCCCCCACGTGCTGCTCCCTGCCCCCCCACCATTGGAGGCACAAAAGGCAAAGATCACAGGTTGAGATAAGAACGATTTACTGGAAACAGCAATCAGATAAGAAAATGAACAGTAACAACAAAAATATTAATAATAAAAGCATACAAAAAAGAGAGTGATTCACATGCAAAAATGCTTACCACAATACTGGATGACAATAATCAATACTGGATGGCTGCCTCTGCCAGAAGGAACCCTTTCTCCTCAGAAGAGAGTCCCTTTCCCCTGCCCCTGGCAATGATGTGAGGTGGTATAGAATAACCTCCCGGTCCTAACCACAGTCCTCTCCTGGCTACTGCAAAAAATTAACCCTATCCTGGCCAGAACCAGGACAACCTTTTAATCCATTCCTCCCAACATGACCCGATCACCACTGGTGGTTATCATTTGAGCAATTACAGGAAATAAAGGTCAGGTTGGCAGGGAGTAGGGGCACACTGTCACACCAGTTCATTCAAGTATCATGTAAGGAAAATAATTCCTGTTCATAAAAAGAAGTCATACTGAAATAACTAACTAGGTGTTAAAAAGCACTGTTTCCTGGCCTTTGATCAGATGTTTTCTAACTGTAGTAGCATGTATTTATTGCTGGAATATTTTTATTGAACTATGAAATATAGGCCTTTAATGTAGGCAATTCGCATTTTGAGTGAAATAAGAAAATTCCAGTTTTATCTGTCACACAGGCACCTGAAACAACATTTATGCACAAACCGTAAGGTGTGCATTTTGTTGCTTAGTTTGTCAAAATGCTGGGCAGTTTCCTGAGATCCGATGGTTCCTGAAATTACACTTAAAATCACAGAATCACTGAATCAATTAGGTTGGAAAAGACTTCTGAGATTGTCGAGTTCAACCTTTGACCGAACACCACCATGTCAACTAGACCATGGCACTAAGTGCCATGTCCAGTCTTTTCTTAAGCATCTCCAGGCATGGTGACTCCACCACCTCCTTGGGCAGTCCATTCTAATGCTTAACAATCCTTTCTGTGAAGAAATTCCTCCTAATGTCCAACCTGAACCTCCCCCAGTGCAGCCTGAGGCTATGACCACTTCTCCTGTCTAGTTGCCTGAGAGAAGAGACTGACCCCCACCTTACTTCAACCTGCTTTCAGGTAATTGTAGAGAGTGACAAGGTCATCCCTGAGGCTCCTTTTCTCCAGGCTAAATAACCCCAACTCCCTCAGTTGCTCCTCATAGGACGTACCCTCTAGACACTTCACCAGCTTTGTTGCCCTTCTCTGGACATGCTCCAGGACCTCAATGTCCTTCCTGAATTGAGGGGCCCAGACCTGGACACAGTACTCGAGGTGCAGCCTCACCAGTGCTGAGTACAGGGGGACAATCACTTCCCTGGTCCTGCTGGCCACACTATTTTTGATACAAACCAGGATGCCATTGACCTTCTTGGCCACATGGGCACAGTGCTGGCTCATGTTCAGCAGGTTGTTGACTGGCATCCCCAGGTCCTTCTCCACTGGGCCACTTTCCAACCCCATCCTATAGTGCTGCATGGGGTTATTGTGGCCAAAGTGTAGGACCTTGCACTTGGTCTTGTTGAACCTCATACCACTGGTCTTGGCCCATCTATCCAGCTTGTCTAGATCACCACTAGTGACCAGACACCAACTGGATGCAACACCTTTCACTATCATTCTCTGGGCCCAACCATTCAGCCAGTTCTTAACCCAGTGAAGATTGCACCTGTCCAAGCTGTGGGCTGCCAGCTTTTCCAGGAATATGCTATGGGACACAATGTCAAAGGCTTTGCTGAAGCCCAGGTAGACAACATCCACAGCCTTTCCCTCATCCACTAGCTGGGTCACCTAGTCATAAAAGGATATCAGGTTGGTCAGGCAGGACCTGCCTTTCCTAAATCTGTGCTGTCTGATCCCTTGGTTGTCCTGTATGTGCAATTTGATGGCACTCCCAACAAGTAAACTAACTTCAATTGGGGTAAAGCCCTGATACCTATCTGCTATCCTGGGGTTAGAACTACAGTAATTATAGGTGCCTTTCTGAGGTATATACAATATTTTAAAGTATCCTTTGCAAACTAGTTGATACTGTAGTTCCAGTAAAACTAACAGGATACTTTGTTTTTTCCAGCCTCCACCAGTGCGTTCAAAGCAAGGGCACGAGCTGTCAGTAAAGAAATGTTTCTTTGTTATTTGGATAGCGATACCCAAGGTTAGTACTGATGCAACCATTCTGCTTTCAGCATGGTCATTCTTTCTATGAGCTGCTCATCAGTGAGATAGTCTAGTCTAGGTATGGCCATTCCTCTCCAGCAGTTGAGGCCTGTCCCCATGGCACAGTACTTGGCACAATCCCTTGGCTGACATTTACTGCGCAGACTTGTGTAACTATTCCCACATCAGCCTCTGTAGTAGGCTGTGCAGGGCACCATTTGTTCCAGGCACAGTGTATGGTGATGCCTAAAGAAAATTTAGGGAGAAAAAACTCCGAGGCAAATTAGTTTTGGAGGTGAGATAAGGAAAGGGTTTTTTAATTTGTGCCTAGGCATAAGGCCAAACTGGCAGCCTCTGTTTTGTCGTCTGTGTTGACAGACCTTGTTCCCGCCGCGTTCCCTGACTTGGTGCGGCTCCCTTTCCCTATTGGGACTTTCTTGTACTTTTTTTTCCACTCAGGCCATGTTAAAAGAAGTAGAAACAATTCTGCATATGGAATCTGTTCCCATTTTTCCTCTCTATATAGCATCATAATAAGTTTTATTATGGTTCCCGTATGAAGGCCACACATTCATAGATAACCAACACAGTTCTTGCTTCTTTAAAGGTGTTTCAAGTTTAGTTGAACTGTCCCAATTGTGCAAAATTAGGGCTAAAGAAGGGTCCTCCGGAATTTTTCTCCTGGATTGTGTACTGCCCATGCCGATTAATAGACAAAGAAAAACTTTTCACTACAGGACTCGAACTCACCAGTTTGGGATTATAAAACCAGTGCTCTAAGCACTTAGCTATGGAGCCCCCCCTGGTTCCCCACAGAAACAGAGCTCCATGAGAGACATCCCTCTCTTTCCAATCAACCCCAGGCCGATACAAGAAACTCAAAACTTGAAACTTCACCGAGTTTACCCCATCGGCCCCAGACCGAGAAATGAAACTGCTCTGTTTGGAATTTAGGCAGTCGAACTGCCTCCAAACTTCCTGGGAAACACAAAAACTCTTTCACAGCTGCTAACAAAAAGGTACCTTTTTCCCTTATTTCCATCTTTTCTTACCTCACCTCCTTGTGGGGTTCTGGGGAGCTGGCTTTCTCAGACCAGTGCGGGAATTGTGTCAAATAAATGCCAGCTTTTAGGATTCCTGCATGATGAAATGTCTGATCTGAAGAAGTCCAGGTCCCGTTTTCCCCGTACAGGCCACCAGCTGATGCCTAAGGAAAATTTAGGGAGAAAAAACTCCAAGGCAAATTAGTTTTGGAGGTGAGATAAGGAAAGGGTTTTTAATTTGTGCCTAGACATAAAGATTACAAGACGCGTGCACCTCCCGTGTACAGATGGTACAATTTATAATATTGTCTGTCCAATCCCAGATGTTTCCACCCTGTGGCTTTTGCCCTGATCCACCCTCAGTCTGCCCCTGGGGAATTGGGGCTAGGGGCTTTTCGAGACCCTCTTTTCATCAATCATCATCTTCTTCAGAGTACAGGGGGCATATATTCACCCAGTTCTTGACTGTACTTTTGTGGTTTAGGCCAAGGTACAAGTGTTCTCTAAATAAAATAGGCCTACTTTGACAAGAGACTAAACATTTTCTAATGGAATTCAGGGGTAATTGATATGGAGAGCATGGAATGGGGTGATAAGGTTGGGGAATGTGTGTAGTTACTATGCTAAGGGTAAAGGAATAAGGGCTGCTGCTTCTAAATCTACTTCTACTATATAACTAATTATAAAGCTTATAAAAAATAGAAAAATCAAAAAACCAGATGGACCTTAAGGTATCAATGGTGATATGGTTTGAAGCTGGCTCCCTGCCAAGTCTCCAAACCTTACCACAAGAAGTGTCTCCCCCCAAACCTCAGGGAGAAGAGGGAGAAAAAAACAACCAAGAAAACTGACAGCTAAAGCAATATATATAAATATATTTACACTTATATTACAGTTATATACAATTGAAATATATATACAATTTCACAAGGGAAAGGGAAGGGGGAAGGGAAAAGGAACAAAACCAAAATAAAATATATATATATCCCAATCAGTAGCCTGAGATCTAGCAACTAAAAGAAATTAACAAAAGACTATCTTACTACTCTCCTTGGGACAATGGAGAGTCACGCTGGAACGATCGCCGGCAACCTCCGTCTCCCAAGGTTGACAAGGCCTTACCAGGCCTTGCTCCCCAACACGACAGACTCAACAGCAGGGGACCTGCACCTCCAAGCCGCCGGAAGGAAAGAGAGCGAAGGCCTTCCCTCCTTTCTTCGTATAGCCTGGCTTACGTAAAAATCGTAGGGAATACTGGGTAAATCTGGACCCTTCCTTGGTTACAAACTGGTCACCAAGGAAGGCCTAGACCAAACTACCACAAATGGTCATACTAGTATATCCAAAAATGGATTGTGCTCTGTGTACTTGCTGTGAATCTCACCATTATGGTGGGAAGTTGTTGGAGGAAATGGGATTTGGAGCTGCCTTGAGTGATCTGACAAGCAAACTGCTCCAGAGGCCCATCAGGGACAGGATTTGGGTGTCCAGTCTTAAGAGGAATCTCAGAACCTCTGACATACATGTGGTGTGAACAACCAAGGAAACAGAGATCTGTCACTTCCAGTTATAGCTCAATATAGAGGCAACCACTGCTTCCAAAATTCAATGTTTACTAGGCTGTGAGTTATCAAAAGGAAGGAACTTGCCAGTATGGTAATAGCATACTCAAAGTGAATTAAAGAGGCTTTATAGTTCCTGCAGTACTCAGTGGGATGTTTCAAATTGATTTGTTACTTATAAATATAAAATTAATTTGTTTACCTTTCTAGGAGACTAATTCAGTTCCTTGATGCAAATGAAATAATTAAATTCACATCTTGTGATGTGGACCAATGATTCTATTTGAAACTTAGCATGCAACTGTAGCAGTCTTAAGGGGATTGCGATTTGTCTAAAGATTAGTTGATGGTGATAGTGATGAAATGCATGTTTATTCAGCGTGTCTCATTCTACTCACTCCATATGTAAGTTCTGATACTTCCACTGGTGCTGGTGAAGGTATGACTTCAGCTTTGCACTATCTGCAGTCAAAGTGCAGGTTGTGCTTATCATTTATTTAAAAGTGCTTATTTGTGAGAGTGAAGTGTAAAAGCTCTCAAAACTGACTGTTAACTGACAACTTCTTAATGTTAAATAAAGGGTTTGTGGGTTTTAAACTGGAAATGAAAGGAATGACAAGTGCCAGGGCCACTAAAATAAAAAGCATTTTCACATGTAGAAGGCATGTCAATATTAGTAACTTGGAGATGCAGAAAAAGATGAGGTGACCTTGGCTGATGGAGTTAGAAGTATTAAGAGGGTGTGATCATTTCTGTATGAAGACCTGAAAAGAAGCAAATGGAAGTTTAAAGTCAATGTTGCCTAAAAGACCATGGAGAACAAAGACTCCAGGCCAATTTATTGTATAAGATAAAGAGAGCAGGTCCTTTAATGAGTCTGTAGGCCCAGAGGAATACATACCATGCATGTCAACACAGACAGTGGTTCTGTGATTTTATAATAAGGTCCATCCAATCCCAGATCTGTCCACCCCTGTTTCTACCCCATTCTGCCCCCTGACATACCCCTTTGGGAATTGGGTCTGGGGGCATTTGGGACCCCTTCTTCATCATCTTCATCTTCTTCAAAGCACGTACAGTCCTTGGAGTTCCTCCAAAGTTCTGGGCTTGAAGGTAGCTGTGTCTGTGTGATATCTTCTGGTCCAGGCCTTAGGGTGTTTTCCTATAATTCTACCTTGAAAAGAAGATTAAATACACTAATGGGATTTAGAGGGATTGATAAAGGGTAAGGGATATAATACAGCTACATTAAAATCTACATTTATTACAAACTACTTCTAAAATCTATAGAAGTTAAAAAATCCAAAAAAAGCTCTGAGGCATCACCAATAAAGAAGGTAATGAATGCCGCAGTGTATGAGACTGTAGTGGTTTGAACCAGGTTTTCCCCCAGAGGCTAAGAAAATGGTAAAACCCCAGGGGGTGGTAACCTCTGGGGTTTGGAGATCTTGGTCGGGCTGGGGCCTGGAGAGGTCCTCGAGCCCTAGATGGGTACCGTGGCCAGAACAGTTTCGCTCATTTGTTTGTTTTTGGTTCACCCGCGGCTACTGCCCAGGTTTGGTATGTCTTGGATTTATTTGTTACATCCTGAAAGGTTGGTCAGGACAAAGGGCTGATCCTGGGTGCTTCCCTGGGATTGAATATAGACAGATGGCAGAAAACTAGGTAGTGTAAGACTTGACCTAATCGTTTTTAATAGTAGGAATGCAGTCTGTATACCCCTATGCGGTTGCGAGCTATGCTGGCAATGGTACATGCCTTCGGTAGGGTCGCCCATGCCAGACAGGTCAAAACTGTAGGGTCGGATACAATAAATCTGTGGGCAGGATGAGCTCATTAACTTTCTGGCAGTCATCCTAGAAGAAGGACAACTCTAATCCCAAACCCGGGCAGATGGAGCTCGTTTAGCTCTGTAAGGCCATCCATCTAAGAGAAGGTCACTCTAATCAAACCTACGTCCTGAGGACCTTACTGTCACCGTCCAAGCTCACTCGGCCCTGGCAGATGAGCCTCAGGATTAAAGGGTGGGTTCAGTTCCACGCTTACTGCATCTCACCTAAAAAATCCATTGCGCAGGCTTGAAGGCTTTACCCACATGCAAAAAGTCCTGTAGCGACGGGTGAGGGTCGAAACGGCAGGTGAAAGGTGCACTGGGAGCCGCAGACTCAACCCTGCATGCAGGCGGTTCAGGATATTGGTCATTTGAGACTGACCGGAGATGACAGTCTCTTGAGGCAGCACCCTGAACGACCAAGCAGCCTTTCCAAGGACAACACTGCTTGCTCCACTCAGAGAGGGGCCTAGAAAAGGTGGTCTAAACAAAGCTCATCTCCACTTTCACCCGGTTGGTTAACCTCAGGCCAACGGGCATTTTCTTCCAATGCGGTCGCACAAAGATCAAAAGACAAAGGCATGCACCTGCCTCCAAAGGTGTACCTAAATTAACTCTAGCATGTTGGAACATCAGAACCATGCTCGATTCTGCGGATGGCGGACGTCCTGAGCGTCGGTCTGCCCTAATTGCCCATGAGCTGGCTCGTCTCAACATCGACATTGCCGCTCTCAGTGAAGTTCGTCTTCATGAAGAAGGCAGCCTCAGAGAACATGGTGCCGGTTACACACTCTTTTGGTCAGGCAAGCCCAGAACCGAAAAACACCTCTCAGGAGTCGGCTTCATGATCAAAAACTCCATTGTTCCAAAACTCGAAAATCTGCCGACAGGTCACTCTGACCGCATTATCTCCCTACGCCTTCCACTAAACAACAAGCAACATGTTGTCATCTTTAGTATATATGCCCCAACTCTCCAAACTGACCCTGCTGAAAAAGATAAATTTTACACTGACCTGCGCCTCCTTACCCAAAAGGTTCCTGCAGACGATAAGATCATTATCCTTGGTGATTTCAACGCCAGAGTAGGCAAGAATTGTGAAGCCTGGAAAGGAGTATTAGGCAAGCATGGTGTTGGAAACTGCAATGATAATGGTTGACTTCTGCTGGAATTCTGTGCAGAGCAACAACTCACCATCACTAATACTATCTTTCAGCAGAAAGGTAGTCTGAAGACAACCTGGATGCACCCCCGTTCTAAGCATTGGCACCTCATTGATTATGTCCTGGTGCGACGGAGAGATGTCCGCGATGTCCACCATACCCGCGTGATGCCCAGCGCAGAATGCCAAACAGACCATTGGCTGGTGCACTGTAAACTCAATTTCAAGATCAAATTCAAACCAAAAAGGGGCAGCATCCCAAGGAGAAGACTCCAAGTTAACAATCTCCAATCAGCCACAGTAAGTGACAGTTTCCAGGCAAACCTTCAAACTAGGCTCGAAAACATTCCCACAGTTTCTGCAGATTCCTCTCCTGAAACAATCTGGCACCATATTAAAAACAGCATCCTGCAATCCTCTGAAGAATTCTTAGGGTTCTCCCTCAAGAAGAACAAGGACTGGTTTGATGAAAACAACCAAGAAATCCAAGACTTTTTGAGGAAGAAGAGAACCGCTCACCAAGCACACCTTGCACTGCCATCCTGTCATGCAAGAAAAACAGCCTTTCGTCTTGCATGCAACAAGCTCCAACAGAAACTCCGTGACATCCAGAACAAATGGTGGATCGATCTAGCTGAAAAAACTCAATTATGCGCAGATACAGGTGATCACAAAGGTTTCTATGAGGCCTTGAAAACAGCATACGGGCCTACATACCAGGTACAAAGCCCTCTACTCAGCACTGATGGTCAAACACTTCTGACAGATAAAACCTCCATTCTGAATCGATGGTCTGAACACTTTCAGACTATTCAGTACCAACCGCGTAGTCCAAGACTCAGCAATTCAGTCCATCACACAACAACCAGTAAAGTATGAATTGGATACTGCCCCCACTTTAGGAGAAACCCTCAAGGCCATACAGCAGGTGAAAATCGGCAAGGCAGCTGGGATTGATGGAATTCCACCTGAAATCTGGAAACATGGGGGCCTTGCACTCCACACCAAATTTCATGAGTTCGTGTTGCGCTGTTGGGAACTCAGCGAACTACCATCTGACCTTCGTGATGCAGTCATCATCACCTTGTATAAGAAGAAAGGAATTAAATCTGACTGCTCAAACTATCGTGGTATTACTCTGCTCTCCATTGCTGGCAAAATCCTGGCAAGAATACTCTTGAACAGACTAATACCCACTATAGCAGAAGGTATCCTTCCTGAAAGTCAGTGTGGTTTCAGAGCCAACAGGAGCACCACTGACATGGTATTTGTCCTCAGACAACTGCAAGAGAAGTGTAGGGAACAGAACAAAGGTCTCTATGTAACCTTTGCCGACCTCAACAAGGCTTTTGACACTGTGAGCAGAAAAGGTCTGTGGCAGATTTTGGAACGTTTAGGTTGTCCCCCCAAGTTCCTTAAAATGATCATCTCACTCCATGAGGATCAGCACGGCCAAGTCAGATATGGCAACACACTTTCTGAACCCTTTTTAATTAAGAATGGTGTGAAACAAGGCTGCGTTCTTGCTCCTACCCTATTCACCGTCTTCTTTAGCATGATGCTCCAAAGGGCCACAGCAGACCTTGATGATCAGGATGATATCTACATTCGATACCGTACTGATGGAAGCCTATTCAATCTAAGGCGACTGAAGGCCCACACCAAGACCTTAAACCATCTTGTCCGGGAACTGCTTTATGCTGATGACGCCGCCCTTGTTGCCCACACAGAAGCAGCCCTGCAGCATTTAACATCCTGCTTTGCAGATGCTGCTGAGCTCTTTGGACTGGAAGTCAGCTTAAAGAAGACAGAGGTCCTCCATCAACCTGCACCTCAGGAAGTCCCCCATCATCCCCACATCACCATTGGCCAATCAGAGCTCAAATCAGTCCAACAGTTTAATTACCTCGGTAGCCTCATCTCCTCAGATGGTAAGATCGACGGAGAGATAGACAACAGATTAGCAAAGGCATATAGTGCTTTTGGAAAACTGCACAAAAGAGTATGGCGTAATAAACACTTGAAGAAAAGCACCAAGATCAGTGTTTACAAAGCCATAGTGTTGTCGACTCTCTTATATGGCTCCGAATCATGGGTCATCTACCGCCACCACCTGCGACTCCTGGAACGCTTCCATCAACACTGCCTCCGCACAATCCTAAACATCCACTGGTCAGACTATGTGACCAACACATCTGTTCTAGAGCAAGCAGCTATCACAAGTATTGAGGCCATGTTGCTGAGAACACAGCTGCGATGGTCAGGGCACGTCTCCAGGATGAAGGACCACCGCCTCCCTAAGATCTTGCTTTACGGTGAACTTGCCACTGGCTGCCGCATGAGAGGAGCCCCGAAGAAAAGATACAAGGACTCCCTGAAACAACATCACAGCCTTGGCCATACTGATCACCATAACTGGTCCACTCTGGCCTCAAATCGGGAGGCCTGGAGACACACCATCTATAACGCAGCTGTCTCCTTTGAGAACGCACGCAGGATCACCCTCGAGGAGAAAAGGCAACGCAGAAAGAACCGTGTATTGCAGAATACACCATCTAAGGAGTCTTTCTGCTGTGCCTTTTGCAATCGGATATGTCTGTCACGTATTGGCCTCATAAGCCACCAGCGTGCCTGTAGCAAATGTGGATAGAGCCTTCCCAAATCTTCGTTCGCGAAACCTAGCCATGAATGAATGAAAGGTCCTCAATCAATAACCTGTCCATATGACATGTTAAACAAACGAGGTTGCTTGCCTAGACAAGGTTTCCATTGTAATTGCTGTAAAGATGTATATTTTGGGGGAAAACAGTTTGGAAGAGAGGGATGTCCAGTAATATTTACATAATCTCCCACTACCCCAGGCAAATCTATCTGAGTATAATTTTCTGATCTCTAGAAATTTGATGTCCGACTATGTGCAGATATGCTATAAAAGACAGGAGGTGATTTGATTGATTTTTTGTTACACAAATAGGTGGCATGTCAGCATAAAAAGTCATATTAAACATTGTCAGATTCTCATGCAGATCCTTACATGTGGGTTTGATCCAAAATCCTCCAACCCATTTAGTGTCGGAATTGCTCAGGGGCATTTCTGCATCCCACCATATAAGAGGTCGAAACAGCGATGGGTCAAGTACACGCACCCAATAAACATCCATCTGTATCATTGGTAATTGTACCAAGAGTATGGTGGTGATGATTTCCATAACTGTTCCATCTGCCTCTTTAACCATCCTTGTTGACATTCACTGGGCGAATTCTTTTCGCCGGTAGCCAATACAGTCCTGTCGAAAGAGAAACACAACCGTAACCTCGACCCCACGTTAACAAAGGTACTGGTCTGATCCACTGATCAGATTGAAGATTCTTATACATAAAATATGGTTTTGTGTATGTAGTTCTGATGAGAATCGTCGTTCATGAGCTGTAAGAGAATCAAAAGCAGAGATATTCAAAAAATTCAAAACATACTGTGCTTTAAACAGTCTTTCATGTGGGGACATCACAGCTCCCCCTTTCTGTTTTTCTAACGTGTTTCAGGCTGCCATGGGCTCGTTCAGCAATGGCTTGCCCCGTAGGTGAGTGTGGAATACCTGTAACATGTTTGATACCCCAGTCATTAAAAAATCCGTGTAGTGCTCCCTAGGTATATGCAGGTCCATTGTCAGTTTTGACCATATTTGGCAATCCCAAAACCACAATAACTCGAAGAAGGTGAAGGCAAACATCTTTGGCCTTTTCACCTGCATGTGCAGTTGCAACTAGAAAAGAGGAAAATGTATCAACAGTAACATGAACATATTTTAGTTTACCAGATTCAGGGATATGAGTAACATATGCTTGCCATATTTCATTCACACGGAGCCCTCGAGGATTTGCTCCAGTCTGAGAAGGCAAAGGTGTTACCTTTTGGCAGTCTGGGCACATATTTA
This sequence comes from Pseudopipra pipra, assembly GCF_036250125.1. Lineage (NCBI taxonomy): Eukaryota > Metazoa > Chordata > Aves > Passeriformes > Pipridae > Pseudopipra > Pseudopipra pipra. Next base: position 59,223,109 of record NC_087580.1, on the reverse strand, counting down.
CAATTTCACAAGCTTGCGAAGTAGTGATCTGAAAAGTCTTCTGAAGTGCCTGAGCATTTTGATGATAAAAACAATGCGAAAGCCGAGCTTGTTCAAGAATATGAGGAACTTGTGCCGCAGCTGCTGTAAGTTCATCTGCAAGTCGATCTCCTTTAACAATAGTTCCCGGTAAAGTAGTGTGTGATCTAATGTGAAAAGCATAAAACCTGCACTTCCTTTGAGAGATTAAGAAAAACAAAGCTTTAAGAAGGTCATATAATATTCTGTTGTGTACTTCTTTTACAAAGCTAAATTCTAAAGTTGTAAAATACCACATACATAAAAAGAATCTGAAACAATATTTACAGCTTCATTGTCAAAGGGTCAAAACACCTCAAGTGCTGCTCTGAGTTCTACCATTTGTGTAGAACCCTCTTGTTTGACAACGTGTGAATTCCAATCATCATCACTTTCTCTCTTCCACACAACTACTGCTTTATGTGATGTACATGAACCGTCAATAAAGATAGCAACAGCGTTGGTAATGGGTGAATCAGAACAGATAGGAGAATCTGATAATTGTAAATTAGAAAGAGATTGTAACAATTTATGTGAAGGTAAAGAATAAAGAATAAATAATTTGCCCTAAGAAATCCGCGAATGCAATCTGAATTGTCATTGACGTTTGCAATAAAAACACCAAATATTGTTTTGGAACAGGAATGTCGATAACATCTACATCTGCCCACCAACTCACGTGTTCTGATCCTGCTTTTCATGAGCAATTCTGCCCACATTTTGACTCGTGACCATACGGTTTTTGGAGAGGTGTGCTCTAAAAATGACCATTCAACGCAGATGAGTTCATTTCCTTTCAATTGGCCTATTAACACAAAAGGCTGAAATGTAGCATTAATTAAAAAACAACATAGCTGCAAAGTAGGAACAAACCGTCCAGCAAATGTATTCTGAATTTTTTCTGATACCAATTGTAAACATTTCCTGCCTCTAGGGGTCATTTCTCTAGGAGACTTTAAATCTGCGTCGCCTTTTAATAGTGAAAACAGGGGAGACAAATCTTCCATAGTTATTCCCAACATAGGCCTGACCCAATTGATTGTGCCTAAAAGCTTTTGTAAATCATTTAAAGTTGAAATAGTAAACTGAATGTTCAACTTTTGAGGTCTAACTATGCGTTGCAGCAAAAACCACCCCAAATATTTCCAAGGGGGTTCCACTTGAATTTTTTCTGGAGCCAATTTCAGCCCACACCTCTCCAATTCGAATTTACAATGTGCAAAAATTACCTATGTATCAGATTCAGTATGAGTTGCAATTAAGATATCATTCATATAATGATAAATGATAGCATCAGGATACATTGTTCGAGTGGGCTGTATGGCAGAACGAACCACAAATTGACAAATGGTAGGGCTATTTTTCATGCCCTGCTGTAAAACAGTCCATTCATATCTGTCCATGGGTCCCTGATTATTGATTGCCGGAACAGAAAATGCAAAGTGTTTGCAGTCATCAGGATGTAACAAAATAGTAACAAAGCAATCCTTTAGGTCAATTACATACAGTGACCAATCCTCAGGAATTACAGAGGGGTTTGGAATTCCAGGTTGTAAAGGACCCATATTTTCCATTACATTTTTACAGCTCTTAAATCTTGCAACTATCTCCATTTACCTGATTCGGTATTACAAAAATTGATGTATTCCAAGGGCTAGTTGAGGGATGAATGTGACCTGCAGCCAATTGTTCTGCTACTAATTCCTTTGCTTTTTGCAGCCTCTCTCCCTTCAACGGTCACTGATCAACCCACACTGGCTTCTCAGTAAGCCAGGTTTATTTAAGGCAAGGCTGCTTAACTTCAGTGGCATTAGCATTTTCAACTGCAAGTTGTTTTAGCAGAGCCTCAGTGGCTTCCGCAACATCTACCTGATGTTCTATAGCTCATTGTAATCTATCGATAAACTGAATAAAAGGTTCTTGAGGTCCCTGTCGTATCGCAGAGAAAGACCAATCAGCCTTTCTTGTATTTTACAAAACGCCTTAAGTGATAATTTAGCAACTAATTGTAACAATTCTTTAGTAAAATGAACCTGAACATCTGCAGAAGTAAATTGCCCTTCTCTTAATAATTGATCAGGATTTATGGCATTTCCCCCTTGCATTAATAAAGTAGCCTGTGCCAAACACAAATCCTTATATTCCACCGACCACACAGTATATTGACTAGTGGTAAGAATAAGCTTAAAAATAACTTTCCAATCATGTGGTACCAATAAGTACGCCTCAGAGATTGTTTCCAACAAATTTTCCACATATGTTGACTACAAACCATTATCAGTAACAGTACTCTGCAATTCCTTAATTAAATCATAAGTAATATTTTCATGCCGAGGTGCCTGCCCCGGTGTAACAAGGACTGGCATGGTACGTCGCACGTCCTCATCTCTATTATTAATAATATCTCGCAAGGATATTTGTACTTTAGAACTATAAAGACCCGAAAGACCCATGGGATGACCCCAATTCTCAGTCTTGCCAGCATACGGCAGTGGTCGCCCACCGGCTTCCAACCCCCAGCGTGATTTGTTAATAATATCTTCAGCTGTGGGAGCTGTCGCTGCCAATTCTTGTAAAGGTATTAACGATGGGTACAAGTCAGGCTCCTGCTCAGGATCAACAAAGCCAGGATCAAAAGGATTGGAAGGGGGGTCATCATCATCTAGCTGAAGCAGCTCTACCTTTTTTGGTTTAATGTCAGGTTTTGACCCACTATCTCTGTTTTCAACATTGCACGGAACCATAGCATAAATATGTTCAGAATCGGGTGCCTTTAAATCAGTTCCGTCAGTATCTCTTAATTCGATCAAGTCCAGAGCTGGCTCATTTGACAAACTGTCACTCCAGGAATCTGATTTAGCACTCGGTCGAAGAGAATGCAAAGCAGCATATAGAATTCGCCAAGTAATAATGTCATCAGGTGAAACATTGTGCTGCTCCTTTTGCGCCTGTTGTAACTTTTGACCGACTTTGTGCCAATCTCGGATCTCATAAGTTCCAGTCTCTGGATACCACGGACAATTATGTCTGATCCATAACAGAAGATGAGTCACTTTCTGGGGATTAATGTGATAGCCTTGCTCTTTAACAATACTCATCAGCATTTCATGATGTAATCACTGAGATTTTGTAGCATTATGCCCCATGACTACCCCGGCTGCTGTCCTCTCACCTGATATCTTCACAACTTGAAATGGAGGGGACTGGACGCATCTTGAAGTGCCTCCCATTCAGCTCACTGGGGGTGCACTGCCCTGAGAGCTTTCAAGCAGGTCCCTGTTCAGGTGCCATTTGTCACAGTGTATGAGACAGACACAGCAAGCTGGACACTGAATTGTTTATTAGACAAAGAAATCATGCTTATATGTTCTCAATACACTTTGATCTTATACATTGACAGATTTATAGTTTTGTTTTTCTACGTGACTAAAATAAGTAAGGTCCATCTGGAGATCCTAATCTATTGTTTGTCTCCGGTCATCCATGTTGTTCCTGTTTATCTGCACACACAGCATTCCATCCTCTGGGTTAGAACATGGTCAAAACATCTTGTCCAAGTTTTCCAGAATGTTTGTGTCACGTATTTAGGTTAGTCGATGTCTACAAATGAAAGCAAGGTAATAAGAAGCATTACAAGGAGGGTGTGGTAAAGGTTGTGGTGCCAAGTGAGGAAATCATATTTTGCTGCAGAAATATCTTAGAGACAAATCCCAAGTGTCATATAACAAACAAGGAAAATGTGTATTCCTTGGGTTTTTTCTGTTGTGAAAAAGCTGCTGAGAAATCTAATCTTTGGAATAGCAAAATTATGACTAGTATTAGTTGTGTGTTTTCTTTCAAAGTTAAGGATGATCTGAAAAACATCAGTTAAACTTCATCTAAAAATGCTATTTTAAAAATATTATCACTATTTACAATAAAATTGTTGATTTATCTCACTGGAAACACTTCATCATTGATTCTATGATTTTGTCTGTCTTCTATTCCTTTTTAGGTTCCAAAATCCTCATCTGCCTCTATTGTCAAATGCCTCAGCTTTGTCTCTGTTGCCATATACCTGTGAAATACAGCACTAGTCCTAGGGCCAACCCTCAGATCTTGGTGCCTTCTTCCTGTGCTAACTGTACAGTCATACTTGTTGATGCTGCTGAAGGATTTCATTACAGCAACTAAATTGATCTAACCAAAATTTAGAACAGAGGGTGTTGATTTTTGGACAGTGTCATGCTTTCATGTCAAGACAAAGCAAGGATTTTCGGTCTGTCAATTGTTTGAATGTGCTACTGTGTGTGGTACTTCTACCACTTGTGTCTTATGACCCTTGTATCCCACCAAACAGCATGATTAACATCAGAGAGTCTTCATGTGTTTGCAGGGTACTATTTCTCCCCATCTATGCCTCAGCAACAGCACCTAAGTTGCCCCATCCAATTTGGCTTAATTCTCACCTTGTTCAGTATCAGTCATCATCAGTTTGTCTAATTAGGTATTTACTGTTACGTGGGGTCTTTATATAATAAAGAAATGCAGTCTGCTCTCCGATGAGGTGGAAATCAAAGAGGCTTTATTCAAACTTGGTGCTCCCTTTTATCCCCTAAAACCATGTGACCTTGTGACCAATGGAGTTGTTTGTTTCCACGCATGCCCCTGCATCCCTGGGACACGCCTCCTACAATTTGCCAGTGTCAGCAACAGCCGTTCTCTCAGGCTGAAAATTGTTTTGCAAAGGAAACTACTGAACTTTATATCTCAAAGAGTCCATGAACTAATTTTAGGGTGTCTGTGAAACATGACAAGAAAAACACACTGGATGGGAATAGGTTTGCATTCTGGAAGTTGCAGTAGATTGAAAATCATGTCCTGTTGGAGCTTTCCTCCTCATCTGGGTCCCTGGAAAGGAGATGGCTGCTGGGTCCCTTCTTCCCCATCCCCCTCACCCCCCTCTTTCCCACCCCCTTCCTCCTTTTGCCCATACCTCTTTCCCCAGGGGTGCCTTTACCTTCTTGGGACCCCCAGAAAATAGCACTGCTAAACTACAAGCTGTTTTGTGAAGTCAAGAGACAGACTTCTAGCTGAGGTTCAGAATGGCAAGAACAAGCAACTGTTGAGATACTACTTAGATGGCAAGATGAAATGCCTGAGCTACAGGTGTCATTATGGCTCACATCTAAGTTGAATTTTATTGCGGAATTCTGTGCACTCTGTCATGTTCTTTCTCTGAAGAAAGTGCATATGTTTTTATGTTTCAGTTTTTGCTTTCATTGATTTGCGAGAAAGCAAAATGTGAGTTTTTTCTGTTGATCTGGACATGGAGCATATCTAGTAAGACCCATCTGATTTCAGTTTAAAGTACCTGTCATGCAGTGAAGTTAACACTGACCTACCAAAATAATTTGTTCCATCAATCTCATTAATTTTCAGATAATATGTTAAAGCCTTCCGTACCAGATGTTAGGCATCTGAAGAGGGGATGAGTCACAAGACAATTCTTGTCTTCTGAGCGCTTTTGCATCTTCTGTGCCTGGTGATGTGGTGAGGGCCAAGGAGGGCTGCAAGAATGGGGTTCTTAATATAAGATATTGAGGGCAGAGCCTGTTTTCCTGGTGTGCTCAAAGTATGCTAACTGAATTAGTGACCAACTTTATTTTGAATTTTGTGTGTCCTTTTTACTGTTTGAAGAAATCTGAAAAAATAGGTCAGTCTTGTCTGTGTAGCATGTTTAACACTTCATGTGTAGTATCTTAGAGGTGTATTTATATGTGTGTATATATGTAAAAACACTGATCAGAGCATGCCAAAATGAATGGGATCTTAAGGCCATGGAGGCAAGCAGGACAAAGAAGAGTATCAGAGGCAAAGATCGGTCACTGAGGCTCGGGAAGCTGTGAGTGAGGGGAAGTCCAGGGGGTCAGAGCCAGGTGTACAGGGGGGTTCCTAAATCCAGGAAAATCCAAGCAGCAGCCCCACGACCCGGAAGCCCTCAGCAGCCAACCAGGGAGAGGAGCCCGGAACGACCAAGGGGCATTTAAACGTCTCCAGGGAGCATGAACAACCCAGAGTGCAGCCAACAGGAGAGTGGCATGTCAGTGAGGGCATGAGATGGCAGTTTGCACAGGGAGGGTGAGCAGGAAGGGCTCCTCTCTGACCACCCAGGAGCAGCCAATAGAGGCAGTAAACAGACTTAGTAGCTGGTAAGGAAGAACAAAGAGATCCTTTCAGCTCCAGTCTTATTAACATACTAGTTTAAGCTTCCTCAGTTATGGTGTTGACATGACGTAAAGTTTGATCCCTTGTCGCTGCAGGAGTTACTGTACCAGCCATGTCAGAGGCCTCCAGTCAACCAGACCTGCTGATAGTAGATGCAGCTCTCCAAGTCACAGGTTGCCAGGAGTGCCTGATGCCTCTTTGCAAGGTTGGGACCGACAATCAGTTATTTTGCAGAAGGTATGCCATGGTTGAAGAGCTGTGTTGCCAGGTGAAGGAGCTACAGGAAGAAGTGAACAGGCTACATAGTATTCAAGCGAATCGGCAAAAGAGAGACCAATTATTTTCAGAGGCGCTACAGTCTCAAGACTCTCGGGAGTCTCGAATCTCCACTGCAGTGGAGAAGCAGGTGGAGTCAGAACCCTATAAGGTAATTACTCAAAGGTCTGTTGCTCAGGGGTCTGTTAAAGATGAAGGCTGGAAGGTGGTCACAGCACGTACCAGGAGGAAGGTTCCTCCTCCTTCTCAGAATTTGACAGGTAGGACCGGCACTTTCTACAACAGGTATAAGGCTCTGGAACTAGAAGGCCAGACAAATGATGAGGTGGGCAAAGGTCCTTCTGGGGTAGTGGGGCCTCCTAAAACAACACTACCTGTACCCCGCATCAAGACCTCCTCTGTTAACAGGAAAAGAAGGGTAGTTGTAATAGGAGACACCCTTCTAAGGGGAACAGAGGGCCTGATAGGCAGACTGGACCCAACTCATAGGGAAGTCTGTTGTCTCCCAGAGGCTCGAGTAAGGGACGCGACTGGAAAACTCTCCAGTCTAGTAAGACCCTCTGATTACTATCCGCTATTGGTTGTTCAAACTGGCAGCAACGAAATAACCAAGAGAAGTCTGAGGGCAAACAAAAGAGACTTCAGGGCCCTGGGACAATTGGTAGAGGGCACAGGTAGTGATTTCCTTAATCCTTCCAGTAACAAGGAATAATATTGATAAGAATAGGCAGATCCATCCAGGTCCATCATGTGTGGCTCCGAGGTTGATGTAATCAGAAAAATTTTGGTTTTTTTGACCATGGGATGGTCTACTCAACACCTGATCTACTGACACCTGGTGGGATGCACCTATCTCAGAGGGGAAAAAGAGTTCTCGCATAGGAGCTAGCAGGGCTTATTGACAGAGCTTTAAACTAGCTTGGAAGGGGGAAAGGGACAAAACCAGGCTCACCAGTGATGAGCGATGGGATGGTGTGCCCAAACTTGAGAAAACCAGCACTAATGGGATCCCTCAATCTGCCTCACAAGGTATTGGCTACAATGTACCACGCCTGAAATGTTTCTAGACCAATCCATGCAGCATTAGGAACAAACAAGAGGAGCTCAAAGCTTTGGCCCAGTCCCAAAGATTTGACATCACTGGCATAAGTGAAACCTGATGGGATGAGACCTGTGACTGGAGTGCCCTGTTGGGCGGTTACAGGTTCTTCAGGAGAGATAGACAGGGCAGAAGAGGTGGAGGAGTGGCACTGTATGTAATAGAAGGGTTAGAATGTATGGAGCTCACAGTTGGCAATGGCACAGTTGAGAACCTCTAGGTAAGAATCAGGGGGCAAACAAATAATGAGGATGTCATTGTGGGAGTCTACTATAGACCTCCCAACCAGGATGATGACACCAATGAATTATTCTTTGGGGAACTAAGGGAGACTTCCAAATCAACTGCCCTTGTTCTTACGGGGGATTTCAACTTGCCAGAAATTAACTGGGAGCATCACACAGCTGGTGCAACCCAGGCCAGAAGATTCCTAAAAAACCTGGATGACAACTTTATGGAACAGGTCCTAAGGGAACCAACTCGGAAAGATTCCCTCCTTGATCTGCTGCTTGTCAACAGAGTGGATATTGTGAGCAAAGTGGTGATTGGCGGCCGTCTTCACCACAGCAACCAGAGGTGATAGAGTTTAAAATCTCTGTTGACAGGAGGAAAAGTGCCAGCAAAACCTCAGCTCTGGACATGAGGAGAGCAGACTTCAGGCTGCTCAGGGAATTAGAGAGTAAAGTCCCCAAGGAAAATGTTGGTGCTGGGGTCACTTTTTAAACATCATTCCTAAGGGCACAGGAGCAGGCAATTCCCAAGTGTCAGAAGTCAAGTAGGTGAGGCAAAAGGCCATCTTGACTGAGCAGGGATCTTCTCTTGGAAATAAGGCAAAAAAGGCAGGCATATGCCCAGTGGAGGCAAGGTCAAGTGACATGAGAAGCATGTATTAATGGCATTACACAGTATAGAAATATCATTGGCCCATTACAGGATGAGTATGGTCACCTCTCAAACAGGGACAGAGACAAGGCAGAGATGTTTTACACTTTCTTTGCCTCTGTCTTCAACATGGATGACAGACCAAGGGAGTCTCAGTGCCCTCAGCTGGAGGACCATGACTGCGAGAATGATCAACTCCCAGTTGACCCTGAACTTGTGTGGGATCTACTGCTCAAGCTGGATCCCTACAAATCTATGGGGCCTGATAGGATTCATGCAAGAATCCTCAAAGAGCTAGCTGATGTCATCGCAGAGCCTCTCTTGATGATTTTTGAGCAGTCTTGGGAATCCAGAGAGGTCCCAGATGACTGGAAGCTGGTGAACGTTGTCCTGATTTTCAAGAAGGGCAAAAAGGAGGACCCTGGAAACTACAGGCCTGTCAGTCTCACTTCAGTACCTGGTAAAGTTATGGAGAAGATTATTCTGGGAAGGATTGAAAAACATCTGAAAGACAATACTGTCATCTGTCACAGCCAGCTCTGCTTCATGAGAAGAAAGTCCTGCTTATCAAACCTGATTTGCTTTTATGACAAGGTAACCCACCTAGTTGATCAAGGGAAGCCAGTTGATGCAATCTTTTTGGATTTCAGTAAAGGTTTCGATACTGCCTCTCAGAGGATCCTTCTGGACAAAATGTCCAGCATACAGCTGGATAAACACATCATGTGGTGGGTGAGCAAATGGCTCATAGGTCAGGTGCAAGTGGTTATAGTGAATGTGGTTACATCAGACTGGCGACCTGTCACTAGTGGGGTTCCACAGGGCTTCATCTTGGGCCCTGTGCTCTTCAACATCTTCATGAATGACTTGGATGCAGGAATGGAAGGGATGCTAAGCAAATTTGCAGATGACACAAAACTGTGAGGAGCTGTTGATGCCCTTGAAGGCAGGGACCCCGTGCAGAGAGACCTCAACAAATTAGAGGACTGGGCAACCACCAACCATATGAAGTTCAACAAAGGAAAGGGCCAGATTCTGCACCTGGGACAGGGCAACCCTGGATGTTCATATAGACTTAGGAATAAGATGCTGGAAAGCAGTACCGTGGGAAGGGACCTGGGGGTCCTGGTCAACAGAAAGCTGAATAGGAGTCAGCAGTGCCCTGGCAGCCAGGAGGGCCAACTATGTCCTGGGGTGCATCAGGCAAAGCGTCACCAGTTGGTTGAGGGAGGGGATTGTCCCGCTCTGCTCTTGCACTGGTGCGGCCTCACCTTGACTATTGTGTGCAGTTTTGGTCACCACAATATAAGAAAGATATTAAACTATTAGAGACCGTCCAAAGGAGGGCAACAAAGATGGTGAAAGGCCTTGAGGGGAAGCTGTATGAGGAGTAGATGAGGTCACTTGGTCTGTTCAACCTGGTGAAGAGGAGACTGAGGGGAGACCTCATTGCAGTCTACAACTTCTTCATGAGGGAAGGAAGAGGGAGATGGGTCGACACTGATCTCTTCTGTCGTGGTCGGTGACAGGACCCAAGGGAATGGCCTGAAGTTGTGTCAGGAGAGGTTTAGGTTTGATATTAGGAAGAGGTTCATTACCCAGAAGGTGGTTGGGTGATGGAACAGGCTCCCCAGGGAAATAGTCACAGCACCAATCCTGACAGAGTTCAAGAAGAGTTTGGAAGATACTCTTGGGCACATGGCATGACTTTTGGGGATGGTCCTGTGCAGGGCTAATGGTTGGACTTGATGATCCTTGAGGGTCCCTTCCAACTCGGCATATTCTGTGATTCTGTGATTTAGGGAACAGTTGTCTGGGGGACTCTTGTTTCTGCTGTTTTGTAGGGTTTCACAGTCATCGAGATTCCTGAACAGAAGTACTGGTGAAACAGATTGGAAAGGTCTATTGTCTTAGAGGGAGAGTTCCAAGGAAGAGTTGGTCAGGTCAAATGAATGACTTGCAATGAGGCGAGAAGGTAGGTTTGAGATGAAGATCAAAGTCAGATCACTTGGGTCCTAGTCTAAGACTGCCTTCATTCTCCTGTACCTGGAAGTGCCAACACAAGTAGTGTCCTCTCCTGCAACCACCACTGTCCTGACAATAAACTCTCGTTCTCTGTGGAGAGTCGGAACCTGGGCACTGATTTGTCCTGTGCTTTTCAACTCTGACAGCTTCTATGTTGTTGATGTTATTAAATTTGTGAGACTGCAACATGTGCTGTGCTACAGTTAATTTTAAGTCTATGCTGTGGAAGAAGCTCTTTACTCTTCTAAATTTTACCAATAACTCCTCTCCTTCACTGGTCTTCATGGGAAGCTCAGACAGAAGAGGAATGAGTTTAAATGAGCTTTCTCATTCCTCTTCAAAATGCTGGATCTTATGGTTTTGAAGATTTTTTGTTGGTGTGTTTGGTTTTTTTTTAATAGCAATAGCCTTATTTCCCCAGATATGGAAATCCTAACTCTTGCAATTTTATATGATGACTATAAATTTTAGTGCTGTCTGCAATTGTCTTAGAGTGAATGCTTATAGGATACCCTTCTGCCTTTCTCTCCCTTACCTCTCTGGAACATCTTATGTATGGGCTTCCTGAGAATTTAGTTGAGATTAGTATGTATAAAATGGTTACTTTTTCCCCCAAATTGACTATTTTATAGGATTGCATGCTCATCCATACCAGTGGATGTACCAAAAAACATTATCAGAAGGAATGTGGTTTAAAACATCTTTTCTGTCCTACATTTTGAAGTTATCTGCTTTCCTGACTTGCCTCCTGTGTCATACAAAAACTTTTATTCATTGATACAAATAATCATAAGTAGACAGTTTTTCTATTAATGAAAGTTCATAATTTCTGATCTCCATGTAAAAAAAAAAAATTTTTTTAAAGCCTAGGGTTTTAAGTTATGCAAATGCAGTGCAACTGTTTCCCCCCTCCTGCCTGAATATTTCAACTAATATTTCAACTTCAAATTTTAACTAGTCTTTATAGGGACATGACATTTGTGATGGGTTGACTTTGTCTGGCTTCCAGGTACCCACCAAGCATTTCTATCACTCCCCCTCCTCAACTGGACACAGGAGAGAAAATATGATAAAAGGCATGTGAGTTGAGATAAGGACAGAGAGATCACTCACCAATTACTGTTACGGGCAAAACAGACTCAACTCGGGGAAATTAATTTTATTTATTGCCAATCAAAGTCAGAGTAAGATAATGAGAAATAAAACCAAATCTTAAAACACCTTCCCCCCACCCCTCCTTTCTTCCTGGGCTCAACTTCACTTCCAGATTCTTTACCTCTTCCTTGTCTGAGTGGTAGAGGGAGATGGGGAATAGGGGTTGTGGTAAGTTCAATACTCGTTTCTGCTGCTCCTTCCTCCTCACTGTTACAACCTGCCCTAGAAGGCAAGAGTAACCCAGGTTCTTGTTAATTGATCACTTGGGGCAGATGAATGATCCATTTATATATATATACATATATATATATATATATATGTAGGGTTTAGTTTAGTTGCAAAGGAAAACAGGTATGTAGCTGTTTTGGTTGTTATTATCTATAGTAATATAGCAATATAAAAGCATAAAAATAACACTTAAGAAAAATGTATAAGGAAAAGAAAGAGGAAGAAAGGATAAAAGTAGAAAGATATATAGTCACAACCTGTTGGATCTAGCGACGAGACTTGGTAGTTGCAATTTCGATGTCTGTTGGTTGAAGTGATGGTCACAGTCCTGTCAAAGTGATGGTCTGGATCCATCAGGGAAGGGGGTGTCCACAAAACTCAAAGATTTCATGAGTTATATACACTCAGGTTTGGGTGGGAACACCTAGCACCTCCCCTGAGGCGGGGAGTTTTACAATGGATGATGTAATACTGGATCACTGGACATGTCATGAGCCTTTGACACCTAAGACATTATAGCTGCCTATTATGTCAGTGAAGGTGAGCCAATTATGGCCTATCAGCAGAGATGAATACCACAGGTGCTTCCCCAGAGGGGAGTTATCACAGCTGAGTCATTTGTGTAAGGAAAAAGAAACACTTCCCTGCTTTGCAGGGTTTGCCTCTTTCCTTATCTTGCTCAACACCCAAGTTGCAGCCTGAGGTGCTGGGTATACACTCCCTCAACACCTGGGCGGCTGATGATTGTTTGAGCCATTAGCATTAACAGATCTCTCAGGGGGGAGAGTGTGCAAATGAGTCTGTGGGCTATGGCTTCCTCCAGTGTGTAAATGAGTCTGTGACCTTGTTTACTTCTCATTAAACCTGAGATGATTAGACAATAGTGCCACCTTTATCTTAAGTTCCCATCAGGACGTTTATTAACAGTCCCATATCCTGAAATCCAGGAGGCATGGTTCGGGTGGGGAGTGGGCTTTGGTGATCTTAACAACGTTTAAGACATTGTCTCAGTTTAATGAGACTGAAGTGTTTTGCTAAGGAGGATGAGTTATGAGGAAGACCAAGCTCCTCCCTCTAAGCAATTGTAAATCCAAAATTAAGAGGCTCCAATTGAGGAGGTAGGGAAAAAGAAAAGATAACAGTCCTTTATGAAAGGATATATGTGTATTGGCAGAACAACAAAAGAACACAAAAACAACTAAACAGTAATCCTGTACCCAAAGTTCCCTCCAAAAAAACAGTTCAGTACTTTCTGCCTTTTGACGCAATTCTAACCACGATCAGGAGGGGGTGCTGTTGGATCACTGGAGGAGCAGAGCCTGCAGTTGGTCTGTGGTGGTAGGCAGGGGGCACTGTTGGGCTCTGGCAGTCACCACGTGGGGGCCCCAGTGTGTGGGAGAAGCCGAAATGGAGATCTCCCCCACACACCTAGAAGGGGAAGGGGAAAAGGGGAAAAAGGGGCCCTTCCCACAGTCTCATGCTGTCGGTGTCTGACTCTGGCTGGGATTCTCTCCCCCCTTCGTCGATGCGCACAAACCGCTGCCAAACACAGGAGCAGAGGAGGGAAGAGATGGCCTCCTCCCCCAAGGGTTCCTCCGCAGATTGGCTGAGCCTCTCTGATGAAGTCCGAGCAGGTCTGGGCTGGGGGCAGAACAGGGTGCAGGAGAACGGAGGCAAATCAGGGCCAGAAGCAGCCAGATGACCTGGCCAAAACCAAAATGAACCTCGGGACCCCCACACACACACCCTCCCTGAGTCAGGACAAAAGTGGAGTGCCTGCCATTTCCCAAGGAGAAAGAAAAAAAACTTACCTTCCCCCAACAGTCTTCTGAGGGCCAACAGCCTGGAATGTAAGGCTGTCGGCCAGTTCTTTTGTGTGTGTCAATCACCTCAGCCAAAAACCACCCTCCCCCTCCCTTGTTCAACATCCCTCTTTCATGATGATGCAAGGGAAAGAAAAAAAATTCCCACTTGGTTTTTTAGAACAAGTAAACCTATGACAGCCATAAACCATTTCAGTCTATTACACTCACCCTCTTCCCCTGCTCCAGCGTGGAGTCCTACCATGGGAGACAGTTCTTCACAAACTCCTCCAACATGAATCCTTCCCATGGCCTGCAGTTCTTCACAAACTGCTCCAGCATGAGTCCCTTCAACAGGGTGCAGTCCTTCAGGAACAGGCTGCGCCAGTGTGGGTCCCCCATAGAGTCCCAAGTCCTCCCAAAAGACCTGCTCCAGTGTGGGTTCCTCTCTCCATGGGATCACAGGAACTTCCAGGACTGTGCTCCACCATGAGCTTCCCACTGAGCCCCAGCCTCCTTCAGGTGCATCCACCTGCTCCACTGTGAGGTCCTCCACAGGCTGTATGCGGATATCTGCTCTACTGTTAACCTCCATGGGCTGCAGTGGGACAGCCTGCCTCACCATGGGCTGCAGTGGAATCTCTGGCACTTGGATCACCTCCTCCCTCTTCTTCACTGACTTTGGTGTCTGCAGAGTTGTTTCACATATTCTTACTCCTGCTTCTGGCTGCTGTTGTGCAGTAACTTTTTCCCCTTCTTAAATATGTTATCACAGAGGTGCTACCACCATCACTGATGGGCTCGACCACGGCCAGTGGTGGGTCCATCTTGGAGCGGTCTGCCATTGGCTCTATCAGACATAGGGGAAGCTTCTGGCATCTTCTCACAGAAGCCCCCCCGTAGCTACCCCTGCTACCAAAACCTTGCTGCATAAACTCAATACAACATTTCAAAGATAACAGATTTTATCAAAATAAAGAGCCAGGTCAAAAAGACTTTTTTCAAGTGCTTGTTGAGAGAGCAAGTGCTCAACTCCTAATAGTCACAAGGTAATCTGCTGGGTCAGAAGTTCTGCCTCAAAAGTCAGGAAGTTTTCAGGTGGAAGTTTACTTTTGTTAGGCACTAAAGGTCAAACTACAACGTAGAATTTGCTTTTAGACCAATTTTTATTAATTCTGCTATTTGTACAAATACTTAAAAAAACAAAACAAAAAAATGCTTGATAAAGAAAAGAAAAAGGGGCTGCCAGCATCACCAACATCTTCTCATTAAATAGTGTGGAACTGTGTGAAGAGACTGCTGTCTCTTTGGGACAGGTCCTGGTATACATGCTGCAGGTATAAAATTGGATTAATATGAAGTTCTCTGTCACATTTCCATTGGAATAGGTACTGTGGTATTTCTGTTAAATCTTTATTCTCTCTTCTTGTTCCATTTTCCACAGGTCCCCATACTCAGATTGTTTTTCTGATGACAATTTAAGGTTGTCATGGCCAAAAACAAATGCATAATTTTCTGCCTTCAGTAGAAGTAATACCACTACTCTGGAGTCTTTTCCTGTAAGATATTGTCATGTTTTAACCTCAGCTGGCAACTAAGCACCACTCAACGGCTCACTCACTGCCCCCCCACCCCATTGGAATGGGGAGGAAAATCAGAAAAAGGTAAAATCCGTGGGTTGAGATAAGAAGAGTTTAATAATTGAAATAATGTAAAATATAGTAATAATAATAATAATAATGAAAAGGAAAAAGAGAGAGAGGAATAAGACCCAAGAAAAACAAGTGATGCACAATACAATTGCTCACAATTGTTTTAGTTGTTGCAATCGACATTATTGTCATACTAAATCCAAAACACAGCACTGTACCATCTACTAGAAAGAAAATTGACTATATGCCAACCAAAACCAGGACAGATATTTTCCAGGGACTTCTATATGAACCAGACACAAAATAATTTCCAATAGTAAACAACTTTTACAATTTGGACAGTAACTTAGAGCATTTTGTGATTTCCCATTCACCAGACTAAAGCTACTAAGTCAATTTGAATTCTAAAACCAGTCCGTTTAACATTAGTGTCAGCATTGTGCAGTTCAGTTTGACTTAGAGGGGAGTCCGGTCATGCTTTTTGTTATTTATATACCTTCTAGTGTTAGAAGCCATTTTATCAATTCAGTGAAGGGTTTGTCATTGTCTTCTAAAGTTATTTGACATTTAAGGAACTTTAAACATCTAATGTTTGAATAACTCTTTCGTATTTTTAAAGGCTGATCTGTAATTTCATTGGATTGGAATTATTTCAGATCATGCTTTGTATTTCTGCTGTTTTTGAAGTTTCCTTGTTCATGTGTAAGACTAGAGCTAATGAGCAAAGAACGAATATCGATGAAGCATAGATGCCTTAGTGTAGGCAAAGGTAAAGGGGAAGGGACAAAGTTTATGGGCTGGGATTTGAACCTTTCCTTTCTGAGAACAGGCAATACTGGGCATCAAAATACCTATTTTAGAATTATAAAAATAAATGGTAAAACCATAGACTACAACTTACCCTCGGAAAAGCAAAGTATTGGAACTGGCCAAAGCTGATTAAGCCAGCAGACCTAGCAGCTGTCTTGTGGCATATCAGTGAGGCCTTATCTTCTGTTCACCCATGACAAAACATAAATTTAATAGAAATAAAAATATGAGTAGATCTCTAAATTGCTTTATTTTGACTTGCTGTATCTTATGTCCATAAAGTGCTGCATGATATCTGATTTCAAGCTGACACACTTCAGTTGCTCCAAACTTCAGATCCTTGAAAATCTAACATACAGTATGTAATGATGTTTCTGGAAAAGGTCAATGTATTTTTTTCTTAACCTTACAGGTTTTATGAAAGTTTCTTGACAATTTTTCTCCACTCAGCTCCTGAAAAATTGCTGATGTTATTTGTGATGGTACACTAACTCAGAAGTGGTCAAAGATATAATGCTAAAAACTGATTGTTAAATGAGAACAAAACAGTTTAGGAAAGTTTGAAGGCACTGCTTTGTGCAGTATTATGCAGCTATAAACCATATTCTACAAACTAAGGAATTGAACTTATAGGTAAATAGATTGCATATTAACTTGTAATTGAATACAGAAAACTTTCTGAGTTTTTTAGAAACTACTTCCTAAGCTTTTACTGACCATGAATAAACCCTACTCAAACCCAAAACATAATGGCAAAAGCAAGTCTAAGAATCTAAGTGTAAAACTAGATAAACTGCTGATGTTACAAAAGGGATTTTGATCTGGTTGCTCAATTGTTTTAAGACATTAAGGTTGTTATTATATGCATATGTTGAGAAAATCTTAGATGATGCATCAGGCCTGCTTGCACAATCCGGCCTGCGTGCCGGACAGCAGGGACCTGTGTTCTCCAGCAGCAGATGTGTGTCCTTGAGCAGCAGATATCAGAAAGTTGCATAGAGGAAAACAAGGAAGGAGGTTGTTATCCAGGGTGTGAGAAACCAGAAGATGGGGGGGCCTGAAAATGTGCCTTGGCTAGTAGAGCCAATAGAGTTATAGATATAGTGTGTGAAAGTGAATGTAACCAATAGAAAGTTAAAACAGAGCGTGTGAACCCTGTAGGACCCTTGATAATGTGTGTATTTTTGGAATAAAGTTAGAGCATTGCCTGTACCTCTATGAGGATGTGTCTCTGACTCTCGAGCTCGTTTTTTGCATCTTCTCCTTTTATCTGGCGCCCGAAAAGGTGATAAAAAGCGCGAAACGGTAGAAGAATGCGGTTAGCCGGTTGATCTCCGTGCGGTGAGACGCGGTCAGAGACGCGAGAGGCTGAGCCGGTTGATCTCCTTGCGGTGAGACGCGGTGGGAGACGTGAGAGGCTGATAGAAGCTCGACAGAGGCGTTTCGGTCGTGGGCCAGTCGGCGCGAACCGAGGTAGGAAGGGTCGCTACCTTCCCCCTGTCATTCGCTGCAAGCATGGAATCGGAGTTTGCTGCAGCTAAAAAGCTGCTGTTAGCTATCCTTGCTAAGCAAGGTGAAACAGTAGCTGAGAAGGTGTTTGACAAGCTTATTGCTTGGACCTGTGAAAACGGTCTCTTTAAAGTGCCCCCTCTCCTTTTCGCCTTTGAGGAATGGCGGGGTTTGGGAGATAGACTTTGGGACTTGATAACCCTCACTGCTACTACGAAACTTCTCGGCCGTGTAGGCATCCTGCTGAAGGGGGGAGTGCGTCGCGGCCTGGCACACACTGCCCCGACCGAACCGTGTGAATTCGAACCGTGGCCGCCGCCACCCCGTGCAGAATCGTGGTGCAGACGAACACCAGAGAGCCGCTATGGCCGGGAGACCCTCACGGCGTAGCAGAGCAGGGCGAGGCAGCGCCGCGGGGGTAAAGCAGGAGCACCCGAGAGCCGGCAGGAGAGCAGCCCGGCCGCAGCGGTGCAGGAAAAAACCAGGAGCGACCCCAGAGGGAAACTGGGATGGAGCAACCCCGGAAAAGTATCACTTCTTGTTGAGAAGGGGAGCAGGCTAGAAGGCTGCTTTCCCGTGTTTCTGTTAACTTTCGTGTTGACTCTGTTGACTGTCCGGTGTGTCGTTGTTGGCTCACGGTGTTGTTAAAAGCAAAATCTCTCTTTTTAGTCCTTCTACTCACTTGTACATAACTTAAACCCAAAGACTTGCGTTTACCTGCAAGCTAGTATGCAGACAGTTTTAGGGAGTTTTTCCGGGAAATTAGTATTTGTACGAAAATCTTAGTGAAATGCCTTATTCTTAGCTGTATTTTACCCCTATAAAACCCTTCTGAAAAAACATCGTATTCAGAAAACAAACAAACAGAAAACAAACAAACAAAAAAAAGCAGGGTTTTGACAAAGAGGATAAAAAGCCCTCTTGCAAAACTTTGCCTTTGCCTTAGCAGAGAAAGAGATAAGGTGTTAGTGGCTCACACAATAGAGATAGTTTGTTGCCGAGCAACGTAGGAGACCTCCTCTGGCCAAACTCAAAAAAAAAAAAAAAAAAAAAAGGGGGGTGTAGAACCCTCCTGCTTTATAGAGGCTGCAACTTTGCAATCTTCTGATTGGGGAAAGAAATATTTTTGCCTTACAGTTTGTGGGAGGGAGGGCAAAAAATCTAAAAACCCTCTCCTGTCTCGCTTTGAATCTCCCTGCCTACAGGATAGGGGGAGGAGAAGCTAAACACTGCAAACTGAAACCTGAGTCACATACCACAGTAGAGATTTAAAGAAAAAACAAACAAACAAAAAGTTAGAAATAATATTAAAATTAATGGAAAGAGTCACAAATAAAAATGTATTCATTCTCAATCTGTCATTAGTAATTCTCATGAATAGAGGAGCCAATCTGTGGCTCCAGCGAGCTTGACCAGAAGCTGGGAAGATGATGCAGAATACAGTAAATTAAGGAAACTATTCTAGTTGCTTTTTCATTTTTTCTATTAATCGGGACAACAACCACAGCCTTTTATTAGTAACTGACAACCAACCACTTCGTACTATAAAACCTATATTCCTCTCGTACGGTCAAGTTACAAAAATTCTGAAATTTGAAATTCTTTTGTGAAAATTGTTTAATAGTCTAGGCTCTTTTTTGCAGAAATTCCACAGATTCATTCTGTAATCTGAACCCGTGAGATTAAACACTCCTGTTCATCTATTCCAACTTGGAGATTACATCTACATTCAACAGTAGGATGCTGACCCCCTGTATGCTGACTGCAAAGACATTATGATTACCTGCAACCACGGCATAGCATGCAAGTGACCCTGGCTGACCCAATGAAGCAGGAACAGCTAGAGCCTATTCTGATCTCTTCACTAAAGATAGATATGGTTACAAAGATATTATTGTCTGCCCTTTTATTATTAGTCCTTTGTTGTAGATATTCTATGTTGTTTTCCTTGTTTTTCATCAATATGCTGCTTAACTTGTTCAACAATGGCATGGTCCAACCACAGACCATGCGGTGGGAATGTATTTGTGCTTAATTGGATGATGCAAGCGCTGATAGACGGGAACTTCGTCCCTGAAACAACCATCTTGTATAACTTGAGATTAATTGGTATTTTGCTATTAATTGACAACTCTCCAAAAACATTTGACAGAAACAGTGAAAAAGAAGATGATGTTAAGACAGACCCCTGAGATACAGCATGCCACAGGCAAATCATATAAAGACCTGTCCTTGCACAGGACACTAAGTTCAAAGTCAACAAAGCTAAGCTTTTTATTTATGCAACAACTAACCTAACAGTTGAATTTCAGTACAAAAAAAAAAAAAAAAAAAAAAAAAGGGGGGGGGAGAGTGAGGAAAGATAAATTCATGAAATGGTCTTGCTGACTGTTACTTGAGGTTGCTTGCCTAAATAGCCAGAATTGTTTTAAAAATGGTGGAGAAGAGGAGCTTTTGAAGTTTTTGTAGTGACTATTGACAAGTTCTCTTTGAAGTCCAAAAGCCCATTTGCATAGAGAACTGTGTGTTTTGCTTTAAAAATATGAGTATATATTTATCTTTAAATTATAAGAATGTTTGTATGTATTTGGGTTTTGAATTGAATGTGAAGCAGAAATATGTTTATGTTTTCCAAGTTATGCTTTCATAAAAACAAGAAATGCATAATTAGATCTTACTCAGATGAGGGCAAAACACAAGAATGATAATTTCTCAGTTCACAACCAGAAAACACAGTAAAATACAACTCAAAAGTATGTTTGTGTGAGAGCATGAAGTGATGGCCATCACGCATGAAAGTTGTGTGAATGTATGCATGTGAATGTATGAATATATGATTATTAATATATTCTGGTTTTGCTCACAAATGCGTAAACCATATTACCTTACATATGCATAAGCACCTTTGGATAAAGAGTGGGAGACACATAACCCTGAGTTAAATGAAGTTTCATTTGCAAAATAAAAGTTCTCAAGAACCACAGAGAACAAAAAGATGAACCAAGCAAAAGACCATCAGTCAGGCCTGGATTGTGCAAAAGAAAAAGGGGGAATTGTTGAGAAAATCTTAGATGATGCATCAGGCCTGCTTGCACAATCCGGCCTGCGTGCCGGACAGCAGGGACCTGTGTTCTCCAGCAGCAGATGTGTGTCCTTGAGCAGCAGATATCAGAAAGTTGCATAGAGGAAAACAAGGAAGGAGGTTGTTATCCAGGGTGTGAGAAACCAGAAGATGGGGGGGCCTGAAAATGTGCCTTGGCTAGTAGAGCCAATAGAGTTATAGATATAGTGTGTGAAAGTGAATGTAACCAATAGAAAGTTAAAACAGAGCGTGTGAACCCTGTAGGACCCTTGATAATGTGTGTATTTTTGGAATAAAGTTAGAGCATTGCCTGTACCTCTATGAGGATGTGTCTCTGACTCTCGAGCTCGTTTTTTGCATCTTCTCCTTTTATGCATATAGTATAGAAAGTAAATTCTTAATATGTATTCATTTCACAAGTATGCTGAGTATGTTTTGTTTGTGTTGTCAGTCACTTTCTGTACAGAAAAAGATTTTTATTTCAGAGCAGTTTCCATACCAACAAGAAGTCAATGTTATGCAATATTGTCCCACAAGCTACCATATACAGTATTTATCAAACTTTGGAGCATTTTTAGGAATAAGGAAAATTCTGTATTTTTTCTATTGCTTTGAATTGTGTTTACAGAGTTTGTTGACTCATACTCCTGTGAAACCATTGGTCATGTTTGGATGCCATAGTTGACAAATTAGTTTTGACTATAGCTGCATTTTTTAATCGCTATCCTTATTTCTTTTCAGGGATCCCTCATGAAGCCGCATAGAGTAACAAAAGCTTTCTAAAGTTTTAAAAACAAGACAGGGAGAGTCTTTTTTTAAGACTGTAGATGGGCATTGGGAGAAAGCTGTAGTCTAGGCATGCTGTCATTTTGAAAAAGCAAAAAGGTCTTTATCTTGTCCTAAATCTGAAGATAATCAGGAAATGTCTGAGAGATCATGCGGGGGATTCATGTTGTCTCATAAAGGGAGAAATCAACTTGAATGACAGATATTATAGAGGTTCAGAACTTACTTTGTGCAAAATTACTACCTGCAAAAACATGCACGTGATTGTATGATACCTATCAAGAGAGTTTGCAGTCCTTGGTACTGCCAGAATGCATGTGTTGAACGTGCAAGCTGACAGGGTCTGCTGTGCCCAACCTGGTCTCCCACAGGTGACACTCAAGAAATGGTGCTCAGTGCCTGGTGCCTTTTTTTTTTTGTTTTTAGCACAGCTACTCTACAGTCCCCAGTCCCCTCAGTGTTGTACCTGCTCCCATGTCTGCTTCTGCTTGGTCAGCTCTTTGCTCCTCCAAACCTTGTCTTTTTTTCTCCAGCCCCAGACCTGCTCTGTTCTTGTGTCTGCACAGGGCAGTCTGACTTTTTCCCACACAGTGCATCACCCCCACTACCAAAACCCTGTCAATTTATCCCAATATGTGTGTGTGTAATTTATTTATTTTTTTAGAATCATTAACACACCAAAAGGGGAAGCAAGTAGGGCATCAACTAATGCTGTAGAAGTTTGTACCTTCTTTTCAGTAGCCTTATTGTTTTTACAATAACTAAGACAACAGAATCCCTGTAGCATGGGACCCTTGTATAACAAGGAATAAGTGATGCTCCTCGTGCGGTGGTGAGACAAAGAGGTTTTATTCGAACTCGCGCGCCCTTTTATCCTTACAGATCATGTGACTTTCTTAACCAACCAGTTTACTAACTCTGGGGCATGCTCCTTGGGCTCTGTACCTGGCACATCCTCTGTGCCACCTTTGGCCCGCCCCTACACATCCCCTCTTTTAATTATATTAAGAAGTCACAAAAACAGTATGAACAAAAATGCAAACAACAATGCAAACAACAATTTTAACAATCAAAACATTATAAAACTACTAAGCTTCGCAGTGATCCGGCACATTGCTTGCTCAGTTTCTTAATTCTAATGTAAACCTTTTAAAACTTTCTTATATTCCTATAGGGTAGTGCAACTTGGATAATTACTTTATTAACTTGGGGTTTATCTTAACTGTCTATAAACTTATAACTTTTTTAATCTGAGGGTTTTTATAACTGGGGATTTCAAACTTTATTTAAGAACAGGGTAATCTTAGCAAACTACAATTTCTCAAAAGCGACCTGTGGCTGAGGTAGTGTTATTTGTGAGGTGTTTGGTTTTTATTATTTGACCAGTCACACAACCATTTTCATTCACACACTCATATCATACATCGGTGGCCACCGTACTGAACACACACATGAACACACACACACACACATTCCAGAGATTGCTTTTCACCACATTGGTCATTTCCTAATGTAAACTTGAAAACATAACATAACTCTTTTCCAAACTTCTGCGTTGCTCTGGTTCCTGCTGCTGTGGTCACGTAGTTGAATAGGGTTTTACACACCTGGAAGAAACCTGCTTGAGTTCTTTCTTATAACTTTTAGGCATAGCTTTCTCTCCATGTCACAAACCTAGGTATTTCATCCATCGTCCTGAAATCAAATCTTACTATGATTAGCAACTTTGGAGAAACAAACGCCTGAGGTGCGTGCTGCTTTTCAGACCTGCTTCTTTCAGCACTGTCACAACTCAAAATTTGATAACATACATGGTTTTATACAGATGTTCTTACAGGTTACACCAGTTCTCCCCCCTTTTGTTTAAACTTAGCACGTTTTTCAATATGTGTTTTTACTGTTTTATGGATTAGTGTGAAATGCTTGATGTGAGAATTTTCCTATTTCATAGGAAGTTAACAGCTTATTATAAATGTTAATCCATTTTAGAGTACCAAAGGTTTGCTAAGCAACTAACTCATGTGTTTTACACTTTTGTGTTTTGTCTAGTGAATGTAGTGGCAGTTATGTTTTGTGAATGTATATCTATTTGCATGTACAATTTCAATATGTCCAATTCAAAAATGTATATCTCTGACCGCCAAGCCTCATTTGCATTTAACTCTCTAGGGTGGTTTCCTGACAGTGTGGCATACTTTGATGATGTAGCTTTATTGATTGTTATTTGAATGGTCTCTTAGAGAACCTGTATTCTGATGGAGAATGAATGAAGCAATTGTTTGCTTTAAAACTCTGGGTATAGTGTTAAACATTGCTGCTTTAGCAGCTTTTCAGTTTCTGTCAGTCATTGGCTGTGGCAGGTCAGGATGTGATTTTGCGTGCATTTGTATACAAATCATACCTTTTGTAACTCACAGGAACCAATCAGAACGCATTTCAAAAAACAGGTAAGGGTTAACAATATCTCAAGGAAATTAACTTTCAAACAGATTATCAACCTCATAGCATAATAAGCACAATCATAACATCAAAGGATTGTTTTAAAATTTTCCCAAGGTAATGACAATCAGTCCAGAACTATACAAAAGCTTAGTTCATGGCTTGAAGTTTTCTCACTGTTCCGTGGCAGGATTTATTTAAGTCTATTGCAGCATATTGTGTTCTCCTAGATGCATATGTGAAGGCCCTGAGGCCTTTCATTGGTTCAGTTTTGCATCCGGTGTGGCCTTTAAAGGTAAACTGTTGATTTCTGCCACAATCTGTGCTTAAGGAGATGGATTAAAATATTACCACCAAAACTTGCCAGGGCATCTTGAAATCCAGCGTCCTCAGCTGTCATCCTATCCAAATTGTCCTTTCAAGGCTGGAATGTTGGTAAAGGCAGGATTTCTTCCGTCCAGATCTTCAGTCGTGCTCTGCCCTAAATGACAAGCTTACAAACTCAGTAGCAACTTACACAGATTTAGGTGGTGGGGTATGACTGAAAGAGCTGTTTTAGAACTAACAGCGGCTTCTCTCAGTTTGATCCCACTGAAACAAAGCTGCAATGCTTCATACCTGCTGGAAACAAAAACTAGGCAGATTTGCCTTTCAGGATTTCTCCTGATTTGTTTGCTCTTTGTTACCTTGGTATAATTCTCTAATTTTTGGTTTGCCTCTGTAATCAACAATTTGTCAGACTTTAAGTTGGAGTTCTCCCCTAGCAACACAAAGAGAGGTTGTAGGTCCCCTCTGTTTATGGCTAAAACCGGTTTTAAGCAACTGGTAGCCTTCTGAGGTTTCTGCAACTCGTGTAAATACAAATGTTTTTTACCTCGAGCTGTGTTACCTGTGTAGAGCTTTTTTGCTGTGTTATCTTTTCCATGGCAAGTCTAGAATTGTGGTCGTTGGATCCTTCCTAAAACAAACTGAAGATCTGCACCTGGGGCAGTTTTGGTTAAAACAGCAGGAACAATTAGCAGTTCATTTCTTGTGGCACTGGTTATTAATGTGTCTTCTGCATAATGATGTATTATGGCTGTCTGATACTTCATCGAGGTATTTTGCATCTCTTGAGGAGGTACAGCCTAGCAGTGAGTTTGAACAGTTTGTGCACTGCTTAAAACCATGATGGGAAAGAGGGGTTTCTGGGCATCCTCAGGGTGACAGAGAATGGTAAAAGAACATTTTTTTGAATCAGTTACCACTTGTGACAAATTTGCTAGAAACCCTTTAAATAGAGGCAGTCCAATCTGCAAGGCTTCTGCATATGTTTTGACTGCGTGTTCCGCTGTTAGCATCTGTAATGTTTTCCACCTGTCACCCTTCTTTGGGGTACAGGGTACATGGTTATTTTGGGGGCTGGTTATTGGTGTGTGGCTTGCTTTAAGTAGTTTTCTCTTTTGCACATGAACAGTAGTGCTAAAAAAGAGTACAGCTAGCAATGCTATTACAAGCAATACAATACTTGTAGCACATCTTTTGTTTTGCGTATGGCACCCTTGGTACAACTGAGTCATTTCTCTGCTGCTAGGGTGTTTATGGAATGTTGCAATTAGGGGTTTCCAGGGACAATTCTCCTGATAGTGATTCACTTTTCCACAACTAAAACAACTAGTTGTGTGTCTGACTTCTTTGTGTGTTCTTAACTGGGCATCTAAAGCTGCAGCTAGAGAGGCAGGTAGCTGCTTCTCAGAGCTAGCCTTTTGATAGGGTTGCACTAGCTCAGTAAAGTCACAGTTCTCTCTTGCAGGAGAGCTCTGCAAAGCTCTTGCATTTTCTCTTTCAAAAGCCAAATGCTTGTACAGCATCTCTTTGGCTTCATTGTATTCAATTTGTTTGTTTAAAGTCGACTGTAGCTGGTCCAAACATCTTAAATTCAACTCAGTGTAACCTTGTAACTCTCCACTGTTGGACAGATAATCATTTTGATCTGCAGTGATAATGTTTTTCATAGCCTTTAGGGCTTGCCTGGCTATCTCTTTATGGTATTTTGATTGTGAATCTAAATTATAATTTGCTTTCCCGCTTGACTGGTGTGCTGTGGTGTCTGCCTGTAGGTATTTCCTATGAATAGAACAATTTTTCTGGAAATCAGCTAACCAGACTGTATATTGGGTGTCACTGAGAACTAGTTTTATCAGTTCTTTCCAGTCAGATGTAGTGAGTGGGTAGGTGTAACTCAATGCCTCCAAATATTTAAAAATATTGGTTAAGGACAGACCAGAACCACTTACCAATTGCCTCAGGATTTCTGCGGCCTCATACAAGGCCTGACTCTGAGGGGACTGGCTTAGGCTCATATCGCCTGGGCAAGCCTGAATAATATTCAGGTTTTCCTTTCGTATTGCCTCGTCCAGACATTGTTCCCACATGTTAGCTGAAATCTCCTCCTGTGCCCTATTGATCCCTCCCGTTGGAACTATGTTTAACTCTTCCTCCCCCTCCTTCTCCCTCTCCCCCTCCCTCCATTCCTCCCATCCCTCCCCCCTTTCGGTTTCGGCAAAACCGGTTCCTTGTGGGGGGATGGTGGTCGGTGCAGGCGGCGAGTGGGGGGCGGGGCTGGGCTCTCGGCCGGAAAAGAAAGGTTGGAGTACAGTTTGTGTGGGGGAGGAAAATGGCTGCGGCCATGGCTGGCCACGTGGTCGCGGTGCATTTGCAGCGAAAGGGAATGAATACATTAAGTTACTTTCCCCATCACTGTAACAGGACTGCCTTGTGTGGACCCGGGGGTCAGAAGTTCGCATGGCAGTGTCTGTCTCTTCCCAGCGACTTGTTTTACGTGGCTCACGTGTCTCCCGGTATGATCCCTGAGTTTGTGTTATCATGTTGTGCTGTGCTTGCTTTCAGCAGTGTGTGCGGGGGGGGTGTGGTGTGGGTTGTTTGTCTTTCTCTGTGTGCCTCGTGCAGGCAGAGTTTATCAGAGTAAAACTGCTTTATGTTGCAAAGTTTAGCAAAACTCTAGAGTCTGAGTTTTGTTTCAATGTATCAGAGGTTTCTATGGAAACAGGTGTCTTATGTTACCTTATTTCTAGCGGCTGGGAGCACACGTTTTGAGTCCTTTTGTAGCAGATTGGGCTAACTGCAGTCTTTTTTCTGCGGCTTTTGGGAGGTCCGGGCTGTGTCGGCTGCGGCGAGGGGGGTGCTGCTCCGGCGGCGTGGGCGGTTCTGCACACGGCTGGAGGCGGCTGCAGCTCGGGGCAGGTCCCGGTGCGGGGGCAGGCTCGGCAGATGCTGGTTCGGCGATGGCAGGCCGTGGGGTTCCGGCGCTGGTGGCTGGTGTCCCGGCGCAGGCTGCAAACTGCGGGCTCGGGACAGCGGCGGCAGCGGCGGGGGGGCCAGGACCCGCGCGGGCGGCTCCGGCGGCATGCTCGGGGCCGCGCGGTCCTAGCGCCGGCCGGGGGCGAAAAGCGGCGAAAAGCGGCGGAAAGTTCTTTTGGGGTTTCCGCGGTTTCTGAAAGGTTTTTCCTCAACTTGAAGGGTCTACACTGTTCTCACAAACAGGTAGGGGTCCGCAGGAGGTGGCCAGACTCCTACGGTGCGCAAGACGCGCAGGGGGCGGCCAGCACACGTGCTTGGCTCGGCCGCTTCTCGGGTACTTTCAAACTATGGGTTTAGTAGTTGCTAGGCAACAGGCACTAGGTGCCGGCCGGCGGTGCAGCGGGCACGGAGTTCTGCGCTTTCCGCTAGGCAGAAAGGCAATGCGGGGGTCGCGCGGTGGGGCTGGGATGGTACGGGCGGCAGCGAAAGCTTCTCGCACGTGATCCAGCAGCAGTCGGTAGCGGAATACCGCTTTTACCAAACGACCGACACTTAGGGAATCAACAGGCTTTTCCCTGACGATCTTAAGGTGCTCCGCAGCTCGGGGCTCCGAGCTGCAGCCACGTCTCGCCCAGGGATCAGTCTTAGACGTGCGGGTTCGCTCCAGACAGACTCACCGCCTTTGATGTTGCATGGACCCTCTCCGCACTCTCCGGCTGCCTGCTCTGACCTCTCGGCTTCTTCCTTAACTCTTTCTTCTCTTCTTCCGTGCACTACCTAATCTTTTTTGAGCTCGCTAACTAACTATCCGTCTCTTAGATGCCACTAAGACCACGGGGTTTACTGACGTCAAGGTTTTTTGCGGTAAAGACTCCCATCTCCGAAAAATAGAGACGATCCCGGAGTCACCGGCTAATCTCCTGATTCAGGATGAAATATCTCGCTTAATATAAGCTAAAATTGTCCCGTTCGAGCGCCATATGTAGCATGGGACCCTTGTATAACAAGGAATAAGTGATGCTCCTCGTGCGGTGGTGAGACAAAGAGGTTTTATTCGAACTCGCGCGCCCTTTTATCCTTACAGATCATGTGACTTTCTTAACCAACCAGTTTACTAACTCTGGGGCATGCTCCTTGGGCTCTGTACCTGGCACATCCTCTGTGCCACCTTTGGCCCGCCCCTACAAATCCCAGCCTTGAGAAGCTGTAGATATTATGGCAATGAAAATTACTTTGAAGTCGTGGTAAACAGTGCCGGGACAGAAGTAAGAGAAAGGAGATCTTGAGCACTATTGTTGGCATGATCTGGAAGTACCAGACACATCAAAGAATTATATTTTTTTTTAAAGCAAATGTTAATTATGGATTAGCAAGGAAAGTTCTTTCTAACCTTCTGTACTAATGTAAGTTGCTTTTGTGAAATCTTTAATTAATCTTACAGGTGGAGAAAGGAACCCTTAGGTTATTATATTCAATAGTCTGCATTTTTTGGAAAAGAATGTGTTAAGATGTCAAAATGGAAAGAGGAGTTGAAAACTGATAATTCAACTGTTAGGACACAGGCATTTCTCCTAAGCCTAACCTAGGACTGATCACATATCAATGAATGGATTTCTGTATCAATGATAAAAACTGGTGTGACTACCTCCTTAAGTAGTACTTCTCATCCTTCTTTAGTACTCACATTCCCATTTAAGTCAAGAAGGACTTAGCACTTATGTCTTTATAGTCTGCATTAGACTGCAACATTACAGTGGTCAAAGCAAATTAAGAACAACAGCATATTAGCTTTAATGTTTCTGCCATGCTTAAGCAGACATTTCTAATAGACTGTGTTACTATGGTATCCTGTTAGTTTTTTCTCTTTTTGTTCGGCATCAAGATATGTCTGGAAAAAGGAATTACTTCTCATAATTTGTGATGAGTTCTTCTCTCAGTTCCTATTAGAGTTTTAAATGAATACTAAATACTTTGTGGTAGTGAAGGAATGGTAAGAGAAAGGAAGAGTAAGGAACTGATAGTTGTTTTTACAGGATTGTTTTTTTCTTATTTTAAGTTGTCCTTTTCTTCTTTCTCTCTCAGCTCTGTATAGGTAAAAGTGCATTTATATTCTCAGATATATATATGTCTGAGCACTTAGCAAGGGAAAAAGGAAATGTCTCCTATTTAATATAACTAATACTACTTCAACTGAGTTAATTGAAACTTCCAGATTGGGAGGGCATCATGTCCTGGGTAGATAATGGAAAAAAAAATCTTCTAAAGATTGTTTAGCTGAAGTTGTATATGTTTCATCTATTAATTTTTGCTTGTTTCTGAATTTTTTAGTAAATCTAAAATTTAAGTAGCTCTATAACATGTTACCACAGAAAAGTACAGATAACCTAATTGTACAGTAACTTTGAAGGGCTTTAGTAGCAAATCGGTGACTGATTCTATAACACATTTCATCCTGTAGGTATAAGGTGTGTAACTTCCATTTGAAGAAATAATCAATATAAACATTCATCAAGTGCCAAAATATATTCTAGTTGATTTAATTCTAGAGGCATCTGAAGTTTAGCATTGTTATTGGAAAAAAATTCTAATTACCCCAGTAATTAGGCAAAATCATGATTTCTCCAACTAGTTCAATGAAGGGGGCTATGGGTTTTTTTGCCTCAGAGTGTAGAGAGCTTGTTATACAGCAAAGCTGTAGTTTCAGTTAAAACATGGAAAGAAAAAACTAACTCTGGTTTATCAGAAGTGATAAAAATATGGAGGTAAGCTTTATTAATGCTGTTTCTTACCTAACTGTAATGTCTATGACCATGTCTTGGTTTTATTGACAATGTGTGCCAGAAAGCAGGACTTCCAATGGATTAGAAACCTCTCCCTCTGAATTACGAAATTTTGAAATTATGAGGTGTTCGAGTGAAGTATAAAAACGAATAACGGTTTTACTAAAGACAGGGGACAAAACAGAACAAAACAACAACCAAACAATAACAGAGAAAATGTCACCTAAGACTATTCCCGGCAGCGCAGTCCCGGCATGGTCACATGATCACAATGTAGCTGGGGCAAAGCCGTGGCCGCATGAACAGGCAACACGTGAAGTTCACAAAGGGAAGCTCCTCAGTTCCTCCAGCGCAGTTGAAGCAGTGGCAGTGGCACTGAGGCAGCATGGTCGAAAAGCGGCAGTGGGATGGCTCTGGGCAGAGACAGCATCAGTCCTGCGGGTGCTGCACAGTGCTGAGTGGTTGAAAAAGTGGTGGTGGCTCTGGTAGTCAGAGCAGA
Source organism: Pseudopipra pipra (assembly GCF_036250125.1). Taxonomy (NCBI): domain Eukaryota; kingdom Metazoa; phylum Chordata; class Aves; order Passeriformes; family Pipridae; genus Pseudopipra; species Pseudopipra pipra. The sequence continues at coordinate 59,192,521 of NC_087580.1, read as the reverse complement.
AGAAGAAGCAGCTGCGGCTCCAGTGGTTGGAGCGGCAGCAGAAATGGCGGTGGTGCCATTGGTCAGAGCAGCGGCAGAAATGGCAGTGGCACCAGCGGTTGGTGACTTCCTGGGTTCCGTCCCAGGAGCGAGAGAGAGCAAACTGGAACTGCTGGCCCTTTTTATTCCTCCCAGTTCCCGTGGGATCTTCGTTCCAGGGATCCCCCCTCAGTTCTCACGGTATTTTCGCTTCAGGGATCCCATCTCCTCTACCACCTGCCCCCGCCCCTCCATGGCTTCCCAGCAGCGGCCACTGCCCCCCCAAGCCTTCCTTTAAAACCGCATGATGAAACGGAAAAATTCAACAAGAAAATCTAAACCACAGCAGCCAGACACATATACGTACCCTGCAAAGTGCTCTGGTTTGTCTTTGTGAAACATTGCTGAGCAATCAGCAGAAATATGCAGGCTGTCTCATCGAACAAATCGAGGCTATTTTAGTTGGGGCTATATGATTGTTGTATTGATAGTGAAGGAGAGTAGCCACTCAAGGCTGAACTTTTACTGACACTCACCCTCACTTTAGTTGTATAGTTTTAGTCTACCTTTTACATATGAAAATCTTAACCTGTTGTCGTGGTTTAACCCCAGCAGGCAACTAAGCACCACACAACTGCTCACTCACTCCCGCTAGGTGGGAAGGAGGAGAGAATCGGAAAAGTGAGAAAACTTGTGAGTTGAGGTAAAGACAGTTCAAGAGGTAAAGCAAAGGCGGCACAATCAAGCAAAGCAAAACAAGGAATACATTTAATACTTCCCATTGGCAGGTAAGTGTTCAGCCATCTCCAGGAAACCAGGGCTCCATCATGTGTTAACAGTTATTTGGGAAGACAAACGCCATTACTCTTAAGGGCCCCCATTTCTCCTTCCCCCAGCTTTATATGCTGATTATAATGTCATATGGTATGGAATATCCCTTTGGAGTGAGCTGTCCTGGATGTGTCCCCACCCAACTTCTTGTGCAATCCCCAGCCTACTCGCTGGTTGGTTGGTGTGAGAAGCAGAAAAGACCTTCAACTCTGTATGAGTGCTGCTCAGTAATAACGAAAATATTCTTGTATCATCATCACTGTTTTCAATACAAATCCAAAACACAGCCCCATACTAGCTACTATGAAGAAAATTAACTCTATCCCAGAAAAAATCCATCACACCTCTAGTATATTGAAAGCCTCAGTTGTGCGATATACTGTATTGTGAAAGAACTGAATAGCAATTTTGGTCAAATGTGTATTCATTAACCATACATCTATGATTTTAATTCAGTTCTTGACTTTTTAGTTAATGTCTTCAGAGCCTTTATTTTCTCCTTCCAATGTCAATCTTCATCCTGATGCCTTAGGATTTTTAGGATTTTTAGCTTTTTGTAGATTTTAGAAGTAGCTCTGTAGTAAATATAGATTTTAGTATAGTCTTATAGTCTCCCACACTTTAGAATAGTAGTTAACACTTACCAAACCCTATTCCCCACTTCATATCGAAATTTGACAACAAGTTTAAATTCTTCATCGGGCAACTCCTGAAGATGTCTCATTAGGTTTACGGAGATATCTTCTATAATCTTACTTCATAGTTACCAATCTGGACCTGGATAAAACAGCTGTTTATATTAGTTATATACATAGTTAGTGTTTATATAATAGCTTATTATATGAACTGATGCTGTAGGTGTTGGTCATTTTTATGATATGATGTTAAATATAGGTGGTAGAGACTGGACAAGATAGAGTTTTTGTCAAGTCTTTAAATGGGGGGACTGATGCCTTTGGATCTACCAACAGTCCTGGCTCACTGGGGAGGTCCCAGATGATTGGAAGTTGGCCAATGTCACTCCAATACACAAAAAGGGTCGGAAGGAGGACCCGTCAGCCTGACCTCAGTGCCGGGCAAGGTTATGGAACAGATCATCCTAAGTGCAATCGCACAGCACCTACAGGATGGACAAGGGATCAGACCCAGCCAACATGGGTTTAGGAGGGGCAGGTACTGTCCGACCAACATGATCTCCTTTTATGATTAGGTGACCCGCCTGGTGGATCAGGGGAAGGCTGTGGATGTAGTCTACCTGGACTTCAGCAAAGCCTTTGACACCGTCTCTCACAGCATGCTCCTGAAAAAGCTGGCAGCCCATGGCTTGGACAGGGGCACCCTGTGCTGGGTCAGGAACTGACTGGATGGCCGGGCCCAGAGAGTCGTGGTGAACGGTGCTGCATCCAGTTGGTGACCAGTCACTAGTGGTGTCCCCCAGGGATCAGTGTTGAGCCCAGTTCTATTTAATGTCTTTATTGATGATCTGTATGAGGGCATTGAGTGTACCATTAGCAAATTTGCAGATGACGCCAGTTTGGGGGGGTGTGTTGATCTGCTGGAAGGCAGGAGGGCTCTGCAGAGGGACCTGGATAGGTTGGAGAGTTGGGCTGATTCCACCGGAATGAGGTTCAAAAAGGTCAAGTTCCAGGTCCTGCACTTTGACCACAACAACCCCCTGCAGCGCTACAGGCTGGGCACAGAGTGGCTGGAGAGCAGCCAAGCAGAAAGGGACCTGGGAGTTTGGATTGACAGGAAGCTGAACATGAGCCAACAGTGTGCCCAGGTGGCCAAGAAGGCCAATGGCATCCTGACCTGTATCAGGAACAGTGGCCAGCAGGTCCAAGGCAGTGATTCTTCCCTTGTACTCAGCGTTGGTGAGGCCACTCCTGGAGTACTGTGTCCAGTTCTGGGCCCCTCAGTTCAGGAAGGATATTGAGGTCCTGGAGCAGGTCCAGAGGAGAGCAACTAAGCTGGTGAAGGGACTTGAGCACAAGTCCTGTGAGGAGAGACTGAGGGAGCTGGGGCTGTTCAGTCTGGAGAAGAGGAGGCTCAGGGGAGACCTCATCACTTTCTACAACTACCTGAAAGGAGGTTGTAACCAGGTGGGGGTTGGTCTCTTTTTCCACGCAACTATCAGGAAGACAAGAGGACATGGTCTTAAGCTCTGCCAGGGGAGGTTTAGGTTAGATATTAGGAAGAATTTCTTTACGGAGAGGGTAATCAGACATTGGAATGGGCTGCCCAGGGAGGTGGTGGATTCTCTCTTCCTGGAGGTTTTTAAGATGTGACTGGATGTGGCACTCAGTGCCATGGTCTAGCAACTGCAACGGTAATGTATCAAGGGTTGGACTTGATGATCTCGGAGGTCCCTTCCAACCCAGCTGATTCTATGATTCTATGATTCTAGGATTTTTAGGATTTTTAGCTTTTTATAGATTTTAAAGTAATTGTGTAGTAAATATAGATTTTTAGTATAGTCTTATAGTCTCTCACACTTTAGTAGTTAACACTTACCAAACCCCATTCCCCACTTCATATCGAATTTTCTAAATTCTTTTGGCTTGTTTTGGCTTCTTTCAAGGCAGGACTATAGTAAATACATCTTTTTTAAGAACATATACACCCCAGGCTGGAAAAACAAGATACCATCATAGTCAAAGCAACTGTCAAGCCCGGAACCCTGGAGAAACTCCAAAGACAGTATGTGCTGTGAAGAAGAGGAAGATGAGGGAGAAAGGGGTCTTGGGACCTCCGACTCAAATCCGGGGAGGTGGGCCAGGGGGGAAGATTTGGGGAGGATCTAGGGGTGGATAGTTCTCGTATCAGACCATAAATTGTGGAACCCCTGGACATGGCTCACCTTTGTACTCCTTGCGCCAGAAGGCCTTCATTAAAGACCTGCTCTCTGTCTTATCTATACTAATATTGTCTGGAGAGTTTTTTTCCTCCCAGTTTTTAGGCAACAGCTGACACCCAAAAGGTGGAAACTTGGGACCTGTGACTTCTTCGGATCGGGAAATTTCATCCTGCGAGGAGTTTGACTTCTGCTGACATATTTTGGCGAATTGCCCGTACACCGATCCTAAGAAGCCCAACTCCTAAGAACCCTGCACAGAGATGAGGTAAAGAGCAGCTCTTTCTGGTTAATTTTGATAGCAACCGTAATGTGTTTTCTCCGGAAATTAAGGAGTACTTGTTCTGGGACTGGGAATGGCGACTTTCTTGTGGGATCCCTTGGTATTGTGAGAGTCGGTTGCTTTTTCCTGGTTTATGGGCGTGTGCTGGTTTAAGAGTTAACCAGCAGGGGAAATGAACTCAACTCAAAGGAGAGATTATAAGTCAGAATAACAATTTATTAAAATAATAAAGTACAATCATACAAACAAACAATTGGTCTTAACCCACAAAACCCAAATGTATAACCCAGTACCCTGGGGCATGAACAAAGTGGTGTTCCTTGGGCCCCACTTGAGTCCAAAGTAAAGGGAGAGGGGAAGAACCTGCTGGTGGGAGAGCTGTTGCAGTCTGGTCAAAAAGTGGTGATTGCAGTCCAGTGGTGGTCTAAGTCTGGTTGAGAGCGATGAGCTGCAGTCTTCCTCTGGATCTCACGAGGGGTTAAAAATGTTCCAAGACTCCAAGATTATATATCCTCCAGTTCAGGCAGGAATGTTCAGTACTTCCCTCAGGGCGGGGAGTTCCACAAAGGGTGTGAGGACAAGAGCATCCTCCTATCTCACAGGCCTCTTAACACCTAGTTTATAGCCTGAGGAGTCAGGCTCTATGGGCAGAGGGTGCGAATAGTCTATTGACAACAGTTTCTGGGAAATGGCATGGAAGGCTATAGAATACACAGTTTTGGGTTACACCCATACCATGATGAACTGTTCTCAGCTGTCCTAACTAGGACAGGGCGGAAGCGTGACCCGTCTAGAGAGGCCAGTGTGGGATTTTGTGCTGTGAAGAAAGCAGGAAGCTACTTGTGGTTCCACTTTTGTGGAGCGGCTTAGTCCCAGAGGTTTTTCTCCACTTTGTGTTTCACCCGGGTGGGTGCAGTTTGACTGGCCCATCATTGGTGTAAAGGGGGGGCTGGTGGTGCAGCCCCCTCATGGCTTCTGTAAAGCAAGGAAGAGTGCAGGGGTGGACTGCACCATTGTTCATTGCTCAGGGGGGGGTTGGATTGGCTTGGTACAGCCAAAAAGGGGATGCCCTCTCTCTAAGCACTCTCCTGTACTGAAATAGTCTATCCTTGCTTGAAGTCGATGGTGGTGTGTGGTACAGAGAGCTTGCTTGGTAACCCCTGAGGCTGCTAGTTCAAATCCGGCATTTTGGCTGCCATGGGAGGTGTGATCATGGACCTCACAGACGGTGAGACAACCGCCACGCCTATGGCCGTTGTCATAGGTGGTGTGGTGGCTGAGGTTCCCGCAGGCACTGCAAGTGGGCATGGTCACAAGCTGCATCACCACCCCCACACTTGATTCCCGTCAACTGCAGGCGAGATGCCTGCCGTGAGCGAGAACGGAGCCATGGCTGCTACAAGTGGCGCTGTGAGTGGAGAAATGGCGACCGCTGCCGAACCAGGCATCACCACCGCTGCAAGTGGAGCAGCTGCTGCTCCTGCTGCAGTGAGCGGCAAAACGGTTACTACTTTGGTGGCTGCAGGCAGCTCCACAGATTCCTACGGCGGACTGGGGAGAATAGGGGAGACCTCCAGGCCTTAGGCTGCTTGCCCCATTACCTGCGAGGTGAATGCCCTTCCCCCCACCCCTGCACGTGTCCCGGTGACCCCGCAAGGAGCACACACAGACCACCTGGGAGGGACGGACGAAAGAGGAAGTTTATTGTGGGGTTGGGGTTTATAAGGCTTTTAGGAAGGTCAAAGGGGGCCAATCACAAGTTCAGGGTCACACAGAAAAAACCATCAGGTAAGGGGTCAACAGCCAATAGGAGGGGGTTAACAAAGGACCAATGAGAAACACCTCAGGACACCTTCCCAGGACACCTTGTGTGAGACAATAGCTTCACAGGGGGTGTCTGGAAGAGGGAGACAGTGACACTGCAGAAAATACACAAACATGTTGAAACATGTTTAAACTACAGTAAAAACTTCTGTTTCCATAAGGTTTGAGCTGTTTTCCTCACCAGTCCATCTCTGACAGGACTTTTTCCATCCTGCATATGGCAAATCCATTGCCACAGATTCCAGACCCTCCACCGCTGCCCTCGCTCCCCCCGCCGCTGTCTCCGCAGGGGTTGGGGATTGAAAAGGGGTCTCCACTGTTACAGGTGGGGACAGCCCCACCCCGGGGCTTCTGTGGCTTCCGCTTCCACAATTCCAGAAGGGAACACAGTCTTTCCAACCTCTTCTCCCCCGCCACCCACTGTTTTCACTATGCCAGGAACTGCTTCAGGTGTACTTTCCATCCCAGTAGCGGGGGCAGTGATAGGCGGCTTTGGAGCCCATACTGCTCATGTGTTCCCCCATGCCGATGGGAAGTCTAGCTCCTCACCCTTGGAGCTGCCATGGGCAGAGCCGCCGACCAGGTCTGGTGGCACACGGAAGCCTAGGGCACTGTCCAACTGCAGTTCGGAGTCCTGCCCAGGAACCTGAGAAGGTTCAGGGTTGCTTGTTAATGGAAAACCCCTAGAACTGAGATATCGGGATCTGTCCCGGAGAGGGAAGTGGCAAGAGGGGTGGTCCGGGTCTGGATTGCCCTGCCGCTTGTGGCACTGCCCTGCATACTTAGGCTTCTGGCTTGCCATGCTTGTTGCTATGGCAATAGGGTGCTGAAAGCAGGGGAAGAGAAGGGGGGCTCCCAAGGGGAGCTCTCTGGGAACTGACCATCACCCCGCCCCTGTGGGGTGTGACAGACTAAAGATGCACTCAGACAGCAAGTTGGCAGGCAAGGATTTTATTATAAACAAGCTTGTTCTTTTTATTCTCTTTTCCTCTGTCCACGCACCTGTATTTCATCTCTAATTGGTTTCTTGCTTTTCTTCACGCACCTTATCTCACCTCCTGATAGGTAGTTGGCGTCTCTTGTGTCCAAACACATCCTTCTGTCTGCAGTTGTTTTTCCTCTTTTTCTCACTCCCTCCTTGATGCTTACTTTATCTTTTGCAAAGTTACAGCTGTATTCGCTCAAGGTCAAAGCCAGTCGTCCTCCACAGTGGGGAACTGCGGGGGAGTAAAGGAGGCCAGGCAGCCAGCACTGTCCAAGGGACCCACCGTCCTTGCTGCGTCCCTTCCCTTCTCCCACTGGACTGGCTAACGTGAAAAGGAGGGGGGGTGTGAAGGAGGTTTGCTTGCTAATTGCTGTATTGGAGGCCTTACCATCTTCTAATCAAAGTGAAGGACTATCTGTGTTGGCCTCTGTGTTCTGGGTTTGCTCCAGTCTTACAGCCTGTGGTGAATATTACTGCCCTCTGTGCTCTGATTCATCTTGGGGGGCTGTGGCAGCCACTGGTATATTAATCATCAGTATGTATATGTATACCTCATATGGTACAAACAGCACTTGAACAAAAGAAGGGGCCACTGTTTTTGTCCCCAGCATGAACTAACAATGTATCAGAATATGACTGTTTGCAGAAGGCTTATTCCAGCAGACAGACTTGAAGGAGGTGCCTCTGGAAAACCCAGGCTGGGAGTACTACCGATGAAAACAACTTCTTGCAGAATAGTAATCGAATAACAGAACATGCCTTAACAACTGTGAGGTAATCAAGACAAGGCCTTATCATCTGATACACCAAGACAAAAGGTTTTGGACTGTAACAGGAATTCCTGAAATGGATCTCAGGTCACGAGTAAGTAAACAAGAAAGACCAATTTGTGGGAAAGCTTCTGTCACGGTTAAGAACCATTGTAAAACAAAACTACCAGGCACTCTTAACAGAAGAATTGAATGGCTTTAGATCAGCTTGTGGCCTCCAAAGGTGGTGTATACACAAGGATCAGACTCCAATTTGAATAATACTGTCAAAACACCAGATGGTGCAATGACTATTGTATTTTTGTTATCTTCTGTCCTTTGTTGCCTTTTAGGCTTCTTTTACTGTTAATTTAATTGTTAGATTGCTGCCTCTTTCTAACAGGTCTAAGTGGGACCGAATTTTCTCCTTTTGCAGGTGTCCCATAAGGAGGTGATACGGCAGGAGGATTGAAAGCTCATTGTTTTTACTACATTGATTGTCTTGAAGTTTGCAATGTTCATATTTGTACATATTTTGTCCCAGCCGTTTGGCAGCATTTTGTGAGCATCATGTGGAATATCTGTGTCTCCTCTCTGATTACTGCAGCTTGTGAAAGAGATTCCTCCCTGGCTTGATTTGGGAAATCCACACAGGATTTCGTGTGATAGTGAGATCAAATTTATCTACCTTATTTGTCTCCAAAATGTTTTGTCATTCAGTGTCATCTAAGAGAGTATGAAGTGCTGAGCTTCACAGAAGAGTCCTGTGTTAGGAGGCAAGGGGGGGTAAGAAGGTGGCTGCAGCACTGCAAATGAGGGACTGGTTTTGTGGCCCCATGGGACCTGAATTACATTTTGCCCGCAATCTTTGAGACAAACTGGTAACATGATATGTTTTGATTGTTTAAATGATTAGTTTAGATTGTTCCTAGTTTTACTGTGATACACCTGTTTTGTTGGTGTTCATTATAGGCACATATACATAGAATCAACCGGGTTGGAAAAGACCTCTGAGATCATCAAGTCCAACCCTTCATCTAACACCGCTGTGGTTACTAGACCATGGCACTAAGTGCCACATCCAGTCACATATTAAAAACCTCCAGGGACAATGAATCCACCACTTCCCTGGGCAGCCCATTCCAATGTCTGATTATTCACTCCGTAAAAAATTTCTTCCTAATATCCAACCTAAACCTCCCCTGGTAGAGCTTAAGACCATGCCCTCTTGTCCTATTGCTGCTTGCCTGGGAGAAGAGACTGACCCCCACCTGGCTACAACCTCCTTTCAGGTAGTTGTAGAAAGTGATGAGGTCTCCCCTGAGCCTCCTCTTCTCCAGGCTAAACAACCCCAGCTCCCTTAGCTGCTCCTTATAGGACTTGTGCTTGAGTCCCTTCACCAGCCTCATTGCTCTTCTCTGAACCTACTCCAGCACCTCAATATCCTTCCTGAACTGAAGGGCCCAGAACTGGACACAGTACTCCAGGTGTGGCCTCATCAGTGCTGAGTACCGGGGAAGGATCACTTCCCTGGTCCTGCTGGCCACACTGTTCCTGATACAGGCCAGGTTTTCTTGGCCACCTGGGCACACTGCTGGCTCATGTTCAGCTTCCTGTCAATCCAAACTCCCAGGTCCCTTTCTGCCTGGCTGCTCTCCAGCCACTCTGTGCCCAGCCTATAGCGCTGCATGGGGTTGTTGTGGTCAAAGTGCAGGACCCTGCACTTGGCCTTGTTGAACCTCATCCTGTTGGAATTAGACCATCTCTCCAGCTTGTGCAGGTCCCTCTGCAGAGCCCTCCTGCCTTCCAGCAGATCAACACACCCCCCCAAACTGGTGTCATCTGCAAATTTGCTAATGGTACACTCAATGCCCTCATACAGATCATCAATAAAGATATTAAATAGAACTGGGCCCATCACTGGTCCCTGGGGGACACCACTAGTGACTGGCCACCAACTGGATGCAGCACCGTTCACCACGACTCTCTGGGCCCGGCCATCCAGCCAGAGTGCCCCTGTCCAAGCCATGGACTGCCAGCTTTTTCAGGATAATGCTATGAGTATCCACATAAGTGAACCTAACCCAATACATGAGGATGCTTTTATAGCATGGAGGCAAGAGGCACCTGCACTGCCACTCCATGAGGTGGAGATGATTGACTGTAGTCTGGGGCAGACTGTGGCAGGATGACCTGTCCCCAATAAGGCCTGGAATCTGTTCAGAGAATGCAAGCTCTCTGTGATGAGCTACTGGCGGGGACTGGGTGCTGTTTGGTGTTGCATCAAACTCCAGACGCAGCCTGCTTTTGGTAAGCTCCTAACTGGTCTATAGATTTGCGACTGGCAGTCAGTCACTTTATACTGTAAAAGCTCAGTTCCACTCACACAGTCATGATGCAGGAATTGCAAGATTTGGGGTTCCTTTGAAATTGTCATCGGACAGACAGTCATTCTTCATTAACCGTCAAAGCACAAATAAACAGGATTTGCCAAGAAACATCTATGATGTGTGTTCAGGCCTTGCCTATGGCCTTACTGAAGATCTGCATATGACCAAGGCAGAGAAACAGTATAAGTCCCTATATTCACATAAGGGAAGGTTAATTTGCAAAATTGTTTAATGGTTTAGGCTCTGCTTTGCAGGAACTGCAAAGATTCGTCATGTCATCTAGACCCATGGGACTGGACACTCCAGTTCATCTGTTCCAGCTTTGAGACTGAGCCTATGTTAAATGGTGGGACTGTGAACCCCTGCAAGCCAAGTGCAAAGAACTATTTCAAGTTCTGCTGACCACCCCATTAGTGGTCAAGTTTGATGGCAAAGGACCCTGGATTCATTACTCCAGAGGGAAGAAGGCCTCTGCTCCTAAGACAAGTGGAACAACAGAGACTGTTACAGATGAAGAAAATTATGTTTAAACTGTTTTTCTGTGTGTATTGCCTAATCCTACTGGTAACTATGAATCATGTCTAGAACCAAAATTTACATTTGGCTTTAGTAACAATGTATCCAATATTCTTTATAAAAAGTAATTGCTGGACTTGCACTACGGATTTGGCTTAAATTTGGCAACAAGTTTAAATTCCACATTGGGCAATGCCTGAAGATGTCTCATTAGGTTTACGGAGATATATTCTATAAACTTACTTCATAGTTACCAATCTGGACCTTGAATTCCGAAAAACTCGGTCTGAAAACCTGCTCAGAGACTTCTTTTTTTTATCTTTAAGCAGCAAGGTATTTATTCAATGTTGGGAGCAAGCCAGCTCGCGCTGGACAAACTTGCTCAACTTGAAAGTGCAAAAGCAAGCTATTTTATACACTTTAGATACATGGTTACATCATTTAACATACATATTATTAAGTAGGCTAGTCTCTGGGCAGAGTCTTTCCAGACATGCACAGTCTTCTACTGTGGGGGTGTTCTCCTCAAGCCTTCATCCCTCTGGTGGTCACCATGGATGTCTTCCTCAATTTGACCTCTTCAATTAGGTGACCCGAATTCTTCAAGCTTGCAAAATCCTGGCTCTGGGCCTTCTAGATCTTATTCAAATGCCTAGTTTACCTAATTTATTACTGTGTGTACTACTCCTATTCTTTCTATAATAAGGCCTTTGGTCCAGTGAGCAAAACAGAACATGATATTAACCAGTGCTCCTAAAATGTTCTTCTAGCAAAACAGGTATTGGGGTTTCTTAGCAGGCCAAGATATCTCATTTAACTCTTTTAGGCCTGGTTCCTGTTTCAACCTGGATAAAACAACTGTTTATATTAGTTATATACATAGTTAGTGTTTATATAATAGCTTATTATATGAACTGATGCTGTAGGTGTTGGTCTTCTTTCTGGTATGATGTTAAATATAGGTGGTAGAGACTGGACAATATAGAGTTTTTGTCAAGTCTTTAAATGGGGGGACTGCTGCCTTAGGATTTTTAGGATTTTTAGCTTTTTATAGATTTTAAAGTAGCTGTGTAGTAAATATAGATTTTTAGTATAGTCTTATAGTCTCTCACACTTTAGAATAGTAGTTAACACTTACCAAACCCCATTCCCCACTTCATATCGAATTTTCTAAATTCTTTTGGCTTGTTTTGGCTTCTTTCAAGGCAGGACTATAGTAAACACATCTTGTTTAAGAACATATGCACCCCAGGCTGGAAAAACAAGATACCATCATAGTCAAAGCAACTGTCAAGCCCGGAACCCTGGAGAAGCTCCAAAGACAGTATGTGCTGTGAAGAAGGGGAAGATGAGGGAGAAAGGGGTCTTGGGACCTCTGACTCAATTCTCGAGAGGCGGGCCAGGGGGGCAGATTTGGGGAGGATCTAGGGGCGGATAGTTCTCGTATCAGACCATAAATTGTGGACCCCCTGGACATGGTTCACCTTTGTACTCCTCGCGCCAGAAGGCCTTCATTAAAGACCTGCTCTCTCTGTCTTATCTATACTAATATTGTCTGGAGAGTTTTTTCCTCCTGATTTTTAGGCAACAATCCAAATAATTGTCAGGCTTCTAAGACTTTTGTTTTGATGAGCTCTTTAACTTTCCAGAGTTAACAAACTGGTTCTACTATGATAATATGCATCAAATGACATTTGGGTAATGCTTAATTGGGAGGTAAATGGAAAATGTGTCTAATATTGAAGACAAGAACTAAAGTTAAGTTGTGTGGCTGAAGAAGTAGAGATTCAGACAAGTGATAAGAATTAGTGTAAAGATTATGTTAATCAAAAGGGCTATGAAAGTCACCTTTGCATAACCTTTGTGTTTGTGTAAGGGACTGGAATCAGGAAAACAGCTACCCAACCTCCTATAGCTTGGTGATTTGGAAAGAGGAGTTTGTGCTGAGGGTACAGTGACATTTGTATGGAGGACTAGCATGTGCATTGATTCCCCTGGCCTACCTTCTTCTGCCTTTAGCTTTCACTTAAACAGTGCTCTCATTAGTCTGTTCTGTATCATCTAATATCCAGCATAGGAGAACATCATATCTTCTGACATATGGGTTTAAAGGAGCATTAACTCCTAGCTGAATAATACAATTCTGCTGCTGAAATCAACTGGTCTTAGCTGCTCTAGCTGCCAAGCAGTAGAGATGTTTCTGAGAGTGCACATGTACCCCTTTGTAATGAGGCCAAATTGAAACCCTTAGACTATGAGTACCCAAAATCCTATTTTTTTCTTTTGTTTTTATTTTGGGCAGAAAAATGTATTAAGAATTTGCCTCTTACTTAAAGGGAGATGAAGACAGGGACAAAGGATATGTTTATTCACATCTGGAAATGAGAGAAAACAAGAGTTCAAAAACCTACAAAGTTAAGCTCAAGTTAAAATTCTGGTACTTAATATCTTTGGGATTTGATGATGGCAGCATTCCCTGAAGAATACAACAATCTATTTGTCAGTAAAATGTAGCTAAATTTAACTGACAATCATCTTAGTGATATGTAAATATTTTCAGATTTCTATGCAATACTATATGTTTTGGTAATGATAATGGGGAAAAATAAGTTGTAAATTCTAAAGTACAGTAAAGTTTAACCTTAAATAATTTTGTTTGCTAAGCAGTTACCTTTGAACCATGCATGTTATACATATTTGGTGTTGCTATGAAAATGTTCAGATGTGAAGCTCCAAAGAGTGAGGGTTTCACAACACATTCCTAACCCTAATTAATGTAAGTTTTAGAATAATTGCATTGAATCAGCCAGTTCAGTTTAAGATTATGAGCTAAGATTGTGTTCTGATTTAGGCTGGGATAGAGTTCATTTTCTTCTCATTAGCTGGTACAGTGCTGTGTTTTGGATTCAGTACGAGAATAATGTTGATAACACACTAATGTTTTGGTTGTTGCTAAGTGGTGCTTACTCTTAGTCAAGGCTTTTTCAGTGTCTCATGCTCTGCCAGTGAGCAGGTGCACAAGAAGCTGGAAGGGAGCATGGCCAGGATACATGACCTGAACTGGCCAAAGGGATATTCCACACCATGGGATGTCATGCCCAGTATATAAACTGGGGGAGTTACCCAGAAGGGGGGTCAGCAGGTGGTGAGCTTCACTTGTTTTTCTTGCGGTTTATCTCTCTCTCTCTCTCTCCTTATCCTTATTATTATTATATTTTGCTGTGTTTCAACTATTAAATTGTTCTTATCTCAACCCAGTTTTACTTTTTTTCTGATTCTCCTCCCCATCCCACTGGGCTGTGTAGGTAAGGGAAAATGCAGCTCTATGGTACTTAGTTGCCAATTGGGTTTAAACCTCAACAGATTGATTTAGAATAGTCAGGATATTAAAAGATTTTTGAGAAGATGGGTGTTTGAAGTAGTACACATTCTGTAACACGCAGTGTAATGAGATGAAGTTACACATGTACTGATAACCAGTAGTTTAAAGGGATAGATGGAGGGTGAGGACTGGGTAGGTGATGGGACAGGGGTGAATCGATATTTAAAGGAGGTTCAATATCCCTGGTTTGTCCAATACAGAGAGAGCGAGCAAATATGCCCAGATGTAAGTGAAAAAATAGCTCTTTACCAAGAAGAAATGCTAATAACAATACTGATAAAACTGGGTTAAACCAGCCGATGAGGAGAAACTTCCCAAGTCTCGCCCACTGGACCAAATCAAGATGGTGCCATTTATCTGGGACAGGACCAATCTGTGCAGGGGCTACAAGATTGTCCACCCGAGCATTACCCTCAGTAAAAAAGCCAGGCAATGAGGTGTGACTACAAATGTGAAAAACAAAATAAGGGTTTGTTCAAGACTGAATAGTATGCCACAGGGTGAGCAAAACCTGAAAAAGAAGCCGATCATCACAAGCAGAAAGAACTACTTGATCCAATTGCTGAACCAGTCCTGCTACATAAGCTGAATCTGTAATAAGATTAAAAGGCTGGGGGAAAAGTTGAAATGCTAAAGTTGCAGCACATAGCTCCACAAACTGTGGAGACCCAGACTGTTTAATCAGCTCATGTTGCCATCCTGTAGGTGTATACCAAACCACAGCAGCTTTCCCTGTCTTATCCGAGCCATCACTAAACACCGTAAGCCCCTCCACAGGTTCTGTGGATAATAACAATTTCTGCCCAACAGGTATTTCATTAAAAAATTTCAGCAAAGGGTGTGAAGGCAAATGATAAGCAATTTGTCCCTGAAAATCTGCCATAGCAGCCTGTAGCTCACATTTATGAGCTAAACACCACTCAAAATAGCAGGATTGTACGGGTAAAACAATTCTACCAGGATCCCTACCAGTTAGTTCAATGCACCGTTTCTGTGCTTTCATGAGCAATTCTGTAGCACGGTGAATTTATGCTGATACTTTTGGTCTGTGTTTGGCCCCAGCCACCTGTAGTAGTTTATATTCTCCCTGCCAAGTTCACTGATAAAACAGTGAATTCATTCTTGGAGGGAGAACTTCTGTATAAACTATTTTAATTGGTGCTCTACTATTGGTTCATTGTCTGCCAAGGGCATTTGAAGGAGAAATCGAAGAGGAGGGGAGGAAGGTTCGACTCTCGACTCAATTAGAAAAGACCCCCAAAGCATACTGCGCATGCATTAGGGGATTCCCGAAGTTCTCACGCATGCGCTGAAGGGATGTACTTACATAACCAAGAGGGTGGGATTGAGAACCTCTGGCTGGGCGGTGATGACCACTCCTGCTTAGGCTGAGGTCACTCAGTTAATTGTATAAAAGCAGATAGTGCTTTCTTGGAAGGGAGCTAGCTTCACACCAAGGACAACGTTGCCTTTTGGCAGGAACGCCTGCCAGTTTGTGAACTTACTGACTCTCCAAGGATGCAGCTTCTGCTGTGGGTAATTAGGGATATGCTAGGTCGGTAAGATAACTTTATGGGCAACAGCTGGGTAACTGGGGAGGTCATGCTGGGGGCTTATTTCTCTCCTCCTTCCTCCCTTTTGGGTTTGTTCATTTTGTTGGCCACCTCTTGGTAATAAATATCAGTTTTGTTGAGCTTGCAATGGTGTCATGGTTTTCAAGCTTCGATATGTTCGAACCTCTCCCTAATAGAAATTCAAACAATCCAGGAGCTGTTTTATGAGATCTGGAAGGTAAAAACAACCATTCAAGGATGTGTAGAGGATCTTCCCAAGTCTCATTCCATTCAACAAGGATCCCACAGGGGGAAACTTGATCTATGAGGACAAAAAGCTGAATGATTTGTGACAGATCAATACGATAAGCGAAGCGTTCTGTTAACAATGCTTCTACCTGATGGATGGTTTGAATTGCTTCTCGAGTCAAAGATCGTTGCTCCAGTGGATCAGTAGAATTTTTGAGCAGTGCAAAAAGAGGCTGCAGTTGTGAGTTAGTTAACCTCAAATAAGGGCGTACCCAATTCAATGAACCAACTAATTTTTGGACATCAGTTAGGGTACGAATAGATATGTCTAATTGAATAGGCTGAGGTGTCACTGTTTGAGCAGTAACTAGGAAACCCAGATATTTCCAGGGTTCTGCATGCTGTACCTTTTCCGGGGCAATGATAAGGCCAAATGACTCTAATGACTGTTTTGCTGCGTCAACCACTGCTGTCAATTCATCTTTGTGCACTGCTGAAAAGAGAATATCATCCATAAAATGATAGCAGAAGCAATTAGGGAACTGGCTTCTAACAGGAGACAAAGCTTGTGCTACAAACCACTGACAAATGGTTGGAGAATTTTTCATCCCCTGAGGTAAAACCTTCCATTGGTATCGTTTGGAGGGCTCTGCATGATTTACAAAAGGTACTGTAAAGGCAAATTTTTCTTTGCCTTTTTCAGCTAAAGGAATGGTGAAAAAGCAATCCTTTAGATCAATTATTATGATAGGCCAATCAAAAGGTATCATTGTAGGCAATGGAAATCCAGGTTGCAGAGCTCCCATCATTGCCATGACAGCATTAACCTGTCACAAATCATGCAAAAGTCTCCACTTCCCAGATTTCTTTTTGATTACAAACACAGGAGTGTTCCAGGGGCTATGTAATGGTTCTATATGACCAGCAGCCAGCTGTTCTTGCACAAGTTCCTGCAGGGCTTGTAACTTCTCGGAGGGTAGGGGCCACTGTCCAATCCACACTGGGGTATCTGTTAACCATGTTAATGCCAGTGTGGGCTGCTTGACGCCCTGCATTGCAGGGGCCCCCGTCAAAAATCCGTCGTGATTTTAACTCCCCACTGAGCCAGGCAGTCTCTTCCCCACAGAGTTAGGGTAGCAGGAGTGACATGTGGTCTCACGGTTGCAACTTGTCCTTCAGGATTGCAGATTAGGATAAAATGGGCTGCAATGCGACTTTGGGCAGCTCCCCCTAGTCCCACAACACCCAGGTCAGAAGACACCAAGGGCCAGGAATTCGGCCAGTGATACAGGGAAATGATAGTAATATCAAACCCAGTATCAAGTAAGCCCGTCACCTTAATAGTAGAAGGTAAAGCTTTTTCATTGCGCAGTTCACAGATCATCTGTGGGCATTTGTTGGATACAGTCTGTGATCAAAAGACTTGCGGAGGTCCTGTTGATCCAAATCCTCCAGCATGTCTCTCTCGGTTTTCTGTCCTGGGAACACAGTTCATAAAAGGCACAAGTTGAGCGATACATGTTCCTTTTGGAACAGTCACAGGAGGGTAGGGGGTAGAAACCATCGCACAAATTTGTCCCGTGTAGTCTCCATCAATAACCCCGACATGAATGATTATCCCAGCAATAGTGCTGCTTGAATGCCCAATTAATAAGGCACTGAGTCCCCGACCAATAGGTCCTTTGGCATCTAGGGGAACTTTGACGACATCTGTGGTAGAAATTATTACTGTGCTGGTGGTGGGTACATCCATACTGGCTGCTCTGCTGGTCCTCCCGGTGAGCTGGTCGCAGAGGGGAACGCCAGAGGAGCTGCATACAGATTGTGCTGAGCTTGGGAAGGTATTTGTGTCCAAGCGTGCCTTGCCGCACTCGCCTTCCCGTTTCCCTGCAGGGACTGGCCATTAGCATGAAGTTTGGAGCTGCAGTGTTTTGCAAAGTGGCCGGGCTTTCCGCAGCGATTACAATGAATGCCCGTGGGATTAGGTGAAACTTTTTGCTTTCCCTCATTACCTCTAAGAGGGCAATTAGCTTTAACACGTCCTTCTTGTTTGCAAGTGAAACAGTGAGGGGTAGGGCGCAGCACCGCTGCAAAAGCAGACATTTTATGAGCTACGCTACCTACCTTTGAACACGCCGAGACCATATCAGTGACCGAGGGGTCTCCTGGCAGTGTTTCTATGATTCTCTGGCAGTTCTCGTTTGCATTATCTCTCGCTAACTGCTTTAGGAGCATTTGACACAGAGTCTCGTCCTCTACCTGTTTTTCTAAGGAGACTGCGATATGCTTGACAAACTGCAAAAACAGCTCTTTCACCCCCTGTTTCACTGTGGTGTACCGAGGACGAGGGGAAGCAAGCTCCATGGTTTTTATCAAAGCTAGCATTCCCACTTGCTGACACTATTGCAGCACAGCAGGGTCCCAGTGAGCCTGCACATCAGGGTTGCTGAAAAAGTTTTTCCCATCAGTGCCTCTACTCCTACTCCCAACCTCAGATCTCCTGTAGGAAGCCTCATATTCTCCATTGCTGTGCTATCTGCCTGTTTTTGCCAATTAGTACTAAACACTTGGTATTGTACAGGTTCAAATAACACTTGAGCGAGGTACTCGATGTCATAAGGGGCTAATAAATCAGCATTAAGTATGCGAAGCACACACATAACTTCAGGAGAATTTACTCCATATTTGGTTACATACATTTGCAAATCTTGAATAGCCTTCCAAGGGAATACACAATGCTCATCTGGCTTGCCAGTATTAGGGACAGCTTTTAGCACCGGGTAAGCTTCTACTCCCGAATCCATCTCTGGCCCAAGCGCAACATCTTCTACGGCTTTTGAGGGGTGCCCGACCTTTTCCAAAAAATCCCAGTTCCCCTGTTCTGCAGCCTGCATGCGTATGGCCTCCCAAAACCTCCTAGTGTTACGTGGGACCACTGTAACCGTTGCTGGCGGCAAAGTCCACGGGTCAGCTAATGACTGCGTCTTACAACGAGAAGACTCCCCGCAAAAAGGTTGAGAGACTCGAGTACAGACAGAGGCACTTTTGGCTTCCTGCATGTTTGCATCCTCTGCTACAAGGGCTCATGCTGATTGATACGACCCCCCGCCAGGCACATCTTCACTATCGTCCTCCTCCGGCATGGGAGCAGAGGAAGCAAGCCTTTGTTTGGCTTGTGTTGATGGAAGGGAACTGACAGAGTGCTCCAGGATCAATATGATCAGGCAAAATGTCTTCTTTATTAGGAGAAACACACATTATATAGTGCTCATGACGCTTAGTTTCTTGTTCACACAACATTGGTTACATAAGGAAAACATACTCTGCTGTCCACTGCTAATTGGACCACAACAGGTGGTCATAGGAGATGAGAAAACTTTATTCACCTGCCAAAACTCCTCCTTGGCATCTGGCATGAATCCACCTTTGTTCTAACTTTAGCTCGGGTAGTCATCTTAGTGGCGCAGTAATTTTTACTATCAACACCCAGCCATGCCAGAGGAGAAATCACAGAAATGCAATAGAAACTGTTCACACAATTTCTGCCCTACGACAGGCTTGGTATTCCTCTACCAGCTCCATAGGGATCTTATAGAAGTGCGGAACTATCTTGGTAGGCGATATATACTTGCGAGGCACAGGCACTAGCTCTTGGGGTGAGGGATAGCGAGCTTTCAGAGCTTTTTGAGCTTTCTGAGTTGGGTTAGTGGTTTTAATAGGTGAATTCGGGCTCCACACCGTTTTTAATTTGTCCGTTAAAGTGCCTAAATTTGTCATCAGAGTCAGAGGTAGCAAACACCAGCTCTGGTGCTGGCGGCGGCAGCAGTGCCGCAGCGGCCAAAGTTCCCTCTTCCCCTGCATGTTCCTCTGTATTTACCACGGATGCTGTTTCAGATGACTGCACGTCTTTCGAAACTTGCTCATTAAGCCAGTCTTTTAAAGTGTTAATTACCAAATGCCAAGTGATAGGCAAACCTTCCATCCCTTTAGCACCTTTCTGAATTTCATCCCATAGCTTGTCCCTCACCTTTTGCCAGGTGGATACACTGAATGCGACTACGGAGTTAGCTTCAAATCCTTGCTTTTGGCACCATAATAGCAGGCGCCACAAAGCGTAGTCGTCAATATCTACACCCTTATGCTTTAGGAGATGCTTCCAGGAGGATAGCACTATGCTTTCCTCTTTAGAGATTTGATTTCCCATTATCAAAATCCCCGATCTTGGCGGCTCACCTTATACCAGGTGTCTATTTTTCTGCATCCGGACGTGACAGCAGTTCCTGCTGTTCTTAAGCTACGCCAAGCTCCGCCACCACCCGTGCTTCACCCCACGGGTCGCCTCTCTCTTGGAGAGTACCTCGGAGGTCCCCCACGAACTCTCTAGGAGATCATCTGCCAAGGTCGTTAATGAAACTTCTGGAGATCACGTTAATCACAAATCACGTCCAGAGGTTCACCAATTGTTATTGTTGCAGCAGTCAAAAGTAAAGAAAAACACGAACAGTCCAGTAATGAGCAAAGTACCAGTCTCTTTATTCTTTCCCACAAGTCTTTTTATATCCCATGTTAGCAAGCATCAGAAGGCAGGCAGGTGATTGTATTTTTTAATTAGCTATTATTTGTTAGTAATACTGTTGGCAAAGCTCAGGGCCAAAGCTGGAGTTCTAACAGGACCAAACCTAAACACTTCACAGCTGTCTTCTTTCAGCCAGGGCTGCGTACATACCTCTCCTATCTCAAGGATACACCCGTAACTTTCCCAGGTCAAAATCTTCTTCCAAAGAGCTAACAGACCCGCTGTCAGCCCTGACAGGTGACCAGCCTTCCCGATCCAGAAAAAAAACATGTGGTCAGAGACAGATACAAGATGGCCTCCCTTCCACACAGTTTGCCTCCCCACACACGGAAAATCTGGCAGGAACGGTTGGAGAGTCAGCGCTGGTAGGAAACGGCAGATAGCTGGGATTCGATACTGGCAGGCACTTGTGTGGCACTGGAGTGAGGCTGCGGTGCTGGTACAGGCAGCCAGAGCAGGGCTGCAGAGCCTCCAGGCGACTGGAAGGACGCACAAGACACCCTTTGTCTCCAGCAACGAGACTTAGTTGTTGCAATTTTGATGTTCATTGGTTGAAATGGTGGCTGTAGTCCTGTCAAAGTGGTGGTCGCGGATCCATTGAGGTGGTGGTAGAAGCCCCAGGTGGTGAGGGAAGAAAACCCAGTGTAAAGTGAAGTCCGAGTGTGGTCTTTTATTTGGTTTAGGCTAGGTGGGAACGGTCTCGATACCTCCCCTGGGGGGGGTAGTTTTACAATGGATAATGTAATACTGGATCACTGGACATTTCAGGAGTTTTTGACACCTTCTAAGATGTTACAGCTGCCTGTTAGGTGGATCCATTATGTCTCATCAACAGAGATGAATATCTTAAGGCTATGTGTGAATTGTCCTGGTGGTTTCCCAGAGGAGAGTCATCATAGCAGAGTCATCAGCATTCCAGTCTTTCACACTTGTGGATACATTTTTCTTCTAGGATAATAGTACCACCCTTATCTCAAGTTCTCCTCACAGTTCAAATTAGTAGGCATATTTAGGGAAAAGAGAAAAGAAAAGGTGGATACCAGAATTTTTGTGCAACCCAGGACACTGCCTTTATATGACTCTACATCTGGGTGCTGATTTTTGCTTTAGAAATCTTGCATTTTGCTTTCATATTTATATTAATGCACTTACCTGCTCTATGCAGCAACACAAAGAGAAGTTTTTAGGAAAAAATTATCATGTAAAGTGAAATGTATACATTCAGGTGGGAATAACTGGCAGATAACTTGTGTGCAACAGTATTACAAATAAATCAGATTCATTACTTTTACTCTATCCTTCAGGGAACAACCCATCTTCAGCACCCGAGCTCATGTCTTCCAGATTGACCCAAACACTAAGAAGAACTGGGTTCCCACCAGCAAGCATGCTGTTACTGTGTCCTACTTCTATGACAGCACAAGAAATGTCTACAGGATAATAAGTTTGTATGGCTCAAAGGTAAGCTTTATTTTGGAGAACTTGCTTGCTGATCAACTTTGAATTTATTTTCCAGTCTAATGTCCTTCACATATCTTATCAGATGCTTTTGTTCAGTAGTAGATTACTGAAATGTTAAAATGGTTGCATTGCTTCATTATATATTTAAGTGCTTATTGGAAAATACTATTTTCCTTGCATTCATATTTACATGATAAATCTGTTGCTGAATTTAAGCAATAACCTGTTACCTAATATATTGAGCAGTCTAAAAAGGCATTCCCTGGGAGATGCACTAAAAAGTACAAATAGGGTTACAATAACCTATTTTCATCTCCACATTCAATGATGTTATCAATATCATTGGCTTCAGCATTATGAAAGACATGTTTAGTGCCTCTAATCACTTAGTAAATCATAGTATAATATCACAGAATGGTTTGGGTTGGAAGGGACCTTAAAGATCATCTAGTTCCAACCCCACTGCTATGGGCAGGGACACCTTCCACTAGACCTCTGTTATATAATCTTCCAATTTTTGCTGTACAGAATGTGGTGTTTCCCTCCTAATAAAGCTCTCCATGGTAAGCTTTTATCAAAACTCAGTTGGGTTGGGTTTTTTCTAGTTGTTTTCTTTGTTGTTTTTTTTGGTTTTTTTTAATTAGGAAAGATAATGTGTTGAGCTGCTATTATAAGAAACCTTGTCTAAGAAATTAATTTGGAAAATTGGGAGAAAATATTTGACTGTTCCTTAGGTTCTAACTCAAGAGGGTATAAAAACAGTAACCTTACAAATGGCACATCAGAAATCTCTGCAGTAAGGACACTAATGATATACAGAGTGTAATCCAAAGCTATAATCCTTTCAAGAGACTTTAATTTGCAACTTATGTAGATGAGCTTGTTCACAGTAGTTGGAACTAAAATACTCTCTTAGACCCTAGCAGTATTCACAGAGATTTCTTGGCTATTTATTGAAAAATGGAAAACATTACTTTGCTAAATAACGTGCATGTGGCTGCTCACTTGCAGTGGTTCAGATGCTTAGTAGAAAGACACTAAGTGATGGCAACTCATGCATATGTCCACTTAGACTGCAGTAAAGAAAGTTTGAGAATGTCTTGAGTTTGTGTGGCAAGGTTTTGGTGGGGGGGGGGCTACAGGGGTGACTTCTGTGAGAAGTTGCTAGAAGCTTTCCCTATGTCCAATCAAGTCAATGCCAGCCAGTTCCAAGATGGATCTGCTTCTGGCCAAGGCTGAGCCACCCAGCAACAATGGTAGCGCCTCTGTGAGAACATATTCAAGAAGAGGGGGGCAAAAAAACCTGACAACTTCAGCTGGAGAGAGAAGTGAGAATATGTGAGAGAAACAACTCTGAAGACACCAAAGTCAGTGAAGGAGAGGGAGGAGGTGCTCCAGGTGCCAGAGCAGAGATTCCCCTGAGGACTGTGGTGAAGACCATGATGAGGCAGGCTGTCCCCCTGCAGCCCATGGAGGTCCATGGTGGAGCAGATATCCACCTGCATCCTGTGGAGGACCCCATGCTGGAGCATGTGGATTCCTGAAAGAGGGCTGTGACCCTGTAGGAAGCCTGTAGGTAGGTCCTGTGGCCCCGTGGAGAGAGGACCACACGCTGGAGCAGGTTTGCTGGCAGGATCTGTGACCCCACAGAGGACCCACGCTGGACCAGTCTGTTCCTGAAGGACTGCACCCTGTGGAAAGGACCCATGCTGAAGCAGTTTGTAAAGAACTGCAACCTCGGGGAAGGACTCATATAGGAAAAGTTCATGAAAGGTTGTCTCCCATGGGAAAGACCCCCCACTGGAGTAGAGGAATAGTGTGACAAGTCCTCCTCCTGAGGAGGAAGGAGCAGCAGAAACAATGTGTGATGAACTGACTGCAACCCCCATTCTCCATCCCCTTTGACGTTGGGGGCATGGAGGTAAAGAATTTCTCAGCCTGGAAAAGAGAAGGTTATGGGGTGACTTAATTGTGGCCTTCCAGTACCTGAAAAGAGCCTACTAGAAAGGCGGAGAGAGACTATTTACAAGAGCATGAAGTGACAGGAAAAGGGGGAATGGCTTCAAACTGAGAGTATGGTTAGATTAGATATTAGAAAAAAATTCACTACTGTGAGGGTGGTGAGGCACTAGAACAGGTTGCCGAGAAAAGGTGTGAATGCCCCACCCTGGAAGTGTTCAAGGGCAGGCTGGATGGAGCTCTGAGCAACCTGGTCTAGTGGAAGGTGTCCCTGCCCGTGGCAGGGGGGTTGGAACTAGATGATCTTTAAGGTTCCTTCCAACCCAGGCCATGATTCTATGATATTATGAATCCAGGAATGACGTTGAGCCCGAGAAGAAGGGAGGGGTGGATGGAAGGTATTTTTAAGATTTAGTTTTTACTTGTCATTACTCTGATTACATTGGTAATAAACTAATTTCCTCAAGCCATGTCTGGTTTTGCACATGATGGTAATTGGTGAGTGATCTCCCTGTCCTTATCTTGACCCATGAACCTTTCGTTATCTTTTCTTTTCCCTGTGCAGTTCAGGAGGGGCATGATAGAACATCTTTGGTGGGCAGCTGGCATCCGGCCATGGTCGACCCACCACACAGAGAGAGATACACTTGAGATGTGAGTGATAATCCTATTTCTGCCCCACACCCTTCCCCCTCTTTAGGTCAGTAAATTCCAGTAGGATTCCTGGATAAAATTTAACTTTCTGTACTGATTGTCTGAACATCATGAAATCTTTCTTTTTGAAAACAAAAGAACATTTTAAAGATGTGATCTTCACTCACCTCTGAGAGATGCTACTTTCTGTCACTGATTCCCACTTGAATTTGCTTGTGAAGATCTCTATTTTGAGAGAGGGCTGTTGTTTTTTTCCCTCCTTTATCCTTTATCACAGGTAGTGATTTCCTTGATCCTTCTGGTAACAAGGAATAATATTGATAAGAATAGGCAGATCCAACAGGTCAATGTGTGGCTCTGAGGCTAGTGTAATTGGAAAAATTGGGGGGTTTTGACCATGGGATGGTCTATTCAACACTTGATCTACTGACACTTGACAGGATGCACCTTTCTCAAAGGGGAAAAAGAGTTCTAGCATAGGAGCTAGCAGGGCTCGTTGACAGAGATTTAAACTAGCTTGGAAGGGGGAAAGGGACAAAACCAGGCTTGCCAGTGATGAGCGATGGGATGGTGTGCCAAAACTTGAGGAAACAAGCACTAATGGGATCCCTCAATCTGCCTCACAAGGTGTTGGCTACAATGTACCACACCTGAAATGTTTCTACACCAACGCACACAGCATGAGGAACAAACAAGAGGAGCTCAAAGCTTTGGCCCAGTCCCAGAGGTTTGACATCACTGGCATAAGTGAAACCTGATGGGATGAGACCTGTGACTGGAGTGCCCTGTTGGACGGTTACAGATTCTTCAGGAGAGATAGACAGGGCAGAAGAGGTGGAGGAGTGGCACTGTATGTAATAGAAGGGTTGGAATGTATGGAGCTCACAGTTGGCAATGGCACAGTTGAGAGCCTCTGGGTAAGAATCAAGGGGCAAACAAATAATGGGGATGTCATCTTGGGAGTCTACTATAGACCTCCCAACCAGGATGATGACACCAATGAATTATTCTTTGGGGATCTAAAGGACACTTCCAAGTTGACTGCCCTTGTCCTTATGGAGGACTTAGACTTGCCAGAAATTAACTGGGAGCATCACACAGCTGGTACAACCCAGGCCAGAAGATTCCTAAAAAACCTGGATGACAACTTTATGGAACAGGTCCTAAGGGAGCCAACTCGGAAAGGTGCCCTCCTTGATCTGCTGCTTGTCAACAGAGTGGATCACACAGCTAGTACAATGTGGGCCAGAAGATCACAGAATCACAGAATATGCTGAGTTGGAAGGGACCCACAAGAATCATTGAGTCCAACCTCACAGGATGGCCCTGCACAGGACCATCCCCAAGAGTCGCACCATGTGCCTGAGAGTATCATCCAAATGCCTCTTGAACTCTGTCAGGATTGGTGCTGTGACCACTTCCCTGGGGAGCCTGTTCCAGTGCCCAACCACCCTCTGGATGAAGAACCTCTTCCTAATATCAAACCTAAACCTCCTTTGACACAACTTCAGGCCATTCCCTCGGGTCCTCTCACTGGTAACCACAGAGAAGAGATCAGTGCCTGCCCCTCCTCTTCCTCTCACGAGGAAGTTGTAGACTGTGATGAGGTCTCCCCTCAGTCTCCTCTTCACCAGGCTGAACAGACCAAGTGACCTCAGCTCCTCAGCTACTCCTCATACAGCTTCCCCTCAAGGCCTTTCACCATCTTTGTTGCCCTCCTTTGGACGGTCTCTCTAGTAGCTTAATATCTTTCTTATATTACCGTGACCAAAACTGCACACAATATTCAAGGTGAGGCCACACCAGGGCAGAGTAGAGTGGGACAAGCCCCTCCCTTGACGGGCTGGTGATGCTTTGTCTGATGCACCCCATGACACAGTTGGCCCTCCTGGCTGCCAGGGCACACTGCTGACTCATATTCAACTTTCTGTCAACCAGGACCCCCAGGTCCCTTTCCATGGCACTGCTTTCCAGCATCTCATTCCCCGTTCTGTACATACATCCTGGGTTGCACCATCCCAGGTGCAGAATACAGCAAAAACCTGGATGACAACTTTATGGAACAGATCCTAAAGAAGCCAACTATGAAAGATGCCCTCCTTGTCAACCAAGTGGATCTCCTGAGCAAAGTGGAGATTGGTGGCTGTCTTGGCCACAGTGATCATGAAGCAATCGAGTTTAAAATCTCTGTTGACAGGAGGAAAAGTGCCAGCAAAACCTCAGCTCTGGACATGAGGAGAGCAGACTTCAGGTTGCTCAGGGAACTAGTAAGTAAAGTCCCCTGGGAAAATGTTTTTGCAGGTGCCTGGAGTCCATCAGTGATGGTCACTTTTTAAACATCACCTCCTAAGGACACATGAGCAGGCAATTACAAATGTTGGAAGTCAAGCAGGCGAGGCAGAAGACCAGCTTGGCTGAGCAGAGATCTCTTGGAAATAAGGCAAAAAAGGCAGGCATATGCCCAGTGGAAGCAAGGTCAAGTGACATGGAAAGAATACAGAGGTGCTGCTTGCTGCTGTAGGGAGAAAATTCTTTCATCCAAAGCTCAGCTGGAGTTGAAGCTGGCCAGAAATGTGGGGGACAATAAAAAGAGTTTTTTCAAATATATTAATGGCAAAAGGCAGTGTAGAAATAACATCGGCCTGTTACAGGATGAGGATGGTCACCTCACAAACAGGGACAGAGACAAGGCAGAGGTGTTTAATGCCTTCTTTGCCTCTGTCTTCAACATGGATGATGGACCATGGGGGTCTCAGTGCCCTGAGCTGGAGGACCATGACTGCGAGAATGATAAACTCACAGTTGACCCTGAAGTTGTGCAGGATCTACTGTTCTAGCTGAATCCCTACAAATCTATGGGGCTTGATGGGATTCATCCAAGAATCCTCAAAGAGCTGGTTGATGTCATCGCAAAGCCTCTCTCAATGATTTTTGAATAGTCTTGGCAATCTGGAGATGTTCCAGCTGACTGGAAGCTGGCAAATGTTGTCCTGAATTTCAAGAAGGGCAAGAAGGAGGACCCCAGAAACTACAGACCT
This sequence comes from Pseudopipra pipra, assembly GCF_036250125.1. NCBI lineage: Eukaryota > Metazoa > Chordata > Aves > Passeriformes > Pipridae > Pseudopipra > Pseudopipra pipra. The sequence goes on along the minus strand of NC_087580.1, from coordinate 59,165,199 downwards.
GTCAGTCTCACTTCAGTGCCCAGTAAAATCATGGAAAAGATTATTCTGGGAGGTATTGAAAAGCACCTGGAGGACAATGCAGTCATCAGTCACAGCCAGCACAGCTGCATGAGGGGAAAATCCTGTTTGTCGAACCTGATTTCCTTCTATGACAGGGTAACTCACCTAGTTGATTTAGGTAAGCCAGTAGATGCAGTCTTTTTGGACTTCAGCAAAGCTTTTGATACTGTCTCTCACAGTATGCTTCTGGACAAAATGTCCAGCACACATCTGGATAACCGTTACACAATGGGTAAGCAACTGGATCACAGGTCGAGCACAAAGGGTAATAGTGAATGGGGTAACATCAGGCTGGCATCCAGTCACTAGTAGGAATACTAAGTAAGTTTGCTGATGACACTAATTTGGGAGGAGCTCTTGACTCCCTTGAGAACAGAGAGGCCCTGCAGAGAGACAAATTAGAGAGATGGGCAATCACCAACCCTATGAAGTTCAACAAGGGCAAGTGCTGGATTCTGCACCTGGGACAGAGTAACCCTGGTTGTGTGTATAGACTAGGGAAAGAGAGGCTGGAGAGCACCTCTGCAGAAAGAGACCTGGGGATCCTGGTCAATGGCAAGTTGTATATGAGTCAACAGTGTGCCCTGGCGGCCAGGAGGGCCAACCATGTCCTGGGGTGCATCAAACACAGCATTGCCAGCCTGTTAAAGGAGGTGATTGTCCCGCTCTATTCTGTGCTGGTGCAGGCTCACCTTGAGTACTGTGGGCAGTTTTGTCACCACAATATAAAAAAGACATTAAGCTATTAGAGTGTCTAAAGGAGGGCAATGAGGATTGTCAAGGGTCTGAAGGGGAAGCCATACAAGAAGCAGCTGAGGTCACTTGGTCTGTTCAGTCTGGAGAATGTGTTTTAGTACTTCTTTCTCCTAGGTGATGGAAGGAAGACTCCATTATTTCTCCAGTAACATTGCATACATGCATTAAGATTATTCCCAAAATCCTGCTGTCTTTTCTATTCAATCTCTGGCAGTCACTGAGAAAAGAAAGGAGATTAGGTAGCATGGTTCCTGCAGTACTAGTTTACTCTCTGATAATGTTTTCACAGATACAAGACTGGGAAAAAAGCACAGGTTTTCCTGATAGGACTTGTGGCCCTGTGGGGGACCCATGCTGGAGCAGCCTGTGCCTGAAGGACTGCACCCTGTGGAAAAGTGGCCCACATTGCAGCAGTTCATGAAGAACTGTCTTCCATGGGAGAGACCCCACGCTGGAGCAGGGGAAAGACTCCTCTCTCTGAGCAGCAGCAGGAACAACCTGTGATGAACTGACCGTAACCCCCATTCCCCATCTCCCTGTGCCACTGGGGGGGGAGGAGGAAAAACTTGGGAAGGAGGGAGAGGTGGGGGAAAGGTGTTTATAAGATTTATTTTACTTCTCATTATCCTGCTCTGATTCTGTTAGTAATAAATTTAATTAATATTCCCACTTCAAATCTTTTTTGCCCGTGATGGTAATCAGTGAGTGGTCTCTCCCAGTCCTTAACTCATGAACCCTTTGTTATATTTTCTCTCCTCTCTCTAGTTGCAGAGGAGAGTGATACAGGAGCTTAGTGGGCACCTGGCATCCAGCCAGGGTCTTTTTGGTGCCCGAACATGGGGTGAGACAAAGGCAGTTATATACATATATTGCATGCTATAGTAATAGTAGCTATCGAGTAGCAAGCTCCTGTGTGGGACACAGAGTTTGTCAGCTGCACTGCTTATCTCTTTATTTGTATAGTGGTCAGGATTCAGCGCTTTCACCGCTGCACCCCGGATTTGATTCCCAGTCAGGGAACCAGATTGCAATGGCTCTGGCTGAGATGGAGTTCATTTTCCCATAGCGGCCCTCACAGTGCTGTGCTTTGCATTAGTAGCCAGAAAGGTTTTGATAACACACCAGTGTTTTGGTTACTGCTGAGCAGTGCCGGCACAGCATCAGCATTGTCTCTCAGTATTCCTTTCCTGCCCATCGAGGGCAAGATCCTGGGAGGGGACACAAGTAGGCCAGCTGACCCAAACTAACCAAAGGGATATTCCATACCATATGACATCAGGTCACATATAAAAGCTAAGGGAAGGAGGAGGAAGGGGGGGGCATTTGTTATTAACAATGTTTGCATCCAACCAAGGTCAACTCGTCGCAAAAGGTAATAAGGAAGCCCCTGGTAATTACTTGCCTGTCAGTCTCACTTCAGTGTCTGGTAATGGAGAAGGTTATTCTGGGAGTTCTTGAAAAACACTTGAGAGACAATACAGCCATTGGTCACAGTCAGCACTGGTTCACAAGGCACAAGTCCTCCTTAACTAATTTATTCCCTTTTATGACAAGGTCACCCATCTAGTTGATGAAGGGAAGTCAATAGATGTGGGTTATTTGGAATTTAGCAAACCTTTCAGTACTCTCACAGTATCCTTCTGGACAAAATGTGCAGCGTGAAGCTAGAGAAGTCCATGATATGTTGGGTGAACAATTGGTCCAGGAAGCCTGTTCTGAGTTCTCTTTTGTGTAGCTGATGTGGTCAGCTGATGCAGTGAGCAGTCTCAGCTGAAAACAGGTTGGGTTTTATGCTGGGTTAATTTACAACCAGATATGCCACTGTCATGGCAGCAAATACCAGTCCTGCAGGCTTTAAACCTGCCTGTTGCTTGGAGGTCATAAGTTCCTGTCCTCAGTCTTGTTCTGCACTGAGGAAGCTACATCTATGACAAAATTACCTGCATTCTCAAATCTGTGATACGAGTTCAAACTAATCAAGCAATGGATGGAACTAGGGCTTAAGCAGAGACAACATAGCTAGAGCTTGAGGTAGGAGGAAGACTCTTTACTACCCTGTCTTTTGAATAATTAATTTCAAGCATGTTACTTTTGACAGCTTCCACACCAAGAGAGATTGAGCATTAAGTGAACTTGCACAGCTCTGTTCTGAACTTCCACCAGGTTATTTCAAAAGGAGGACTTCCAAGCACTAACAGTACACAAGAAGACAAGCATACAAGAAAAACAGAGTTCCAGAATACCTCCTTTCTGAGAAGTCCACCTCTACTGTCTCATGTTTTCTATTCTATGTGGTATAGACAGATGTTTCCCATGAGGTCAGTTGGAGGCCTTGGTGCAAGTGTAAGACTGCTGGCTTTATTTGGGCCCTCAACCTGTCAGAGACTGAAATGGTTAATAGCTTAAACATTGTTAAGATCACCAAAAGACTTTTATTCACTGTAGCAAACTGCAAAGAAACAGCTGCTCATCTACCGAAGCCCACTCCTCCCTGAATATGCCTACTAATTTGGACTGAGAAAGGACTTTGAGATAAGTTGGTACTATTGTCCAACTATCCCAGGTCAAAGGAGAAGAATGTACCCACAAGTATAAGAGACTGAACTGCTAACATTCCTCTACCTGCAGTAACTGCCCAAGTGCTGTAAGATACTGGTGCTAATGGCTCAAACAATTGGATGGCTGCTTTGCTAGTGATACACAGACTGACCTCTCAGGTGCAGAAGGGTGTGCATACCTGAAGCTACAAACTGGATTTCCAGATAAGGGAAGAGGCTGATAAGAGGCAAATCCTACAAGGTGGGAAAGTCCTTCTTTTCATGTCAATATCCTCCCTTACATGATGACTCAGCTGTGAAAACCCCTCTGGGGAGCATCAAAGTTATTCACACTTAGCCTGAGCTATTAATCTTGGATGATGGACCATAAAGGGCCTTGATTGATTCAACTGTGCTGCAACATCTTAGAAGGTGTCAAAGACTCATGAAATTTCCATCACATCATCCAGAGGAGGTACAGGGGACATTTCAACCTAGCCTTTGCACAATATAAACCCCATGAAAGGGGAGTTTTGGAGACTCTTCCCCCCCATACTTGATATAGTCTGCAACCACCGAGATCAGAAGAAGAGGACCAATGGGATGGGAATCTATGGAGTGGTGATATCTTTTTTCCTACTTAATCTGTTTCTCTGACACTCTCTTCCCCCCCCCCCACCTCTTTCCACTATATCTCTCTCCTTCCTTGAACCTCTCCTTTACTGTTAAATAAAATCTGTACTATTGACTTCGTAATATTGTCTCATTTGCACCTTAATTAGGGCAGAGACATCTCTAATAATTTTAATAATCAGATCATAACACAACCATATGCCTAAAGAAAGGAGGATGACTGAATTACCAGTGATTTCATAGACCAACTTCTATATGAACATCTGAGGAGAAGTTTTGTGGACAATTAATGCTGGAGATGATTCTCTAGTCACACAACAAATCTTGTTGATTCAAAGATAAACTTTCAGGATTCCAAAATTTTCCAGGAGTTGTTCACAATGGTAGCCAAAACTTGCATTTTGAGGCAAAGATTATCAGAGACAACTGCCTGTTTGATATCCTCAGCTACATTCAGGTTTGCTCTTCCAATTTAATGTCAGCATGGTGAAGCTGTCAAAGCTGCTGCAGAAGATGCCAGTTTTGTTTAATTCATATGCACTGTAGTATCTTTGCTTGACTTTCTACATGTTGTGATACAATGTGTTCTGAACTTTCTTGCAATACTCCTCTCCCTAACTTCATCTGAGAATCAACATATGCACATGGAAGCTGTGGGCTTAGCTGGGCCCTCAGCTGTAATTTTTTCAGGCTTGCCTTGTAGAATTCAGAGAAAATTTGATGTTGATGGTTGTGAGACACTGGATTCAAATCTCACTGAATTATATATTCATATGGGTTGGAACCAACTCACTGTGAGTGTGTGGGGGGGGGAAGGGCTGGGCTTAAGCCTGCAGGCACATGATAAGACCTGCTGAGAGCACATGGCAGAGCTGGCAAGCACATAGCCTGCAGCTAACATGGCCATGGGAGCCATGTGGCTGGGCTGTCTGTCAAGGAAGGCCTGCCTGGTAGCCTGCCCACACCATGCCCCCTGGAGCCTGTGATTTGCTACAGCATGCCTCACTCTGGCCAGGAGAACACTGAGTGGTCAATAATCTGGATGTCCTGCCTGGGAGGCATGGCCAAACTATATAAAAGCAGAAGCACAAGATTTCATGTGGAGTTTTTTCTTCTGGCTGTCATCATGTGAGCCATCAGATTTTAGTGGTAACTATTTTTCTCTCCTCTTTCTCTCTCTCTCCTTCTCTCTTTCTTTCTTCCTTCTTTCTTTACTCTTTTAATCTGTTTTCTTCCTCTTTTGGATAACTTAAAACCAATGAATTGTGTTTTGCTAAAGCTAGTATATTGATTATTTTATGGTGGGTGTTTTTGTGCTGGGTATTTTAGTGAAATGGTTTTCTTTGGTTATGTTATCCCTGTAAAATCTTTTGCCAAAATATTTATTTTTCTCACTAAATTAAAAGAAATTCTCTTAGAGAAAGCATAGTACTGTTTTCTCTGGACATGAACTCGAGGTAATAATGAACCAAAGGCTTTTTAAAAGTCTTAAATAAAAGTAACCGCTCTGGGCAGCTTGTGGCTTAAAATCTTACATGTTACAATGGTAGCTGTGTTCTAGTGCTACCTAAATCTCAGCAGAAGGAAAGGATGCTAAGTAAACTACTAACTTTAATATCCATCCAGACAGCCATCTCATACAAGTAGTATAGTCTGGATTTGACTTCTAGAATATCTTGGGCTTGGGAGAGCAGTACTTGGTTCCCCCTTTTTTGTTTTGACATGCAGGGTTCACTGCAAAGAGGGCCAGGACCCAGGCTTCTTGTCTTCGGGCTTATCTGATGTGCTTCCAGAGGACTTAAAACACTAAAAACAGACAAATTATTAAAAAATCTGCTGTTGATGCTGACATATTACCCAATACACTGGCCACTGTACGCATGGCCTGCGCTGAATGGGCCAATGCAGCAGTAGCCATGGCTGCGATAGCTGCCATGATTACTGCAGAGATGATAAAAGCAATTAGCTATCCAATGATGATTTCTTGATTGTGTTAACAGTTTCATTAATTTACTGTATCCTGCATCATCCTCCCAGCTTCTGGTTAGGTTCACTGGGACCCACAGTTCAGCTCTTCTGCGCATGGGAATTATTAATGATAAATTGAGAGTAGATACGCTTTGATTTGTGATACAACTAAAATAATAAAGATTACTTACAGTGATGTCAAAGGTATTGTTAGTCACACGAATCACAATGTCAGGTGCGGCCAACAAGGCATATGAGTGAGAGATACACACCATGACTGAGTCATTATACCAGTTAGTAAGAGTTAGTAGACACAGTGAATTATCCCTAGAATATTTTCTTCCATGTGACATCTGGGCAGGCCTTGCGCTGCTCAGCATTCACTGGTCTCCTCCTGGGAGTCTCTGAGGGACAGCCTCTGCATCTGCAGAATTGGATTCCGTGTCAGGTCTGTCCCACTCATGATAAGGTTGCATCAAATGTGCTGGAAGCCTGCGGGAGACAAAACACAAGCATACCCCTTCCCCATACTAACAACTAGATACGACCTTGTCATTAGGTATCTTCTTGTGGGTTTTTGTACAATACTTATTAATCCAAACATAAAAAATTAAAGGTAAATACAGCTTTGTCTAATTGCTCCAGGGGTGTCATATTCCCCCTTTTTTGTTTTAAAAGTATGGTTTTTAATACAGAGTACACATTTCTTGCACCTGGGATAGGCACAGGTGATAAGATTATATTTAAGGGGGTTTTGTCTTTTCTTTTTTTCTTTCTTTTTTTTCTTTGTTACATTGTTTTCTATCAGTTGTATTTTCGTGGAAGATTTAAACACATATCAAAACAATCTACATGTACATAATTTAAGACAACAAATAATCTGGCATTGTTCTAGGTTTGTGAGGATTCCCAAAATCACAAATGCTGAGACACAAAGGGTGTAAGCAAAACAACTTAATCCTATTGCAATAGCAATTAATACATACTGACCCCTGAATTTCTGAAAAGCTGCTGAGCAGGAGAAGGAGATGGAGCATGGTACTCGGCGGGAGGGGCAGGCAGGCAATGCACCTTTCAGGGCATCCCCTGGATCAAAGCAGTGTGCATCTCATCCTCCCCCTGTCCAACCCAGAACCACCTCTTATATCCCCCTCACAGGAGTGGAATTTTCCAATTGTGACATCGGCTCACGTGTGGCCAGCGCACGAACTGAGACCACAATGGCTTATGATACCAACTCCGTGCCAACAACGGCTCTGTTGTTTCTTTTCCAAAAGCCAAGTTCCCAACAGTGAAACTATACAATATTTTCCCATGCCACATGGACGAGCACAACCACGGACCAACTATGGCAGAGTCTCAGACACGACTCAGGTCCCTGACACAGGCATAAATCAATCAATCAATCTGAAATTTTAACATTTTTTTTCCTCCATTATAGTATTATTCTTAACTTTTTTCTTTAAATCTCGACTATGGTATGCGCGTGAGTGCATCTAATTGTACACGTACCTAGGACTAGGTGCTTGTTGGTTTAAAGCACAAAACTGTATAAATAACTTCCCTTTTTAAAGTTACCAAGAACAAAGTTATAGGCACTTAAATTATCAAATAGATTCAATGATTCATGCATCCAAGCTCCCACCTTTTTTTTTTTTTCTTTCCCCTTCCTTTCTTTCTCTCCTTGCTCCTCTTCTTTCGGTTTTGTGGTTGAAATTCAAGCCCGACACCTTGGCAACCGTGGAGCTAGGAGGCTCGGGGGGGAAGTGGGAGGCCGCCACGGCGGTGCGGGGTGGGGGAGACAAAGCGGCTGGGCGATGATTTTTTCTGGCTGCCGCTGCTACCAGAGCTGCCACTGGGGTACTGGGCGGCACGCAGGGGGGAGGTGGGATGAGGGGTAGTGTTGGGCGGCACTGATTCCTTTGGCTGCCCCTGCCACTACTCAGGCCCCACTGCCCCTAGTGGCATCCCACGCGGCGGCTCGGCCCTGGCGCGGCAGACCGCAGCCAAAAGCAGTTACGTTTCATGAAAAGTGCCATGATTAAGGATGGGGCGGGAGAAGCCCCCGCAGGAGGTAAATTACCATGATTAAAGGCAGGAGAGAGAACCCTCCCGCCGGAGGGAGATTACTATTAGTAAAGGTAGAAGACAGACCCCTCACCAGAGGTCCTAAAGCCCCCATCAGTGGGGGATATAAACAGGCCGATCAGCAGAGCAGATAGAAATGGCAGGTAATACATTTTCCTTCTCCCCGAAGAGGTCATCCAACAAGTCTAAAAGAGTGTATTTTCAAGGTGTCCAAATTTAAATATAATATTGCCATCATTGTCCCTTTGTCCCTATATCAGACTCTGTTGCTCTCAACAGTTGCAAAGCATGCACAAAAGTAAATGTTCCAATTGCTCATCTGTAACCTTATGTCCTGCTGCTATCAGTATCCATTGCAAAATCTTCAAATAAAGTCTGTGTTCTTGGGAAATTCCCTGCCCCAGTATTACTAGATGACTCCACAGATTCCTGTCCTGCAGGCTCCGCTAACGGGATGAAATGCTGGCACTTACCACCTCCATTGAGTCATGGGCGCTGAAAAAGGGTCCTGTAACACAGGTCGCATGTCGAGGTCACCAGAAATGGCAAATATGGGCATTGAGAAGAAATGGAGCTGCACACCACCCAGAGTTTGATTTCGGGATTTGTCCGCCAATCCTTTTCAGTGTTCCCCTTTTATTAGGGTTCCTTTGTAAACAGCACCTGGTGTTGTCATTCAGTTAACCAGAATTCCCAGGATCTTGCTAAACTAGTGTTTTGACTCCACACATTCACACGTTTGACTGTTTTCAGCAACAGGAAAGACATGCACAGCATTCAGACCGTTAAACCATGTTCCACTTTGAGAACACAGCACTCTATCAAAAACACCAGTCAAGGCCAAAACACTCAGTTTTGATCCTAATTAACTGAATGCAGGTGCTGCTGGCTTAACTTGTTCCCACACTCAGTCTCTCTGATGCTGAAGTTTCTCACTGTTACCATCCTGAGAAAATGTTGTTATTGTCTATGCGTCATTCCAGTTCCTGCTATTCAAAGAAGAAAACTAAGATTTCTTTATCTTTATCAACAGAGAAGTTGGTTTGGACCCTGTGAATTTTGTTGCTGCTCTAGGATTCTACAGTAATCACTGTCTTTGAACTGCTGGGAGTAAGGCAGGGGTTATGGTTTCATGGAAGCAGAACAAAGCACATGCGCACTGATGTTCAAAAGATTCCCAACTCTGTATTGTGAGACAGTAGGACCCATGTTGATGATGCCAATTTATGCCCCAAAACAAGGCGCGGAGAAACTGCTCAGAGACAGAATTTCAGTCTATAAGCAGGAGGTATTTATTTCACGGCCGGGGAGCAGCCAGGTCGCCCTGGACAAACTGCTCCAACTCGAGAAACACACAATCCAACTTTTATACACTTTTTGCTAAGCAATTACATCATATATTATGAATATTCATTACATTGCAACATCTACTTTTAATATTCATAACAGGTGGAGTTGAGGCGGAGTTAGAGGCGTGGTCCTTAATTTGGGGAGAACTTCGGTGGGAGTTCCGGTCTTCCTTCATCATGAACCTCATGTCCTTTTCATCATCATCCTCCTAAACTTTTGAACCTTCCCTAATTTGGGTAGCTTCCTTATGAATTTGGCAGAGAGTTTCGGTATTTGGCACCAATACCTAATTTCTTGGCATGTCCCTCTCTTTATCTCTTTGGTTTCCTCTCCCTATGTCTCTTTTTGTGTGTACTAGCATTTTCTGTTCATGTTTATGTTCTCCTGTGTCAGAGTGACCTGTACCTCAGTGAATTTATTGTCTCCGCTTTCCTAATGCTGAATTCTATGTGCCTTGCTAAAGCTTGCTTCTACATTTTGTGCTTAACTCTTTATATTGCTTAAATTCGCTTTTCAGGTGTTACCTGGCTTCATTTCCCCCCTTTTCTTAGAACTTACGAATTCCTTCGTCAAGTTCTAATCCTAAAGGGCGCTGATATGCTTTTATCATTGCCCAGATCATTTGGGTTCTCTTGACCATGGACCTTAACTTGCACCACAGGCATATGTTCATGAGGGTTAATAAGAACATGCCTATAGCTATAATCAATATGGGGTGTACTAGGTAGTGAAAGACTTGAGTTGCTGTTGGAGAGTATCCTGTGAAAATGTCCCACCAGTGATGTTGACCTACTTGTGCAACTTTCGTCAAGATATCCTTTATACCTTCTGAATTATGCTCTACTTGCCACACCATGCGTTGGGTCGTTTGATTCACCTTTTGAGCTAACTTTCTTACTTCAGGATGCATAAGCATTTCTTTGAGAAGCTTAGTATCCATGCCTATCTGTAGTTTGGGTACTTCATGATACAAAGTGTACTCAGCTTCGATTAACTGCTGTGTGGTTATGGGTGCAGTATAGCTAAAGTCACAACCTACAATTTTGGTGAAGTTACATATACAAAAGTTAGTATCATTAGTCACTTCAAGACAATTATCTATAACTACATCAACACAAGGGGTTCTAATACAAGCGCATCCATTTCCTATATAGAATACTTGTGATCGGGTTCTATTGTGCGGAAGCATTTCAAAAGTGCATATACTGTCTTCAGCATCTAAGCATAAGTCTTCAGCTTCTACTATGGCATTTTCGCAAATATAACCTAACTGTCCTTTAGGAATACATGCTTCTGTGCTAATTGATTGCCACTTGTTCTTAGTGTTGTCATAGTTTGCCCAGACATTATGATCTACAGGTCTGACAATGACATCTTGATGTATAGTTCCTAATGTTAGAATGGGGAAGATAGCTCTCTCTTCCGCAGCGCTGATGGTGAGGACATAGGCCTCAACATGTTCTTGTTGTGGATCATAAGTAAAATTAACTAATTGCCACCAAGCCTGGTGGTCTATTTCAAATCGTGTAGTGGAGCTATCTCTTAATATTGTTTCTCTTATTTCTTGAGGTAGTATACCTGACATCCCTTCTCTCAATATTCCTGCCGCTACTGACTGTATCCATTGTTGTGTTTGAACGCACTGGATAGCAAGTGCAACTTCTTTGCTAATATCTCCAGCGTAATCAGCAATTTTGACAAAATCTTCAGCGGTGTGGTCAGCTACTAGAACCATCAATTTAACTACTAAGGATTGTGTTTCTGCTAAAGTTAGCATAGATGAGCTTAAAGGTACTTTAAGCTTACCTAGATTGGAAGTGACGGTACTCAACTTATTTAGTAATACCTCTTGGTCTATGGTGTTCATTATACCAAACCCTGTGCCAACCCATCCACTTATATCTCTTTGTGTTCGTTTGTGAAGTGTCCTAGTCGCTAACCAGGCATTCCAGCCTTTGAGGCTTTGCTTTACGAACGGCTGGCAATCTTCTTGTAAGTGTGTAATGTCTGTCTGAATGTTCATCTGTACCTTCTTTAGAGAATATGTAGGATCTAGTAGTAACTTCAACTCGTTTGACTGTCTTATTACTTGAGGTCCTATCAAAGTGAAATTATGTATTCTTCTACATTCTACTTGTGGAGTGATTTCACGAGATGGGTTCACAATTGGGTCTTTGGCTAGTGAAATTCTTTTTATAACGGTGTAACCACCTGGAGAGCTTCCCTCAGGAATGGGTTTAGGGATTTTGGCTTCCCTATTACAGGTGAATGTCACTGAGTGATTTAACTCGAATAGAATTTCACATTGTGCTCTGCCCCCTTCAAAACTATCCCACTGACATGAGATTGGTCCTGTCCGTTGAATCCAAACAATGGGCTGACCTCTTTTTACTTGGCTATAAGTGATTAAATCCTGTTTAGATTCATCTGGCCAGAATTTAATTATCAGTGTTAATTTATCTGTTTTTCCTATTAGTCCCTCAACTTCTCGACACCCTATTTGAAATTGGTCTCCCTTTTGTGCTATGAGATAGCCTTGGTCTGGCGTGTAAGGTTGCTTGTTATGTAAAATATAAACCTCCATTTCTGGGAAATCACCTTCGGAATCACCGAAATGTACTTCTATGTAAGCATTAGACCACGGTCCTTCAGAAGTAGAGTTTTGGGACAAAACTATACTTATCAAAAGTCCAACGGTCCAGGTCGAAGTAATTTGGAAGGACGTCGGCTTCATGATGTGGAGTTTTCTTGCTTATCTTCTGGAGCTTTCTTGACTCGAGAGTAGTGAATCCATGTAGGTCGTTCCTTGATCCTAACCGCGGTGAAGGTGGTCAGCAGCACTTGGAAAGGTCCCTCCCACTTTTCTTGTAGGGGTTTTCCTAAAAGATTCTTAACATACACCCAATCACCGGGGTTAAATGGATGCAATTTACAGTCAGGTTGCTTGGGCTGGTGTTCTATTACTATCGTGGCATTTTTATCAAAATGTTTCCCCACAGCAATTACATAATCATATATATATTGATTGCCTATTTGGTCTACAGCATCGCTATTTACAATCTGCATAGCATAAGGTCTACCATACAGAATTTCAAATGGGCTCAACCTTTCTTTCGATCGAGGTTTAACTCTCAATCTAATCAGAGCAATAGGCAGAGCCTGATACCATTGTAAGTTAGTTTCTTGGCATATTTTAGCAATTTGTTGTTTAATAAGATGATTCATCTTTTCCACTTGCCCACTGGCTTGTGGCCTGTAGGGCGTATGCAATTGCCATTTAATTTGCAGTGCTTTGCTTATTGCTCTCACAACCTTTGCACAAAAATGTGAACCTCTGTCTGAGGATATACTTCTTGGTACTCCAAACCGTGGTATAATTTCATTTAGTAAGACTTTAGTTACTTCTCTCTCTTTGTTTGTTCTACAGGGGAACGCTTCAGGCCACCCAGAAAATGTATCAGTTAGTACCAATAGATACCGATACCCCCCTTTTCTTGGGAGTTCAGAGAAATCAATTTGCCATGCTTCACCTGGGAATTTACCTCGATCTATTGCCCCTTGGTGTATCTTGGTCCCTGTATTTGGGTTATTCTTCAGGCATCGTTCGCACTGGGATGTAACCTGTTTTATGGTAGTGAATAATTTTGGTCCTGCTATTCTAGTTCGTAAATACTGATAAAGTGGATCTAAACTCCAATGTGCCTTCTCGTGTTCTGTTTTTACAAATTGCCACATTAATTTCTCTGGTATTATTAGCTGTCCTGTTTCTAATTGGCCCCATCCATTATCCAACAATTTACCTTTGTTCTTTTGAATCCACCTATGATCTGAGTCTTGATAATTTGGTTGGAAGTCAGTATCTAGTTCCCCTGGTATTAGAGCTGTTATAACCACTTCCTCAGTTCTTGCAGCAGCTAATTTAGCTTCTGCATCAACTCTCCTATTTCCTATTTCTGGAACAGTGTTACCTTTCAGGTGTCCCTTGCAATGCATTATGGCCACTTGTGTTGGGAGCTGGACTGCTTCTAACAATCGTAGAATTTCTTCTGCATGTTTGACTGTTTTCCCTTGAGCAGTTAGCAGTCCTCTTTCTTTCCAAATTGCTCCATGAGCATGCACGACGGAGAAGGCATACTTAGAGTCTGTCCAAATATTAATTCGTATGCCTTCTGCTAATTCCAGAGCTCGGGTGAGAGCTATTAGTTCTGCCTTTTGGGCTGAGGTCCCTGCAGGTAAAGGATTTGATTCGATTACCTCTTCCGTTGTGGTCACTGCATAGCCTGCCATCCTTACTCCTTGCTTCACGAAGCTACTGCCGTCCGAGAACCAGTTGTCTGCATCTTCTAATGGCTCTTCTTTGAGATCCGGGCGACTGGAGTAGACTGCTTCGATGGTTTCTAGGCAGTCATGCTCTATTGGTTCTGCTGACATTCTTCCTTCTAGAAATGAGGCTGGATTCACAATGTTAGTTACTTGAATGGTTACGTCATCTGATTCAGCTAGGATTGCTTGGTACTTTAGGAATCTGGAAGGCGACAACCAATGGCCACCCTTTTGTTCTAGTACAGCAGACACAGTGTGGGACACTAATACAGTCATTTTCTAGCCCATCGTGAGTTTTCTGGCCTCTTCTATATTTATGATCACTGCGGCCACCGCTTTCAAACAGCTGGGCCATCCTTTGCTTACTTCATCCAGCTGTTTGGAGAAATAGGCCACAGCTCTTTTGTGTGGTCCCAACTGTTGCGCCAAGACTCCCAAAGCCATCCCTTGCCGTTCATGAGAGAACAGCCAGAATGGTTTTGTTACATCAGGGAGGCCCAAAGCCGGGGCTCTCATGAGTTCTTGTTTCAGTCTCTTAAAAGCTCCCTCTGCTTCGGGAGTCCAAACCAGGATACTCTTAGCTTCTTTTAATAAATCATACAATGGCTTGGCGAGTACCCCATATTGGTAGATCCATAAGCGACACCAACCTGTCATTCCCAGAAAGGCTCGTAGATCTCTCACCGTTTCCGGTTTGGGCATCTGACAGATGGCTTCTTTCCTTGCTGTTCCTAGAGATCGTTGTCCTCTGGAGATCTCATATCCCAGGTATACTACCTTTTCTTGCACTAGCTGCGCTTTCTGTTGAGAGACTCGATATCCACTTAAACCCAAGAAATTCAACAGAGAAATAGTCCATTTAACACACTCTTCTTCTGACTCAGTTGCTATTAGTAGATCGTCCACGTATTGAAGAAGAGTACCATCTCCCTGTGGCCTTTCCCATTGTTCTAATTCTTTGGCCAATTGATTCCCAAAAATTGTTGGGCTGTTCTTATAGCCTTGAGGTAACACTGTCCAGGTTAATTGAGTTTTTCTCCCTTTGCTCACAGATTCCCATTCAAAGGCAAAAATCTTTTGGCTTTCGGGGGCTAAGGGAAGGCAAAAGAATGCGTCTTTTAGATCCAATACTGTGAACCAAATCAAATTGTCTTTTAACTTGGTTAGGAGTGTGTAAGGATTGGCTACTACTGGATGTAGTGTTTTTGTTATGGCATTCACAGCTCTTAAATCTTGAACCAGTCTATAAGTTCCATTTGGTTTCTTAACTGGCAGGATTGGTGTGTTATAATCTGATTCACATTCTATTAATAACCTTAACTCTAAGAATTTTCTAATTATGGGTTCAATCCCTTTCCTATCTTCTAATCTCAGTGGGTACTGCTTTCTTACCACTGGTCTTGCTCCAGGTATAAGTTCAATAGCAATAGGTGTTGCCTGTTTGGATTTCCCAGGTACATCAGTGGCCCATACCAATGGGTATGCCTCGCTCATAATCCGTTCGATATTACGACTCTCAGGTTTTGGTTCTATGCAACTGATTGTCAGACTTAAAGCTGCAATCAGTTGTTCTTCATTTACCTGGAATTCGAGTTTGTCTTTGTTGAATTTTATTACGGCTCCCAAATTTTCCAGTAAATCCCTTCCTAGTAAAGGCTTTGGAGAATTTGGTAAATATAGAAATTGATGGATCCCCATTTGCTTTCCAATTTTATATTTAATAGGTTTTAGGAAGTAAGCTTTTTCTGGTTGGCCTGTTGCTCCCACAACTTGTACAAACTCATCACTCTTTGGTACTAGTTCTTGATTTAAAACTGAAAATGTTGCTCCTGTATCAATCAGAAAATCTAATTCTCTTTCACCTTCCCCTAGCTCCATTTTAACCAGTGGGTCTGCTAGGGAACGACTCACCGGTCCCCCTCAGTCACTGCTCTGATGTGCAATGGCAGTGTTTGCAAGCCTTTCTCTTAGCTGGGGACAGTCTCGTTTCCAATGGCCTATCTGGAAGCAATTGGAGCATTGATCCGGTCCTACTCTGATGGGTTGGGGCTTGAATCCCCCTCTCCCCCTCATAGGGTAACCACGACCTCTACCCCTGGCACCTGCATCTGGGAATTTTGCGTTTTGAGTTGCCACTGCTACTGCCACGACTCGAGCAATTCTCTTATCTTCCTTCTTTTTCTCTTCTTTTTCTCTGTTGTTGTATACTTCCCAGGCCTCATTCATCAATGTCTCTAGATCTCTATTTGCTGGATGTTTAAGTTTTTGTAATTTCCTTCTAATGTCGGGAGTACACTGCCCCATTACCAATCCTAGTAGCTGTTGTCTCCCTTCTTCTGATGCTGGGTCTAGGGGTGTATATTGTCTCATGGCGGTCCTGAGTCTATCCAGAAATTCTGAGGGACTTTCATCCTTTCCCTGTCTAACATCATACAAAGCTGCCCAGTTAATGGCTTTAGGTATTGCTTTCCGCAGACCTAATGCTATTAGCTTCCTATATTGCACCAGTTTCCCATAAGAATCGGGGTTGTTTGGATCCCACTCCGGATTTCTACTTGGAAATACAACTTCTAACTCTTCAGGGAACATGCTGGCATGATCTCTCCCCGTTTTTAATACTAGTTCCTTTTCCGTTTCTGTTAATTCTGATAGCATTACTTCTATATCATTCCAGTCAATGTCTAGGTTCTTTGCAATTAACTCGAACCTCTTAGCTACCCCTTCTGGATTTTTCCTAAAATTCCGGGCTTCTTCTCTCCAGCTGTTCAAATCACTCGTTGTAAATGGCACCTTTACTCGTCCCTGGTCTCCTGCGATAGGCATTATCCGTCGGAGGGGAGCTATTGTATGACTTCCCCCGATCCTTTCTCTTGCCTCTTTTCGTGCTACAGATCTAGTATAGTGTAGGTGACTAGTTCCTTCCCCAGGGTCTTCTTCTTGGGCCCCAGTATCTATTCTATTCTTTCTTTTTTCTTTTCTCTTTCCCCGTTTCGGTTCCTCGTCTTCACTCCCCGTTCCTGCCCAGTCATCTTCTGCCAACCTTCTGGCATGGTTCACACAGTCTAGCCGCCTCTCTTTCTGGGTTTGGAGGAGACGCTGTCGACGCTCAGCTTGTCCGGGGCTGCTCTCTTCGTCTTCTTCTGTCCCTCTGGTATCTCTCTTATCATCTATTTGAATCACTATGTTTAACCTTTGGGTGTTGTCTTCCTTTTCCCCTTGAATAATAATGCCACTACATCCTACCTTGGGGGAATCGCCCTCTTTTTCGTTACCTCTTAGTCTTGGTGGGCTACTTTCATTCTCATAACTAGCATCTCTTGGTGTACTACTTTCCACTCTGTAGATACTGTCTTCTTTTCTCGGTGTACTGGTATCCCTATTCCTGCTGTCCTTTGGTTTCGATGTGCCACCCTCTTCTCCATAATCTTCTGGTCTCGTGGGGCTACTCTTCTCTTTATCGCTCTCCTCTCTGTAACTTTCTGATCCTTGTGGACTACTCAGCCCCTGCGAGCTGCTTTCTCCTTGAGGGCTCTCTAATTTCGATGGGCTGTCTTCCTCCCAGCTGTCTCCTGATTTTTGAGGGCTATACCTGGTCTTAAATCTCCCTAGCTCCAGTGAAATATCTCCTAACAGGCTAGTGTCTTTTTCACCTTCTTTCCGCTTTGGGCGTGGTATCCCGTATCCTGGAGCATATGGTTGATACTCCCATAAGCTTATTCTACTTTCTTCTTCACTGTCCCTTCTTTTTAATTTAAGACACTGTTGTCCGATGCTGCAAGCATCACAACAGCGTTCCTTTGGTTTCAGATTTTTCTTATCCTTTTCTAAGGCCAAGACTAAGGGGTCTTGTGGTGCTACATTTACTCCACATTCTCTCTGCCACTCCGGTTTGTTCCTCAGTGTAAAAAACATGTCACAATAAATCACTTCATCCCACTTTCCTAATCGACGAAGGAACAACATAAGCTGTAAAATAGTATTATAATTTATTGTCCCTTCAGGTGGCCATTTCTCGTCATCATCTAGTTTGTACAAAGGCCACCATTGAGTGCAGTATTTTAGGAGTGTTTTCTTGCTTATGTTTCCTCCTGGGGCTCCCCCTAGATCTCTCCAATGCTTTAGGATACACCCCAGGGGGGTTTTCATTTTTATGTCCTTACTTTGCTGGCTTCCCATTATTATCGTAGGGCCTGGTGATGTAGTGATGGATAAGGTTTGTGAGAGGTAGGGGCTTATCAGACAAACCTATAGGGTGCTCTTCCAGATTTTTCTACTATCTGTGCGTCAGTAATATACCAGCTAATCTGGGGATCGTGTTCCCAAACGGGTGTCCAACCAAGAAACTCTTCTAATACTAGAGGATCGTATCCCAACCTCCCACTCTCCTTTTCTATTTTTCTTATGAATTCCTTTACGTGATATTCTATTATGTCAAGCAATTCTTGTCTCTGAATCCGTGCTTCTATGTCCAATTGGGCTAGGCTTCCACTAACGTATTCACACTGTGTAGCTTTCGGTATGTCAGTAAATTCTACTTTAAATCGCAATACTTTCCTTATCCTATTCCACCGTCTTAGAGTATTTCTGATTCTGCCCCAACACTTCATGTACGCAATCTCCAATCGCTTCGTCCGTTTCTGGCCTGGCTCCTCGCGGAGAACAGGAACCGCAGAGCGGGACTCCCACTCGCCCCGCAGCAGAGCCGCGTCTCAATCACACTCACATTCACACTTGCACACTTGATATAGGAGAACTTTCCTACCTTCTGGTTTCTATCTGAGCAATCTGCGTTACCAAGCAAGGTCGCGAGATGGCGCCGCAGACCGAGAGATATGGCTTTGCTGTCGGCTGTCCGATTTATGTCACCACAAACTCACAGGATGTTGCTGCAAACTATAAAACACACTTCTTACAGAAAATGCAACCAAGATGTTACAAATACCTGTCTATGAGTATGGCAGCAATAAAATCTCACCCACTTAGTTTCTGCCAAATCTTGATTTGACCAACAGCGTATACAGTGGAAGGTAAGGGTACGATTGAGCGCTATTTCTTGTGTTCCTCTTGGACCCAGAATATATTTACCACAATTGTTACACAAAGCTCTAACATACAGTGAACAATAACAGAAAGGACAGATTTTAATCCTAGGATTTATACGTGCCGGCAAGAGCTTATTCACTTTTATAGAACTGAGATTGCAATCATTTCCCATATAGAGTTAAAAAGACGTCTCAAGGACTATACCGTATATGAAAAACACAACATCTAATTTTTTTCAACAGACAAACAAACTGCTGCAAACAATGAAATCGTAAATGAGACTCTCTCTCAGTACCTAAATAGCTTATTTTAGTTTCGTTTTACTCGTTGACAAAAACCAGAACAGTTTGCAAGAGAAACTGCATTCCAAGAATTCTTTGCTAGTACAAGGAGCTTTTCTGGGTCCTAAAGCTCCTAGAAACTCTCAAGCAGCCTCGGAAGAATTAAAAATGGTTAACTTTCTGAGTCGAGCAAAGTTTCCAATGCATTACCAGACAATATCTTACACAAAACAAACAAACAAACAAAGAATGATCAGGGTAAATTAGAGCAAGAACATTTGCAAACAGGACACAGAAACATAAAGGGTGAACACAGCATTACAAAGAAAAGACAATTTTACACTGCAGTGTCGGGCCTCTAACCCGTTTAGGGACTCTAACCCTTTCTTGGCAGGACTCTAACCTGCTGTCTGTGCAGGACTCTAACCTGCAACTTTCAATACCTGGGACTCTAACCCAGCTTTAGGGCTAATGCTGAGGCGTCCCTCAGCTCCCTTTTGGGCGATAGCGTCCTATCCCCACCAACTTAATTACTTTCCTTTATAAACTGCAGTTCAAAACATAAATACCTCTTAATTTGAAGCAAGAGGTTCTTGTCCACCGTTGCGCAGATCCAAGGGGTCTGGGAGACTCTGCCGACAAAAATTCAGTCGGGGGGCCCTGAGAGCGTCCCGGCCCCCTGGGTCCTGGCTCAGGAAGACCCCCCCCTCCTGCCTGGCTCGCCAAATTGATGCCAATTTATGCCCCAAAACAAGGCGCGGAGAAACTGCTCAGAGACAGAATTTCAGTCTATAAGCAGGAGGTATTTATTTCACGGCCGGGGAGCAGCCAGGTCGCCCTGGACAAACTGCTCCAACTCGAGAAACACACAATCCAACTTTTATACACTTTTTGCTAAGCAATTGCATCATATATTATGAATATTCATTACATTGCAACATCTACTTTTAATATTCATAACAGGTGGAGTTGAGGCGGAGTTAGAGGCGTGGTCCTTAATTTGGGGAGAACTTCGGTGGGAGTTCCGGTCTTCCTTCATCATGAACCTCATGTCCTTTTCATCATCATCCTCCTAAACTTTTGAACCTTCCCTAATTTGGGTAGCTTCCTTATGAATTTGGCAGAGAGTTTCGGTATTTGGCACCAATACCTAATTTCTTGGCATGTCCCTCTCTTTATCTCTTTGGTTTCCTCTCCCTATGTCTCTTTTTGTGTGTACTAGCATTTTCTGTTCATGTTTATGTTCTCCTGTGTCAGAGTGACCTGTACCTCAGTGAATTTATTGTCTCCGCTTTCCTAATGCTGAATTCTATGTGCCTTGCTAAAGCTTGCTTCTACATTTTGTGCTTAACTCTTTATATTGCTTAAATTCGCTTTTCAGGTGTTACCTGGCTTCATTGACAATAACCTTTGGAGTACAATAACTGGCATGTGTCCTGATTTAGCCTTGGATAGAGTTCATTTGCTTCTCAGTAGTTGGTACAGTGCTGTGTTTTTGATTTAGTATGAGAATAATGTTGGGAACACACTGATGTTTTGGTTGTTGCTAAGTAATGCTTACCTTAAGTCAAGGATTTTTCATTTTCCCATGCTCCACCAGTGAGGAGGTGCACAAAATGGGAGGGAGCATAGCCGAGACATCTGACCCAAACTGGCCAAAGGGATATTCCATAGCATAGAATGTCACGCTCAGTATATAAACTGGGGGGAGTTGGCTGGGATGGGCCGATCACTGCTCGGGGACTGGCTGGGCATCAGTCAGCAATTGTATTTTCTTTTGAAAAAACAACTTGTTTTTCTTGAGTCTTAGTCATCTCTCACCCTCTCAATTGCAATTATTGTTATTGTCATTATTATCATCATTAGTAGTAATAGTAGTAAAGTATTTTATTTTGTTTCAATTATTATAGTCTTCTTATCTCATCCCATGGGTTTTACCTTTTTCTGATTCTCTTCCCCATCCCACCTTCTTCTGTAGTTGGTGTATGACCCTGTCACTGTTAGTCACGTTTGTGTATGTATAAATGAAAAACCAGATTTGTGCAATGCAAAAGCTTAAAAATAAATTCTGCTTCTTGTTTTATCGCATGTTTTTCAGTGAGTATGGCATATGCAATGGGGGAAGGAAACGGTGGAACTTAAAATGGATCGTGAGAGGCATTGCTTTAGGGAACAAAGAAATACACTTGTGAGACAAAAGACAACTTCACTAGTTCTGATCTTATTAGTCTATGTGTATGCTTTAAAGGACTCTTTTTTAGACTTGCTGACTATTCAATGACTACTTGTAATTGCAGAGATGCCCGTCTCCTTTTGCTCCTTTTACAGAATGTATGCCAATATATGGTTTTGTAATTTTAGCTGTGATTGAATTAGAAATTGTTCCCTAGTTGCACGTTTGTCTCAGTGTGCAGAGATACTTCTCTGTAATACTGGCATTTTCAAATATTGAGTAGTCTTTTGTAAAAAATCCAAAAAACAGAACCCCATTTTTAACACTATTGCTTTTTTTTTCAGGCAATAATTAATAGCACTATCACCCCCAACATGACATTTACAAAAACATCCCAGAAGTTTGGCCAATGGGCAGACAGTAGGGCAAATACAGTCTATGGCTTGGGATTTTCATCTGAACATCACCTTTCAAAAGTAAGTATGACTAATGACAACTATTTGGCCAATCAAATACTTTTGCTGTTTGTATCTTGACTCAGTGCTCACTACTGTTATTTTAAAATAGTTTACAATAATTGTTCTGTATCCATCCTTATAATGTAAAAAGACAAGACTATTGTTATAACACTGTTGCCTATGAATTTTCTTTTAACTGATTGAGGAAAGTAGGAAGATTCAGGTTATCAGTGTACACTGTTAATTCTTTCTAGGTATTCATTTGTTAGGTTGTTAAGTTTCTCTTCCTTAAAGTTGTTTTTCCATTACAGTTTTTCATTATAGAATTTAAAGGAGTAGACTATGTAGTGTTTCTTCTGTGTTTAGATCTCCTAGAAAACAACTGCTGATAGTCTTCTGATGCATTTTTGTCTTTTAAGCCACATTCACTTCCACTTTTTTGCTGTGTAGTGCATCAAATTACAGATATTTCAACATGTACAAGCTTAAAATAAAACTAGTGAGAAAAATATTCAATGTAAAAGAAAACTACATTTTCTTGTTGGAATACAAAAAGTTGACAGTTTTACTAAAGAAATTCAGTTCCCTATGAGTGTTTTTTGTGGTCTACTTGTGCAGGAGGGAAGTCCACCTTAATCCAAGGAAAGCAGTAACTCCTTTTACTTAAAGTGATGGTATGGTTCCTGTGAGCACCCTTTCTACAATCTCTATTGTTATTGATACCCCTTTGGTAGATGAGTCCAGGAACCTGTAAAAGCCAGTGGTGTTGTTCTCCAGATGAGGAATTCCATTTTCAGTTTAAAAATATGTTTCTACATTAAGCAGAGAATTTTCATATTTGAAATACAAAAGATCTGGAAACCCCAATGCAATAAAAATGAATGTATAATAACTGCTTGAGTAAGGAATAATGATTGGCTTTTTATTAAAAACCCCTAAATAAACAAAAAAATCATACTGGCCCTTTTGAGAAAGTAATTGTCACTGTCCAAGGCTAATCATGGGCCTGTCAGAAAGCCATTAAAAAGAGAACCAGTGCATCTGCTTTATTTGGACAGCATGATACACTTTTAAAATTTCTTCCTTTCATAATCTGATAGCTTTCATTTCTATGAAGCAGCACACCCCCAGGAAATTCTGTGTGACATTAAGTATATGCATGTGCATTTGTACACATCATTGCTTCAGTGAACTTAAAAACTTTGTCATTTATTGAAATTGATGCTTACGTCCTAGAGGCGCTTGCCAACATGCTAATAACTTTTTTTTAATATTTCAAAAGATTTAGTATAAATCCTCATTTAGTTTACCTCTCATATATTAACTTGTTTTTCTTAGTCATGGAATGTTTCTTTGAAGGCAAAGTATCATGCTGTAGTCATGCATAGCCTGTGTTTGCCTGCCTTCCAACACTGGGTTGTCCTTGTCAGTGAAAATATTTTGATTTTTTTCATCTGTCCTTTCCTTCACTTTTTCCTTGCTCTCCCCGAGTGATGCTTACTTCCTTCTTAATTACAGTTGTTTCAATCCCATTTTTTTGCTGTCCTCAAACTGATGTCTAAGAGTTTTTAGTATGCCCTTGTCTCAAAACTTTATATTGTCATAAAAAAAATAATTTGAAAAGCTACGGTATTTTGTTTTAAGTACGTGTTTGATCAGCAGTTAGACTGCTGTGATTTATGAAGAATACACAGATTTGTTGAGAAAATTTCCAAGTCATGGGCCTTTTCAGAAGCTTATGGTGATGAATCTTCAGGACCTTTTCAGCAAACTGTTTCCCTTGCATTATATCTTAAATATAAAATTGTGATTTTCATGTGAATTAAAGTTGCTGATAAATGCTACTAAAATTCATAAAGGCAAAACTTTTTGTGTTATTGTGAAATTAACAAGCATATTTGATGGAGGGAAAATAAACTTTTGTTTAGATTATAGTCTATTCAGTCACCAGAGCTGGTAGATATATTCGTCTTGGAATCAGAAAAGCTGAATTAGAAACCCTGGATCTGCTGTGTAGCTTCAGAGAAATCACATCTGTCTTCTCTTTCTTCTCTTGTCTCTGCTCAGATTACTAACTCTCACTTCTGTGCACTGGCACTATAGTCAGGTTTACCAGAGTGCTCTTCAGTACACCTAGCATTGTAGGACATGAAATCTAATAAGGTACTACTGGATATTAGTAATAGTGCTAGCAAATAAGATGTGTTAATGGTTTTGTTCAGAAACAGGTTGTTTCTAGAAGTTGCCTAAAAGTTGATTCTGGAACTTCTTTTCTGTATTTGGTTTATCAAAGTCCCTAAGTGAACAGCCATTTTGTATGTAATTTGTTTTGCAGCAGTGTCTCTGGGCCCAAATGAAATATTTCAAGTTCCAGGGAGAAAAAATCTTAGTCTAATCTGTGTCTGATATCAACAGGTTAATGAAGCAAATAATCAGAGATAATAAAAGTCATGTCTTCTAATAAGCTGGTTATTCTCAGATCATTGTCTGCTTCGCTATGTGTCTTAGTTTAACAAGATTGCAACTTAGAAATTAAGAAACTTCAGGTGGAAGTGCAGAAAAGGAAAAGAACAGCTTTTTATTAACAAAATCTGAATAAACAACAAATGGTGCAATCAGAAACTTTCATAAGAAACAAAACAAAGTCCCAATTCCCCAGGTGCAGGGGAAGAAACCCAGGACGGGGGGGGGGGGGGGGGAAGGAGGGGGGAAGGCAGGACTGTCCTGGCAGTTCAACAGCTGCTCATAGCCACATGGGCCTGCAGCAGCCAGCAGCCGATGGCGTCAGAGCCAGCGATGAAGGAGTCCTTCTTCCCACAGGCAGTCCTGAAAGCAGAATACCTCACTCTGAGATAGGTCAGTCTCTCTTTCAGTTGTCCTCTGTGAGGTGTCCCGTGGGGAAAAAAAGCTTCCTCTCAGGAAAAGAAAAGGAGGTGGCTGAAACCGGGCTCCCTGCTCTGTCCAGTCCGCCCAGGTGGTAACTAAGCTGTTCTTGAAATGGGTCCCATTATCTGACTCAATTACCTCTGGGGTGCCGTGTTGCCACAGGACCCAGGATGTTATTTCGAGCAGTGGCGTGGGGCACTGGATGCATCTCCAGCCATCCAGTGGTGGCTTCCACCATGGTGAGCACATAGCGCTTACCTTGGCAGGTTTGTGACAGTGTGATATAATCAACCTGCCAGGCCTCCCCGTATCTACACTTACTTCAACGTCCACCATACCACAGGGACTTCAGTCTCTTAGCCTGTTCAACAGCACTGCATGTATCACAGTCATGGATAACCTGGGAAATAGTGTCCATGGTTAAGTCCACCCCTCGGTCTCATGCCCATCTATAGGTGGAATCTCTGCCCTGATGGTCTGAAGCAACATGGGCCCACCGTGCTAGGAACAACTCTCTTTTGTGCTGCCAGTCCAGATCCACCTGTGACACCCTGACTTGTGCAGCTCGGTTTGCCTGTTCATTGTTGCAATGTTCCTCATTGGCTCAGCCTTTGGGCACATGGGCGGACTCTCACAATCAGCTTCTCTACCTGGGTAGCAATGTCTTGCCACATATCAGCAGCCCAGATGGGTTTCCCTTTACATTTCCAATTGGCTTTCTTCCATCTGTCCAACCACCCCCACAGAGCATTGGCCGCCATCCACGAGTCAGCGCAGAGGTAAAGCTTTGGCCACTTTTCTTGTTCAGCAATGTCCAACGCCAACTGGACAGTTTTGAGCTCTGCAAATTGGCTCAATTCCCCTTCTCCTTCAGTAGCTTCTGCAACTTGTTGGGTGGGGCTCCATACAGCTGCTTTCCATTTACATTTCATCCCTACAATGCGACAGGAACCATCAGTAAAATGGGCATAGCGTGTTTCTTCTTCCGGTAGTTGATTGTATGGTGGGGCTTCCTCAGCCCGTACCACCTGCTCTCCTTCTTCATCTGCTAGACCGAAGTGCTCACCTTCAGGCCAATTCATGATGATTTCTAGGATCCCAGGGCGATTCGGATTTCCAATATGGGCACACTGCGTGATCAGAGCGATCCACTTACTCCATGTAGCATCAGTGGCATGATGCATAGAGGGTGCCTTGAACATCCAGCTCAGCACCTCTGTAGCTTCGGCTCCAGAATCCAAATGGACGGCCTTGGGTCTCGCCAGGCATCTTTTGCCAGAGGCTCCAGGAAGGACCATTATCCCTGGCTGCAGAATAGAGTTCATTCTTCACATCTGGCCCTGTCCAGACTGGCCCAAGGGCTACAGTGTGGGCAATATCCTGCCTAATCTGTTCAAATGCTTGCTGCTGTTCAGGGTCCCAATGGAAATCTTGCAGGTTACAAGATAGAGAGGGCTTACAATTTGGCTGTACTCAGGGATGTGCATCCTCCAGAAACCTGTGGCACCCAGGAAGGCTTGCGCTTCCTTCTTGCTGGTCGGTGGGGCCATTGCTGTGAACTTATCAATGACTTCTGTCAGGATCTGATGACGTCCATCTTGCCACTTCACCCCCAGGAACTGGATTTCTCAGGCAGGTCCCTTGACCTTTCTCTGATGGCAAAACCGGCTCCCAGGAGAATCCAGATGATTTTCTCTCCTTTCTCAAAAACCTCCTCTGCTGTGTCGCCCCATATGATGATGTCATCAATGCACTGCAGGTGTTCTGGAGCCTCACCCTTGATGCCAAAAACAGCAGAAAATAACTGCTCAGAGACAAAATTTGATCTTTAAGCAGCAAAGGTATTTATTTCAAGCAACGTTGGGGTGCTAGGCATTTATCGCTGCACAAACTAGCTCCGAAGTTCTCAGTGAAAAGTCAGGTAATTTATACAGTTTTGGTGAGAGATTACAATATTTTACGTGAATATTCATTAAAATTACATCATCTAGTTATAATATTCATATTAGGTGGGGTTCAGGCAGAGCTTGAGGAGGAGTCATCCTTTTGGGGAGATTTCTGGGGGTCGTTCCTGTTTCTTCAACCTCATGAGGGTTGTTTCTTTTCTTTGTCATGAACTTTCCAACTCTTCCTGACTATGTGCTAAAGTCTTGCTAAAAACCCCTTTACTCAGCTCTTCACCCCCCCAAATGTCCATCTGTTGATGGAAGGGAACTGACAGAGTGCTCCAGGATCAATATGATCAGGCAAAATGTCTTCTTTATTAGGAGAAACACAGATTATATAGTGCTCATGACGCTTAGTTTCTTGTTCACACTACATTGGTTACATAAGGAAAACATATTGTGGTATACAGCACTAATTGGATAACTGCAGGTGACCATAGAACTTGTTTTCTTGCCAAAAGAACTCCTCCTTCACCTTGGCACAAGGCCTGCAGCCATATTAGTGGCGCAGCATTTTTTACTATCTGTACCCAGCCATGCCAAGGTGAAACACACAGAAATGCAAAGAAAATTGTTCACACAATTTTCATACTGTAACATCCATCCTATTTAATTTATGACTACTAGGCCAATCTTTTTGTTATCTTTCATTAGAATAGAGCATACTAAGCACAGGTAGGCCTCTCGGAGCCTGGTACCTTCTCTCCCTTAACTAATCTCATTAACACATGTTCTCTGTCTCTGTCATTTTAACCTAAATGCAGCATTCCTCAGAGTGGGATCTGTGAACTTCTCAGAGCAGGATCCCAGCATCTAAAAATCCTTGCTCTGTTTCATTTCCCCCCCTTTCTCAGGACTTAAGAATTCTTTCATCAAGTTCTAAAGACAAAGGGTTTCGGTAAGTGTACATCATTGCCCACATTGTTTGTGTTCTCTTTACTATAATGCTCAACTTATACCACAGGTAGATGTTCAAGAAGGATAATATGATCATTCCTCCCAATATAACTAGCATGGGATGTATCAGAAAATTAAATACTTGTGTTGCTCTAGGAGAGTATCCTACTAGGATGTCCCACCAATGATGTTCTGTATCAGCTAAAATAGACTTTATATTTTCGGAGTCATGTTTCACTCCCCACAGCATGCGTTGGGTTGTTCTGTTTACTTCTTGGACTAGCTTTTCTACATCTGGGTGTTTAAGCATTGCTTTAAAAAGATCAATATTCATGCCTATCTGTAATTTAGGTATATCATGATACAAAGTATAATTTATTCTAATCAATTGTTGAGTTGTTACTGGTGCAACATAATTAAAACCTACAATCTTAGTGAAATTACATACACAAAAATTAGTACCATTAGTTATTTCATGACAATTATCTACAGTAATATTAACACAAGCAGTTCTAACACATGCACATCCATTTCCTACATAAAATACTTGTGTCTGGGCTTTAGTGTGTGAGAACATTTCAAAGGTACATGTACTTTCTTCGATATCTAAACACACGTCTTCATTTTCTATTACTGCATTTTCACAGATGTATCCTAACTGTTCTCTGGGAATACAGACCTCGGTGCTGATCGATTGCCACTTGCCTTTGGTCTGATCATAACTTGCCCAAACACTATGACCTAAGGGTCTGACAATGACATTTTGGTGTATAGCTCCCAGGGTTAGAACAGGAAAGATCTCCTGTTCTTGTGCTGCACTAATAGTGAGCACATATGCTTCAATTCGTTCATATTGTGGATTGTAGGTGAAATTCACTAATTGCCACCAGGCTTGATGATCTTTTTCAGACTGAGTAGTGGAATCCACTCTCGCTATTAATTCTCTAATTTCTTGGGGTAATATCCCTGATGTTCCTTCTCTGAGTTTTCCTGCAGCTATAGATTGTACCCATTGTTGAGTCTGGATACACTGGATTGCAAGTGCAACTTTTTTACTAATACTTCCAGTGTAGTTCGCTACCAATGTTAATAATTTGACAGCTAGAGATTGGGTTTCTGCCAATGTGATCATAGATGATTTCAAAGGGACTTTGAGTTTTCCTAAATCGGAAGTGACAGCACTGAGTTTGTTAAAATACTTCTTGATCTATAGTATTTAATACACCTAACCCTGTGCCAACCCACCCAGGTATATCTCTTTGTTTCCTGGTATGGTAGGATCTAGTTGCCAGACAAGCATTCCATCCTTTAAGACTTTGCTATATATAAGGCTGGCAACTTTTCTGTATGTGGGATATATTCACTTGGACATTTATTTGAACTCTTTTCAGTGAATATGTAGAATCTAGTAATAGCTTTTCTTCATTGGATTGTCTAATTACATGAGGTCCAATAAAGGTTAAGTTATGTATACTTTCACAGTTTGGGGAGGGAGTTGTGAGTGCCTCAGTAAGTGGTTCGGGAGTCGTTTCGATAGGTGCTTTAGTAGTAAGACTCTTTTTTTTTTAAGTCTGATAAAAAAAAATGTTTTTGGAAGCACCTTTATCTTTACTCATCCATGAGCACTGAACTGAAACTGATTGATCTAACAGTAACTTCATCTCACACTGGGCTTTATCCTACTCGTTTTCTTGAGTATCGTCCCATAGACAAGAAATTGGACCCTTTCTTTCAAGCCAAACCTCATTACTTGTGTTGTCTGTTTGACTAAATATAAGTGACTGGTTTGTCATGGAGGTTACTGTCAGCTTGACCTGTTTTGTCTTTTGTGTTCAAGTATTAACACCTTTGCACCCTATTTGTATTTCATCATCCGATTTTCCTATTATGATATCTAATGAGTCCTGAGCTTTATTTCAGTCTTGTGTATATGGCCTGTTATTATGCAGCACATTCTCCCTGAAACATCATCTCAGCCTTGGCCATATTGACCACCATAACTGGTCTACTCTGGCCTCCAATCGGGAGGCCTGGAGACACATCATCTGTAACGCTGCTGATGCTTTTGAGAAAGCATGCAGGATCACTCTTGAGGAGAAAAGACAACGCAGAAAGAATCGTGCCTTGCAGAATATACCATCTAAGGAGTCTTTCTGCTGTGCCTTTTGCAACCGGACATGCCTGTCTCATATTGGCCTTTTTAACCACCAACGCACTCGCAACAAACGTGGGTAGAACCCTTCCCAAATCTTTGTTCGTGAAGCCTAGCCATGATGATGATGATGTAGCACATAAATGGCTAAGATTGGCCTAGGCTCTAGATCAGCTGAGGGATGTATCCCCACCCAGGGGAATGATTCTATAATTTGGGCACTCAACCATGACCACTCTAGAGTAGGAGCTTGGGATAAGGTTATACTTATCAAAAGTCCAAGAATCAGCATTGGTTTTAGGTCCATGGTTCAGTTCTCCTCAAGAGCTTTCTTCACCGTCTTCTAGAGCTCTTTTGACTCCGGAGTAGTGGATCCAGGTTGGCCGTTCTTTTACCCGGACTGCTGTGAAGGTGGTCAACAACACCTGGAAGGGTCCTTCCCCCTTTTCTTGCAGAAGTTCTCCTAAAAGATTCTTAACATATACCCAATCACCGGGACTGAATGGATGTAGTTTACAATCAGACTGTTTTGGTTGGTGTTCTAACACCACTGTAGCATTTTTATCAAATTGTTTTCCTACAGCAAATTGATTTCCTACAGCATAATCATACAGATATTGATTGCCTATTTGATCTACTGCCTCACTATTTACAATCTGCATCGCATAGGGTCTACCATATAAAATCTCAAATGGACTCAATTTTTCTTTTGATCTTGGTTTGACCCTCAATCTGATCAGAGCAATAGGTAAAGCCTGATGCCACTGAAAATTTGTTTCTTGGCATATTTTAGTAATTTGTTGTCTAATTAGATGGTTCATTTTTTCTACTTGCCCACTCGCTTGGGGTCTGTAGGGTGTATGCAATTGCCATTTGATTTTCAATGCTTTACTTACTGCTTGTATAACCTTTGCACAAAAATGTGAACCCCTGTCTGAAGAGATGCTCCTTGGCACTCCAAATCATGGTATAATATCGTTCAACAGAACTTTGATCACTTCTCTTTCTTTATTTGTTTTGCACGGGAAAGCTTCAGGCCATCCAGAAAATGTATCTGTCAAAACTAAGAGATATCTGTACCCCCCTTTTCTTGGTAATTCAGAGAAATCAATTTGCCAAACTTCACCTGGGAATTTTCCTTTGTTTATTGCCCCTTGTTGTATTTTGTTCCCAGTATTTGGGTTATTTTTCAGGCAACGCTCACATCGAGATGTAACCTGTTTTATTGCAGTAAATAATTTTGGTCCTGCCACTCTAGTTTTTAAATGTTGATAGAGTGGATCTAAGCCCCAATGAGTCTTGTCATGTTCCACTTTTACAAATTGCCATACCATTTTTCTTGGCAATACTAGCTGTCCCGTTTTCAACTGGCCCCACCCATTGTCCAATAGCTTACCTCCATTTTTATGTATCCACTTATGATCTGCCTCTTGGTATTCTGGCTGGAAATCTGTGTCTAGCTTTTCTGGCACTAAAGCTGCTATTGTTAATTCTCCGCTTCTTGCGGCAGCTAATTTAGTTTCTGCATCAACTTTCCTACTGCCTATTTCTGGAACCGTGTTACCTTTCAGGTGTCCTTTACAGTGCATTATAGCCACCTGTGTTGGGAGTTGGATGGCTTCTAACAGTTGGAGAATCTCTTCCACATGCTTTACAGCTTTTCCTTGGGCAGTCAATAGCCCCCGTTCTTTCCATATTGCGCTGTGGGCGTGTACAACAGAGAAGGCATACTTGGAATCTGTCCAGACGTTTATTCGCTTCCCTTTTGCCAGTTCGAGAGCTCGGGTAAGAGCTATCAGTTCTGCTTTCTGGGCGGAAGTTCCTGCAGGTAAAGGGTTTGACTCAATTACCTTTTCTGTTGTAGTAACTGCATAACCAGCTATCCTTACACCTTGCTTCACGAAACTGCTGCCATCCGAAAACCAGTCGTCTGCATCTTGAAGCACTTCTTCTTTAAGGTCTGGGCAGCTGGAGCATACTCCATCAGTGTTTTCCAGGCAGTCATGCTCAAGCAGTTCGGCTGACATCCTTCCTTCTAGGAATGAAGCTGGATTGAAAATGTTAGTCACCTGAATGGTCACATCATCTGATTCGGCCAGGATCGCCTGGTATTTCAGGAACTGGGAAGGTGATAACCAATGGTTACCCTTTTGCTCCAGTACTGCTGATACGGTATGGGACACTAACACAGTCATTTTCTTCCCCATTTTAAGTTTCCTGGCTTCTTCTGTATTTACAACCACTGCAGCTACTGCTCTCAGGCAGGTGGACCATCCTTTGCTCACCTCATCCAACTGTTTGGAGAAGTAGGCTACTGCTCTTTTATATGGCCCCAGCTGCTGAGCCAGGACCCCTAAAGCCATCCCTTGATGTTCATGCGAGAACAGCCAAAAGGGCTTTGTTATGTCAGGCAAACCCAGCGCCGGAGCCCTCATGAGTTCTTGCTTTAGTCATTTGAAGGCTTTGTCCGCTTCAGGGGTCCAAATTATGTTAATTTTGGTTGTTTTCAGCAGTTCGTACAAAGGCCTTGCAAGTACCCCGTACTGATATATCCATAAATGGCACCAACCTGTCATTCCTAGAAAGGCTTGTAGGTCTCTCACCGTTTCTGGTCTGGGTGTTTGGCAGATTGCTTCTTTCCTCGCTGTTCCTAGAGACCACTGTCCTCCAGACACTTCGTATCCCAGGTGCACCACTTTCTCTTGCACCAGCTGGTCTTTCTGTTGGGAAACTCGGTAACCGTTTAAACTTAAAAAATTTAAGAGAGAGATTGTCCATTGTACACGTTCCTCTTCTGTTTCTGTTGCTATCAATAAGTCATCTACATACTGCAGAAGAGCGCCATCTCCTGGCGGCTGTTCCCATTGTTCTAATTCTTTGGCCAATTGATTACCAAACAAAGTGGGCGAGTTTTTGAACCCCTGAGGTAAAACAGTCCAGGTTAATTGCATCTTTCTTCCGCTACTGACTGATTCCCATTCGAATGCAAATATCTTTTGGCTCTCTGGGGCCAAGGGGAGACAGAAAAATGCGTCTTTTAAATCTAATACTGTAAAACAAATCAAATTGTCTTTTAATTTTGTCAAAAGTGTATAGGGATTGGCCACTACGGGATAAATAGTTTTTGCTATTTCATTTACAGCCCTTAAATCTTGAACTAGTCTATAGGCCCCATTTGGTTTCTTGACTGGGAGAACTGGGGTGTTAAAATCTGATTCACACTCTCTTAAGAGCCTTAATTTCAAAAAGTTTTCAATTAAAGGTTCAATTCCTTTTCTGTCTTCTAGTCTCAATGGATATTGTTTTCTGGCTACTGGTTTTGCTCCTGGCAGTAGTTCTATTTGAATGGGGGTTGCTTGTTTTGATCTGCCAGGTATATCGGTAGCCCACCTGATCCAAAATTTGACTGATCTTTTGATTGCTTTGCTCTGGTTCTATGCAGCTCATGGCCAAACTCAGGGCTGCTATTAGTTGTTCTTCATTTACCTGAAATTCAAATTTACCTTTGTCAATTTTAATCACAGCTCCCAGGTTTTCTAATCAATCTCTCCCCAGCAAAGGCTTAGGGGAATTAGGCAAATATAAAACTTGATGAACTCCCATGTTTCCCAATTTTGTACCTGAGGGGTTTCAGAAAGAAAGCTTTTTCTGGTTGACCTGTTGCTCCTATAACTTGAAAAAATTCACCACTTTTAGGTACTAGTTTTTGATTCAAAACCAAAAATGTAGCTCCAGTGTCAATTAGAAAATTTATTTCATTTTCCCCTAGCCCAATTTTGACCAATGGATCTGCCAGGGGTAAATCCATCAGTCCCCCTCATTCTCCATTCTGATGAGCGATGACAGTTCCTCCTGAGTTCTTATTTGCCAACTTAGGACAGTCTCATTTCCAATGGCCCGTTTGTAGACAATAGGAACACTGATTTTGTCCTATTCTTGGCTGCTGGGGGGGGGAAGCCTCCTCTTCCCCTAGTGGTCTGGCCTCTGCCCCGACCCTTTGTGTCTGGTCCTGAGGAATTCGGGTTTTGGGTCATAGCAGCCGCTATTACCCTTGCTAATTTTCTATCTTCCCTTTTCTCTCTGTTGTTATATACTTTCCAAGCTTCATTCATTAGCATAAGTCTTTACTGGCAGGATGATCTATTTTCTGTAACTTTTTTCTAATATCATGATTGCTTTGTCCCATTAGGAGCCCTACTAGTTGTAGTTTACCTTGTGATGCTGGGTCTAGGGTAGTGTAGTTTCTCATAGCATCTCTAAGTCTGTCTAAAAATTCTCTGAGGGTTTCGTCTCATCCCTGTCTCACTTCATACAAAGCTGCCCAATTTACTGCTTTAGGTATGGTGTAACGTGGGGTCTTTATATGATAAAGAAATGCAGACCACTCTCCAATGAGGTGGAAATCAAAGAGACTTTATTCAAACTTGGCACTCCCTTTTATCCCCTAAAACCATGTGACCTTGTGACCAATGGGGTCGTCTGTCCTGGCGCATGTCCCTTGGCTTCTCTGCCCTCGGTGTGTCCCCCTGCACCTCTGGGACACGCCTCCTACATCACCCCCTTCTCAATTATTTAAGAAGGTCATGAAAACAGTGCAAAAACAACAGTGCAAACAATCAGAATAGTACATTGTAAACTACCGAAGCTTGCAATGACCCAGCACATCGCTTGCTTTGGCCTCTTATACATCTATTGTAAACCTTTTAAAACTTTCTTATATTTCTAAGGGGTAGTGCAACTTGGAGAAATAACTTTATTAACCTAGGGGCTTTAGCCCAACCATGCATACTTATAATCTTTATTAATCTGAGGGTTTAAATAACTGGGGAGTTCAACTTTATTTCAAAAACAGGCTATGCTTAGCAAAACTAAATTCTCTTAAAGTGACCATGTGGCGGAGGTAGTGTTATTTTTGTGAGGTGTTTGATGTTTAAGGCACTTGTCCAGTCAAACAATTCTCTTATTCACTCACACACGCATTCACTGATGGCCGTCATTCTATTAATCATACACACATTCATGGATTTTTATAGACTGCTTTTTGCCACACTGGTTGTCCTTAAATGTAAACCTGAAATGTAAACATAACTTTTTTATAAGTTCTGCGTT
This sequence comes from Pseudopipra pipra, assembly GCF_036250125.1. Lineage (NCBI taxonomy): Eukaryota > Metazoa > Chordata > Aves > Passeriformes > Pipridae > Pseudopipra > Pseudopipra pipra. Next base: position 59,130,539 of record NC_087580.1, on the reverse strand, counting down.
ACTCTGGTTCTTGTTGCTGTGGTTGTGTACCTAGGTAGGGTCTAACACACCTAGAAGGAATCCATTTCAGCTCTTTCCCTGTAACCACACAGGCGTAGCCTCTTCCCCAAGTCATGAGATCCAACGGTCCCGTCCACTGCCCTGAAATCAAGTCTCTTACCATGACCGGTGGTTTGGGAGAGGCAAAAGCCTGAGGCCTGTGCTGCCTTTCGTGCCTACTTCTTTCAGCACTGTCACAATTTAAAAAATTTATGACATATGTGGCTTTCCACAGACACTCTTGCGGGCTACAGACAGATTCCCCTCTTTTTTGTTTAGCTAACATGTCTTTTAGTGTGCGATGTGCCCTTTCAACAATTGCCTGTCCGGTGGGTGAGTGCAGAATACCTGTGATGTGTGAAATTCCCCGGTTTGACAGGAAATTTCTTACCTTTTCTGAGATGAAAGCTGGTCCATTGTCGGTCTTGATCTGTTTTGGGGTACCAAGGGTAGCAAAACAACTGAGCCAGTGTCTTATTACATCCTTGGCCTTTTCCCCAGTGTGTGCTGTGGCGGTTATGTATTGTGAGTGTGTATCTATGGTTACGTGTACATATTTTAATGTGCCAAATTCGGAGATGTGTGTGATATCTGTTTGCCAAATCTGATTTGCCATTAACCCCCTGGGGTTAACGCCTTCCTGAGATGGCATGGGTGTGATTTTCTGACAGTCTGGGCATGACATGATGGTGTCTCGAGCCTGATTGTTATTTGAAATTGTCTCTTCAGAGAACATGTGTTCTGATGGAAAAATGAATGAGACAATTTCGCTTGCTCTAAGACTCTAGGTACAATGTTAAACATTGCTGCTTTGTGAGCTTCTTGGTTCCCGTCAGCTATTGGCCCTGGCATGTCAGTGTGTGACCTTGTGTGCATTATATAAAAATCAAACTTTCTGTGACTGACAAAAAACCATACAGAACGCATTTCAAACAACAGGTGAGGGTTAGCGACATCCCAAAGAAATGAACTCTCAAGATGGGACACTAACCCTGCAGCATAACAGGAATCAGTTACAATATTAATAGGTTGTTCAGAAAATTTCCCCAAGGCAATACGAATGGCAGCCAGTTCCAGAACCTGCACAGAACCTTGGTTCATGGTCTGTACCTCTCGTTCCCATTGTCTTGTGTCAGGGTTTACCCAGGTCACTGCAGCTTTTCGTGTTCTTCCAGATGCATCTGTGAAGACTGTGAGGCCTTTCACCGGTTCATGTTTGCATCTGGTTGTGGCTTTTAAAGGTAAACTATCGATTTCTGCCCACAATCTGTGTTTAGGGAGATGAATTGAAATGTCACTGTCAAAGCCTACCAAGGCAGCCTGGAATCCTGCATCCTCAGCTAGCATCCAGTCAAGGTTGTCCTTTGCATCTAGGATGTAGATGGTGGCAGGGTCTCTCCTATCCAGTTCCTGTAGTCGTCCTCTGCCTTTAATGATAAGCTTGGCAAACATTTCATTAGCAGTCCACACAGTTTTAGGTTGTGTGTGGGGCAGAAACAGCCACTCTAGAATTTGCAGTGTGTCTTTTTCAGTCTGATCCCACTGAAACAAAACTGCAAATGGCTGATACCTGCTGGGAACAAGGGCTAGGCAGATTTGCAGTTCAGGATTTCTCCTTCTGCCTTGTCTGCCTTCTATTGCCTTGGCACAAGTGTCTAACGCCTGCTTTGCCTCTGCTGTCAGAGACCGGCTAGATGTTAGGTCGGAGTCCCCCTTTAGCAGCTCAAATAGAGGGTGTAGCTCCTCTGTGATTATGCCTAAAATAGGCCTTAACCAGTTGATGGCTCCCAGAAGTTTTTGCAACTCGTGTAAAGTTAAAGTGTCTTTTAACTCATGCTGCAGTGGCTGTGGAGAAATTTCCTGTTGCGTGATTTCCCATCCAAGGTAAGTCCAGGGTTGCGATTGCTGGATTTTCTCTGGAGCAACCTGTAACCCTGCATCTTGGACAGCATCGGTTAGAGCAGTAACAACAACTTGCAGTTTATGTTCTGTGGTCATGGTAATTAAGATATCATCCATATAATGATAGATGATAGCTGAAGGAAAACACCTTCTGATGGGATGAATAGCATTTGCCACTACTATTTGACATATTGTTGGACTATTTTTCATTCCCTGAGGAAGGACAACCCAGTGATACCTCTGCATGGGCTGTGCATTGTTCAAGACCGGGACAGAAAAAGCAAACCTTGGCACATCCTCAGAGTGTAGGAAGATGGTAAAGAAACAGTCCTTTAAATCAATTACCACTAGTGGCCAATTTGCTGGGAGCATAGCAGGTAAAGGCAGTCCAGGCTGCAATGCTCCCATCGGTTCTATTACTGCGTTTACTGCTTTTAAATCCTGCAGCATTCTCCACCTCCCACCTTTCTTGGAGGTGCAGAATACAGGGGTATATCCCGGGGCTGATTGTTGGCACATTGTAGCTTGCCTCAAGCTGCTTCCTCTCTTGCTCGCGAAAACGGGTGGCAAAGAGGAGGAGGATGGCGAGCAGCACGGCAGCAAGCAGTGCGGTGCTCATGGCGTGGCCCCTGCCCCGTCCACGGCACCCTTGGTACAACTCAGCCCATTCCCTGCTGTTTAGGTACTTGTGGGATGTTGCTGCTAAGGGTCTCCAAGGGCAATCCCTTTGAAAGTGGTCAGGGTCACCACATCTAACGCAATTCGTTCCGTGTCTGGCCCCTTCCTGCACTTCTAGCTGAGCACTTAGGGCTGTAGCTAAAGAGGCAGACTGGTGCTCCACAGACCCTCTTTGGTAGGGTCAAACCAGCTCAGCAATGCTGCAGCTCTCCTTTTTAGGAAGGGCTTGCAAAGCTTTTTTACAGCCCGTGTTTGCCTTCTCAAAAACCAGTTGCTTATAAAGCATCTCTCTGGCTTCATTGTACTCAACTTGCTTGTTTAAAGCAGATTGCAGCCAATCTAAGCATCGTGAATATGGTTCAGTACAACCTTGTAACAGTTTTGTGGATGACGGGTTGCTATCTTGGTCTGTAGTGGGAAGTTTTCTCATGGTTTTCAGTGCCTGTTTGGCTATTACTTTGTACACCTCCCGGGGATAGGTTGATTGGGCATCTACTGTGGTGTAATTTCCCTCCCCGGTTAATTGGTTTGTTGTTATGCCTGCTTGGGTGTTGGCTGCATACTTAGCACAATTCTCCCGATAGTCAGTTAACCAGACTGTATATTGGGTGTTATTAAGAACTAATTTCATTAGATTCTTCCAGTCATGTGGGGTGAAAAAATAGATGGAACTCAATGTCTCCAAATACGTGAAGGTATTGGTTAAGGACATGCCAGCATCTCTTACCAGTTGCCTCAATTCCTTTGTCACCTCATATGACAGAGGCTGGAATTGAGGGGGCTGACATTGGCTAAAATCGACTGGGCATGCATGGATAACCTGCAAATCTCCCATTCGAAATGCCTCATCCCGACATCGGTCCCACTTGTCAACTGACCTTCCCCCGTTTGTCTCCTCACTCCCTCCCGGTGGAACCATCCCTGGTCCCTCTTCCTCACCCCTCCATGCCTCCCCCCCTGTGGCCCCAGTAAACCTGGTTCCCTGGGGGGGGAGGGGGGGGGTGGAGGCAGCGCAGGGGAGGGGCCCTCCCATCCCCGTGCCGGCGGTTGGAGCAGGGTGCGGAAGAGACGGATCGGCTTCTGGTCCGTTTGGCAGGCAAGATGGCAGCGCCCACCCTGGTACACATGGTCGGTGGTCATCCGCGGCGCAGGGTGGCAAATATGCTGGGTTACCCCCCTCATTGCTGCAACGGAGCCCTGTGCGCTGATCCCATGGGTCGGGATCTTGCATTTCAGGCTCTGTTCCCTCCCAGCGACCTGTGTTCCTGTGGCTCTTGGCTCACGATCTGTAACTTAACTCACGAACGGCTCCTTCCCCTCCCCCCGGTAAACCTCGTGAATTTGTTTCTACGCCTAGGAGTTGGGCTGAGGCTAGCAGTGTGGATGGGTGGTGGGGTGTTGGTGTGGGATAATTTTTCCGTTCGCTCATGTGCTTTGTGGAGGGCAGACATTATCACTGTGTAAGCTGGAATTATATTATCGGCTTGGCGATTGCCTGCCTCGGTCTTTTGGTTCAGAATGTGTCCCAGTCTTTCCCATATGTCTATATGTAACACTTGTTAGTGGCAGCATGGGGTATACAGACTTAATAAATCTTACTAATTCTGGAAATTCTGCCTTTGTAGTTTGGATGTGGTAAGATCTTAGCAGTAGAGTTAATGTTTCAATGTCTTGTGAGGTTTTGGTGGAAAGAAAGCTTCCCATTTTTTTTTTACCTTAGTCTGGCTGCTGTGGATACACGTGGATGGGGGTTCTTTGGCTGCTGAGTTTTACTTTTGGTTTCTGGATCAGCTGTTTTCTCTGCAGCGTCCGGTGGTCTCTGGGTCTTGGCTGCTGCTCCGGCGGTTTGGGGGCAGTGGCAGGCGGCGGCGGGGGGTCCCTCAGCACGGTGCGGAGTCCGGGGTGGCTCCGGTGGTGGCGGCAAGTGGCGGCAAGTGGCGGCAGGTTCCCTGATGGTGTGCGGTGGTCCTGGCGGTTTGTTCCACGGCGTGGAGGCTTCACGCAGTGGCTGCAGGCATGCGTGGGTCGGCAGAAGGTGGCAGTGGGCTCCCCCAGTACACTGTGTGTTGCGGGGGCTCTGGGTGCCAGCGGGGTCCCAACATGGCTTCGCTCGGTCCGATGCGGCTTTTAGCGTGGGCGCGGGGCTGGCAGAGGCGGCGGGCTACCTCCGGTGTTGATGTTTAGGTGGCGCCGGGCTCTGTTCGGCGGCAGTCCTGGCGCATCCGGTGTGGGGTCCCTGAGGCGGTGGGGGGGGGAGGGGGGAGGGCGGCTGGAGGCACGCAAGTGGTTCGTCCGCTTCCTGATGCTTGCAAAGTGCAGTGTGCACGGGGGGGGGGCAGCGGGGGGGCATGCGGGGTCCTGGAGTCCCCGGGGCATCTGGGGGGGAGGCACAGGGCAGCTTTAGCTGCCTCTGCATGGGGTCTCCATCACTTTTTAGCTGCGGAGCTCCTGGCGGCAGCTCTCGAGACGAACACAACAGCTCCGAGCTCCCTCGGTGGGGGCTGGGGGTTGTAGTGTTGGTAACTCACTCAGCTTCGCTGTTTCGCTGCCTGTTTCTGCCTGTGTGGTCCCCGACTCCGTTCTTCGCTGCCCACCGTTCCATTTCTCCTTCTTCTTTTCTTCTTTGTTCCCTAATATTTTTTGAGCTCACTATATTAACTTGCGTTTCTCGGATCCGACTCAGACAACGCTTATAGATGTCTAGGTTTTTTCGGTGAAAAATTCCCGTACCCAGAAAATTGATACGATACCTGGAATTTACCGATATTTTCCTGATTCAGGGTATTGTAATCTAGCCTAATATAGGTTCTAAGCCCCAAATTTGGGTCGCCACGTGTAACGTGGGGTCTCTATATGATAAAGAAATGCAGACCACTCTCCGATGAGGTGGAAATCAAAGAGACTTTATTCAAACTTGGCACTCCCTTTTATCCCCTAAAACCATGTGACCTTGTGACCAATGGGGTCGTCTGTCCCAGTGCATGTCACTTGGCTTCTCTGCCCTCGGTGTGTCCCCCTGCACCCCTGGGACATGCCTCCTACAGTATGGCATTTCTTAATCCCACCAGGATTAAATTTCTATATTGTTCTAGCAACCCATATTGCACTGGATCATTTGGATCCCAATTAGGGTTCTGCTTTGGAAAAATGACATCTATGTTCCCTCTTGAAACATTTGTAGCAATCTGTGCTTCTACGGTTTGTCTAGCTGTGTTGATTACAAGTTCTTTTTCTGTTTCTGTCAGTTCTGATTACATTAGATCAATATAAGCCCAGTCAATGTCCTGGTTTTTCGCAATCAATTCAAATCGTTTAGTCACTTTCTCAGGGTCTTCTCTAAATCTTTTGTCTTCTTCTCTCCAACTATTTAAATCACCTGCAGAAAAGGGAGCTTTTACTCTGGTTTGAGTACCTGCAGGCATTATTACTTGGCTTAATGGTGCCACCATATGGCTTGCCTCCCCTTTTGGATCTTGCTTTGGTCCCAGCTTTGCTTTTGGTTTTCCATCTCCCAGCCCGACTATGTTGTGTGCTGCTTACCCCCTCCTCTGGTTCTTCTACACTTTCTGCTATACTCTCCAAATCATCTATTCCTGATTGCTGCGGGCTGCTAGGTCCTTGTCTAGCCTGCTCTGGTTCTCTAAAGGGTGCTAGCTGTAGTTCTTGGAAGTCTAAGATACTCTCTTCATCACTGTTCCTCCTTCCTAACTTAAGACGCTGCTGCCCAATACTGCAAGCATCACAACAACGTTTTTTCGGTTTATGATTTTTCTGATCCTTTTCCAATGTTAAGACAAAAGGATCTTGGGGTGGGATATTTATTCCGCAGTTTTTCTACCATTTGGGTTTATTTCTCAAGGTGAAAAACATCTCTGCATACATCAGAGAAACAACATGAGCTGTAATACTGTATTATAATTAAGGCTTCTTCTTGTGGCCACTTTTCACCATCATCTAATGTATACAGTGGCCATAAATCCTGGCAGTATTTTAAAAGTGTTCTTTTAGTTACATTTCCTCCAGGAATTCCGCCTAATTCCTTCCAGTGTTTCAAAATGCACCCCAGAGGAGTTTTAATATATATTTCTTTACTTGCTCCACTCCCCATTCTCAAGGGTATATCAATTTACAATGTACTGGTTATTACTGATAAATATCATAGAATGCGGGATTGGATTGTCCAACCATGCAAGCATCAGTAATGTGCCAGCTGACCCAGGGGTCATGTTCCCAAAACGGTTCCCAGTTGCAAATACTCTGAATCACTAGAGGGTCGTAACCTAATTTGTCCCTTCTCTGAACTAATTGTCTTACAAACCCACTCAGATGATACACTATTACATCAAGCAATTTTTGTCTTTAGGCCCTTTGCTCAAAATCTAACCAAGCTAAGCTCCCACCAATGTCTTCCTCGTCCAGCTGAGTGGTTTCTTTTATATAATTGTCATGGTTTGAGAGCCCCAAAATCCAAATCCCTAGTCCAAACTCCCTCCCACATCTCAACCCAGTGTGAGATGGTTTTTCCAGACACCACACGAGACTCAAATTGAGGGGAAGGGACTATATATTACAATGACTGTACAAAATAAATACTACAATACATTATATACAATCTTAGCTATCTCTACCATGACATAAAAGTATTTACAATGGATCGAATCTCTTCTCCCCTCCAAATAAAAGTCCAGGAGGGAAGAAGGAAAAGATCTTTTCCACTCTCAGAGCAGCACTGTCTCTAAGGCAGCAGGTTCTCTGTCTCTCTCTTCCATGAAGCAGCTGTAGCTGGATCTCTGCCAGTACACACGGGGGGGTATCCAAGCCCTCGTGGCCCTTCATCTCCAAGCGAGGGTCTTATCTTCCGTGGGCTGCGTAGCAGGGACAAAACTCGCTTCACCATGGTCATATCATGGGATGTAAGACATCCCATGAAGGTCCCTTCCTCAGGGGATTCACCCCTGAGTCAGAACATCTCGGGCAGCTTTCAGTTGAAGGCCTCTACCTCAAGAGTTCTACCAGAGCTTCTGTGCTCTGATCTCAGGCTGCTAGCTTAGCTTAGCAGCAGTGGTGAGAGGGGCCAAGGTCACCCCCTCTGCATTCCTTTAATTGTCCCGGTTCAGCTTTCCAGGACGCGTGAGCTTTTCAGCTCCTCTCTGCAGTGCTGCTGTATTTAGGACTTCCATTCAGTAGGAGCCCATCCTCTCCACTTAGGAAAGGTCACAAAAGGAGTTTGGGGTTTTTGGTTCAGTTCTTACCCACACTCACTCTCTCTCTGCTGCTGGCTGTCTTTCCTTCAGGCAACTCTGTGTCTTCCTGCTCAGCTGCATGTTTGTTTCTGCTGCTTCTTCAGTTCTTATCTGTTGGCTCTCTGCCACTTTCCTCTGGCCAGTGTTGTTCTGCCGCTGCTTCTGCTGCTGCTCTGTCTGCTCACTCACGGTGAAGAAAACTTCTTTAGCTTTCTAGCTACAGGTACTTAGCCCAGTTTTACACTGTTCCAAGTCCCTGCAGACCCCCAGCTGGGGGCGGGGGGGGGGGTCCAGCCCCCAGTGGGGCTGCTGCTGCTTCTCCTCGTGGTTCTACAACATGGCTACTTCGACAACAACCACAACTACCTTTCTTCTCTTCCGGTCTACTTGTGATATGTTTATATTTTGCAGAAGCACTCATTGGGTAAAACCTCAAGGGTCACCACCCCCTGGGGATTTACCATTTTATAACTTCAGGGGGAAAACTGTTTCCCCTCACCACAATAATCAAACTCTAGTTTCAGTTTCAAAACTTTCCTTAATCTATTCCACCGTCTTAAGGTATTTCTTAATTTATCCCACCACTTCATGGATTAAATTAGCATTCACTTCGTCCTTCACTTCGTCCTTCTCTGGCCAATGCCCTCGCGGGCAATTCAGAAACGCAGATTGGGACTCCCACTCTCTTTGCAGTGACACTGCATCTCAGACACACTCACACACATACACTTGCACACCTGTTAAGTTTTTTAAAATTTTCTGTTTTACACGTTCCAATTGCATTACCACTTAAGGTCACAAGATGTCGCTGTAGACCGCGAAAGACACAGCTTACACACAGTCAAATTGCTTTACCACATAAAACCACAAGATGTCGCTGTAGACCACAAAAATGTATGTTCTACTGTTAATTTGAGAGAATCTTTAAAATTACGTACCTATCAGTTGTTTGACAATAGTATTCGCTCCCTTGGTCTCTTCCAAGCTTTGATTATCACCACACCTAATGCAATACAAATTCAAAGTTTGATTTAACCTTATTCCTTGTGTCTCCTTGGGTCCTAAAATGTATTTATTGTAATCTCACGTATAATGCAGAGTTACAAAAGTACAAATCTTAATTTTAGGTTTCAAACGGCGCAGTAGAGTTACTCATTTGGGATTACCGGGGTTACTTCCTGTAAACAAACAAACAAACCCCAACTGTTAGCACAGAGCAAAGCAGCATGTGAAATGAAACAAAACAAAGAGACCCACAGTACATTATCTCCAGCTACCGCATTCCAGGAATTCCTTAGCAGGACTAGAAGAAAATCGAAAGGAAGCTCTCTGGGTCCTAAAGTCCTTGTCTCAAGAAAATCGAAAGGAAACTTAATTACCCAAATCTTAAGACAGTTCAAAAGGAAACTTAAGGATTGTTAGCCTCCCAAATCTTCAAGTCAAAGTGAACAGCATTTGGCCAAAAACAACACAATGCAAACCAAATCTGGGATTTACCGGATAAATAGAAGGTGTCCCTCCTAATTCATGGCTAGGCTTCACGAACGAAGATTTGGGAAGGCTCTATCCACATTTGTTGCAGGCACGCTGGTGGCTTATGAGGCCAATACGTGACAGACATATCCGATTGCAAAAGGCACAGCAGAAAGACTCCTTAGATGGTGTATTCTGCAAGACACGATTCTTTCTGCATTGCCTTTTCTCCTCAAAGGTGATCCTGCGTGCATTCTCAAAGGAGACAGCTGCGTTATAGATGGCATGTCTCCAGGCCTCCCGATTGGAGGCCAGAGTAGACCAGTTATGGTGATCAATATGGCCAAGGTTGAGATGTTGTTTCAGGGAGTCCTTGTATCTTTTCTTCGGGGCTCCTCTCATGCGGCAGCCAGTGGCAAGTTCACCATAAAGCAAGATCTTAGGGAGGCGGTGGTCCTTCATCCTGGAGACGTGCCCTGCCCAACGCAGCTGTGTTCTCAGTAACATGGCCTCAATACTTGTGACTGCTGCTTGTTCTAGAACAGATGTATTGGTCACAAAATCTGACCAGTGGATGTTTAGGATTGTACGGAGACAGCGTTGATGGAACCGTTCTAGGAGACGCAGGTGGTGGCGGTAGATGACCCATGATTCAGAACCATACAAGAGAGTAGACAACACTATGGCTTTGTAAACACTGGTCTTGGTTCTTTTCTTCAAGTGTTTATTACGCCACACTCTTTTGTGGAGTTTTCCAAAAGCACTATATGCCTAACCCTGCAAGAACAGCTTTGTTGCCATCAAGTGGCAAGCTTTCACCCATAAGGTCCCACACTCAAATCAGCCAGGTCAAAATGGGCTCGTCTTGGCGTCAAATAACATCATTCCACGTATTGCGGAGCTGGTCATATGACACGGATTCTGTAATGATCTCAGGCTCTGGTCCCTCCACTGGTTGTGAAGGCCCATCCTCGTTAACTGGGCATGTTGACTTGGCTTTATTCTTCTTCCTCTGCACTGGGGCCACTTCCGCTGGCTGTGACTTCCCTTCTGGCATGACTGGGGACTGAGCACTTGTGATGTCTATTGGTTTCTCTACTCCACTATCTTTCCCTTCTGACTGTAGGTGGTGTTGCTCAGTCCAGACCATGGTGCGGTAAGCATGGACTAAGGTCCAGCACATTGCTATAAGCTGTCCATCTCTGGAATTTATGGACCGATGTTCTTTCAGGCACTCGGCAACCCTACAGGGGATCTGTGTTTGGTCAGGGGAGAGCTTCCAAGCAATCGGGGGAGAGTATTCCTTCAGCACTTGGCCTATTTCCTCCCATGCTCCCATCCAATCAGAGTGATTTATGTCTAGGGAAGGCTGTTGGGCCGTGGCAGGTGATTGGACTGTGGCAGGTGGTTGGACAGTGGCAGGCTGTTGGGCAGGTTCCTCGGTAGGGGCCCTAGTGTCTGGAGTAGGTCTTGGGGCAGTTACCAAAGACAACCTCACCCCGTCTCTAAATGCTGGGTAGGCCACACTGAACAAACACAGCAAAAACATCATCAGGAATAGAATATTTTTAACATCCAGGGGAAAAATCAACCCTTCAGAAGCTACTGTGGTAGGGCCATATGAGAAGTGGGTGAAGGGTTGGGAAAAAGCATTTGCCTGCATTCCTCCCCCAAAATAGGTCCCATTATCAGTAAACCCCCCAAAATAGTAACCTAGGTTGTGGTAGTAATGCATCCATGTATATATATTCCAAAAGAGAACTATGGGGCCAGAATTTTTCAGCCACTGGTACCAATTTACAAACTTAATTGCAGCCGCAACTGTTGCAGCCATGGTGTCCATCTTTAAGAAGTGATCCATAAATGGAAAGACCATATACACCACCAAATGCTAAAAGAAGTTGGACCACATGATGGCTAATGGTGTGTCTATATGTAATACACAGGTAATTAAACAAGAGGGTTTATTCCTTTTCCACCTTTCCTCTAGTTAAGCCCTACAATTTGGGCACCAATAAATGTCTTAGTTTACCAAGATTATAACTTAGAAATTAAGAAACTTCAGGTGGAAGTGCAGAAAAGGAAAAGAACAGCTTTTTATTAACAAAATCTGAATAAACAACAAATGGTGCAAACTTTCAGAAGAAACAAAACAAAGTCCCAATTCCCCAGGTGCAGGGGAAGAAACCCGTGGCAACCCAGGGCGAGGCGGGGGGAAAGAAGGGGGAAGGCAAGACTGTCCTGGCAGTTCAACAGCTGCTTGCAGCCATGTGCGCCCGCAGCAGCCAGTAGCCAATGGCATCACAGCCAGCGATGAAGGAGTCCTTTCTCCCAAAGGCAGTCCCGAAAGCAGAATACCTCGCTCTGAGATGGGTCAGTCTCTCTCTTTCAGTCGTCCCCTGCAAGGTGTCCCCTGGGGGAAAAATTTCCTCTCAGGAAAAGAAAAGGAGGCGGCCGAAACCAGGTTCCCCACTCTGTCCAGTCTGTAAACTAAACCCAGCCATCCCCGCAGCAACCGTGTTTCCCGAGAGAGCTCGCCCTCCCCCCACTCCCGCGCTGCCCAGCACGTGCAGCTTTGCTCCGTTCCCCCCCCCCCATCCCAGAAGAAACAGATGGGGGAGGTGGGGCAGACACTGGGAAAAAATTCCAATATCTCTTTTCAAACCTATGACACTATGTCACTCTAAACAAGCAGATGATTTCCAAAGCATGTATCAAGTGTTTGAATTTTTGACTATTACTCTTTGGTTCATGTACCTTTGTCCTCCTAAACTGATTACTAGGATAGAGTGAAACAGTGGTAAACTTTTTCTAGGTGATTATTGGAACTGTGAGAATCAGTGGAGCAAGACTATCCTGTATAAAAATAACATCACTCTAATCAACTTCATGTGCAAACAGTATAGAAGAAAATTATTAAACATTTGTTTATCTTCATTAGACCTTTTCTCAATATGTCAGACCACAAATTCACCTCAAGATTGTTCCATCAGGAATCAGACAGAAGTCAGTGATACCTAAAAGATTTCACAGAATCAGCTGGGTTGGAAAAGACCTCTGAGATCATTGAGTCCAACCTATGACCTAACACCACCTTGTCAACTAGACCATGGCACTAAGTGCTACATCCAGTCTTTTCTTAAACACCTCCAGGGACGGTGACTCCACCATCTCCTTGGGCGGCCCATTCCAATGCCCAATCACTCTTTCTGTGAAGAACTTCTTCCTAATGTCTAACCTAAACCTCCCCTGGTGCAGCTTAAGACTATGTCCTCTTGTCCTATTGCTGGTTGCCTGGGAGAAGAGACCAACCCCCACTTGGCTACAACCTCCTTTCAGGGAATCGTAGTGTGTGATAAGGTCTCCCCTGAGTCTTCTCCAGGCTAAACAACCTCAGCTCCCTTAGCCTCTCCTCATAGGACTTATACTCCAGACCCTTCACCAGCTTTGTTGCCCTTCTTTGGACACGCTCCAGCACCTCAACATCCTTCCTAAACTGAGGGGCCCAGAACTGGACACAGTACTCGAGGTGTGGCCTCACCAGTGCCCAGTACAGGGGAAGAATCACTTCCCTAGTCCTACTGGCCACACTGTTCCTGATACAGGCCAGGATGCCATTGGCCTTTTTTGATACTGAATTAGAGTTTCTGGATGGTATATTTTGTCTCCTTCTATATTCAGGAAACATATGCTTTAAAATAATCTGACAACCAAAATATAGGATACCAGTGAAGAGAAATGATAGTTCCTCAAAAACTAATAGCCTACCAGGAGAAATAGTTTAAAGGCAATAGGGTTTCTTAGATCCTGGATAGGAAGTGAAGTTCTGATTGAAAATAGTTGAGGAGATTGAGTCACACAAAGGTAGCCATCATCCCTTTTGAATACGTGTAGTGCAAAACAATTTCTTTGTATGCTGCTGCTGGAGAGATTTAGAAGGTGTTGGTGAAGTTTCCAATGTTTTTGCAGAGTAATCAGTCTTAAGCTGATCTTAAAAAGATCATGTTTTGTATAAAAGCAGTAGCAAGCCAAAATGAATGCTTGGCTACTATAATAGTGTAGTGTCAAGCTGAGATCTATGAAGCCAAATTTTTCTCTAGCCAGAGAATCTAGGCCCTATTCTTAATAAATTGATTTAATTTATCAATTTTAAGTGTGCGTTTCTAAATTGCTGCTTTAGCTATTTTCTGGAAGAGGTACGTGTAGCAGAGAAATCAAGCTTCATATGGCAGTTCAATGGGAAATTCTTGTATTTAGTGTTTGGTATATGTGAGCGTTTAGTTCAATTAATTTGTTCTTTAACTTGATTCATGTCAGTGAACAATCAAGAAATGAACTTGACTCAATATTCCCACTGCTACTTTCTTAATTAGCTACTGAAATTATAAATGCTGTTAAAATTTGGGAAGAAATTAGTGTTCTTTCAGTCATGAAAGAATGAAGCCCATTGAAGGCTCTAGGCTAATAGTGACCATAGTAGGCTTCAGAACCAGATCATTTGTGGTCAGGAAAATAGTAAAACCTGAATCTGAAAGTAGCTGTGCAAGGCAGCTTATCACTATTATATGCCATATATGAGGTGGGTTTTTTTAACACTATTAGCAACAAATTAAATTTTGTTGCATCATAATTTTCCTGTCATATAAACAGAGTACATTATGTCTAAAAGGTATGCCACTGTGTAACTATCTGAAATAAGTATCTAATAAGGAGAAAAATTAAAAAATTCTACTGACAGAATTTGACTGTTTAAAATATTAAGTACAGCATTCTATTCTGCATGTAATATAATTACTTCACACCTACTTTTTCTCTTTTACCTTTTTTTTTTAAATGTGTATCTTCAGTTTGCAGAAAAATTTCAGGAATTCAAAGAAGCTGCACGACTAGCAAAGGAAAAATCCCAAGAAAAGATGGAGCTAACAAGTACACCCTCTCAAGTGAGTCTTATTGCCTGATTTAAGCCTAGTACTTCATAGTCTGTTCTACTTACTGTATCTTATACACATCTTGTATTAAAAATTGAGTACTTCACAGTTTCCCTGAATTCTCTCAGCAGTCAGCTAGAAGTGTCAAGAAGTCTAAGAATGCATTTAATATACTTTGCTGAAGTGTCAAAGGTGCTTGCTTTAATATGAAATTGTCCTTTTGTTTACTCTCATCCCTTTCTTTGAGCTTTCCCCAGAAAATATGTTATTAGTAAAGACAGTGAGCAGTTATGTAAGTAAATCTAGAGTAAAGACCCTTTGTGGTTTTTCCTATTGTATCTATGAAACTTCAGGTGATGGACTGATTACAACAAAAATTGAAGTTTTTTTACTTTTTTAAGCAATAGTGAACACAAAAATAATTCCTCCTCTTGGAGGATGAAGCAGCTTTAAAACTACAGCAGGGGTTCCTGAGCTGAGTAGGATTAATGCAGCTGAGCCTTTTTTTTTCTGGGGAGTGCATCCTCATTCATTGAATCAGTGCATCCCTTGAGTGCTTTGCACTGCAGTATGTTCATGATCTTTGATGGAACAAGGATGGCAGTCAGTTTGCAACATGCTGTACAAATAGGTTTATTGCCACCAGAAAGCTGCATCTGTTGTCTTTCCAAGTCAGTGGAAACCACAACAATACACAATGATCTAACCTCGTGTTTTCCCAGTAGGCATTTTGCCCCAGTGCTAGGTTGGCTTTTGCTATTAAAGGGAAAATGTTCGCTCTACTGTAACAGGAGAAAATAAGGCATTAATTTTTATTAGTTTTCTTGACTGTGTCTAAACTTCTCATAATTGCCATTAATAAATACATAAATAATGGAAGTATTATAATCTAGTTGTAAAGCCCCAGGTTCAAGCCACAGGCTACCCGGGTGTTTTACTTATATTTAAGACTCCCAAGAGTTTGCCCACTCGAACTTTTGCAGAGCCTTTGGTTCTTTGATACCTTGAATTCACATAAAGAGAACACACAACATGCATTTCCCAAGGGACTTCTTTTAATTTAGTGAGAAAATAAGCATTTTGGCAAAAGGTTTTACAGGAGTAACAAACAACTAAGGAGAAGCATTACACTAAAGCACCCAGCAAACACCAACCCACACAACCTAATGAAATACCACCCATTGGTTTTAAGTTACCCATGAGAGGAAGAAAAGAGTAAAGGAAGAAAAGAAATTAAGAGAGGAAAGGAGTAAAGAAAGAAAGGAAAAGAGAGAAAAATAGTTATTGCCAAGAGTCACATAGCAGCAGGCCCCAAGAGAGAAAGGCAAAGAAAATGGAAGCCCTCTGCACCTATATTTATATGCCCTGGTCACTGTGGCCACCCCTCCCAGGTGGGACCACCAGTTTATTGACCACTCAGTGCCCTCCTAGCCGGAGTGAGGAGTAAATCAGCCAATCAGAGGCTCTAGGAGGCATGATGTAAGTGGGCTACCAGTTGGACCTTTTTTGATTGACAGGCTCTTGCCACATGGCTCTGGTGCCATGTACCTTCTGAGCTGCCATGTTGGCTGCAGACCATGTGTCTTCCAATACTGGAGGCCTGGCCCCCTCCCCCGACATACACAGAAGTTGGTTGATTCGACCCAATTAATAAATAACCCAGTGAGATACAAATCCGGTCTCTCACACTAGTATACACTCGGACTTCATAGACACTGAAATGCTTTAGCCAGGCCTCTAGTTGTTGCCTATATTATAGGTAAAACAACTACTCTGCTTCTCTTCTGACATGATGATTAATAATCTGCACTCAGAAGTTAAATCTGAAACTGTTGAATGGAGTGACTTATTTGGTTTGGGTATAAATTTGAGCTACTCATTCAGATTCTTTAGCAGTCGCCCAGGGTTAAAGCTTTTTCTTAATCTATATGAGTTATTAATATTGTTTATTTTCCAGATTTTCCTTTTTATTTGGAGCCTAACATTTTATACTGTAGGCAGCTATAGAAATGTTATCTCAAGCAACTGTATAATACACATTGAGAACTGCGATTTATTTACCACACATTTAGGAATAATTTCATATTCAGGCCTTACTTTTCATCTCTTGGCTTTTAGCTGTGTTGATAAGTTAGTGTGTTATTCCAAATTACAGTTAGTGCAAGTGCTGACGCATCAGCAGAGTAGTCTTCACATAATGCTTCTCATTAGTTCTTCAGAAAGGAGTTTGGAGCAGATGAGGAGTGATGACTTCATGACAGACTGCAGCGCTTCCATAGCGCTGGGGCTTATTTGAAGAAATTTATGTCTGAGGGAAAGACAGGTGCTTGGTAGTGGGGAGGGAAGGTGGGACCCCAGAGACATTTGAAGGAACACTTGCTGTCATTTTGATTATCTGCCAAAAAGTGGTTGCAAGGCATGTAATTCCAGTGTTGCCTTTGTCAATCATTTTACAGTTCTTTTTTCCCTTTTATATAGCGATCCTTGGCAGAGAAGGGAAGGAAAAGAGGAAGAAGATATATTTTCAGTGGCCAGTCAAGACTTTATAGGAACTTGGCTTTTACAGGAAGTTTTGACAGGAAAGGCATTGGGAGGTAGCGTGTGAGTAGCTCAGTTAGCTACTGTTAATCCCTCTGCTGTATTGGACTTGCAGATATCATTCTGCATTAAATTAATAGGTAGAAAGATACTGCATATAAAAACTGGAAAATATGCCTTTAAAACTTACATAAAATATGTTATGTTTCTCATATTACTGCTTAAAAAAATACATTATTTTGTTCATGGCCTATTTTCAGTTACAGGCTTGCCTATGCACTGAAAGTGCAACACTTTGATCTGGAGTTCACTGAGTAGAGTGAATCAATAGGCTGAAAACTGTGTGTGTACTGCTTTTTTTTCCTCTTTATTCTTTAAACTAATGTAATTAGGTTCAAGTACACAACCAAATAGGGTTTGCACCCTCACCCCATCAGTCTTACAACCAGCTGAAAAACTGGAGTCTGAACCACAGTTCTTGGTATTTTTTTCCAAGCCAGAATCTTTCTTCAGATATTTCTTGTGACCCCAGTCATTTCAGATTAAGAACTCTGTTAATTTCTGAAATTGTGTGGTAAGTAAATCAAAATATTCCATTTCTTTCTTCTGTGATTCTGAGACCCTCCCATAATATTAGGAATAGCTATTGGCTGAAAAATTTTAGTATCACAACATTTTTATATTTTAAATATAAATTATTTACCAGGCAAGGATAGTTGTGAGTGTGTGAGAGCACTGATTAACCTGTATTGGTGGAAGAAATATACAGTAGAATCTGATGCTTCTCTTGTATATGCAAATCAGACCCTCATGAATTTGCAGGAAGCAAACCTTTAGGTACTGTATAGACTGTGATGTTTGTTTGCATTAATCTTTGTCACTTGAATTTCATTCAAACCAGACATCTATGAAAGTTCTTTACTGAAAAATAAGCCTAGATGGAACTTACACATTTGTTTTTCTTCTACTGAAATTGTTTTTATGCATTTGTACGTTAAATATTTTAATAAAGCTCTAACTTTATGTATCTAACAATAGTGTTGTAGGAATTTTAGATTAAAGATAAAAGCAAGTCAGATTTTGTGAGATGTGTTATATGTTTTTTAGAACATCTAGTGTAGTTTGGGAAGAGGAGGAAATAACAAAGAAACTCTTGGGTTGATAATACCTTTCATTTAATGGCAGTGAAAACTGTTTATCAAATCAGAGGATAATAATAGACAAACCACATAATTTGTATAAAATAATTAATGTGCCTGATTATCTTGCCAGCTCTGCTCTCCTTTGACACTTTAATCTCAATTCAGTTTCAGTTCAGTAAAATTGTTGTGTAAAAGTATTTAATTTTGATATCTAAAGTATTAACACAAGGTAATAGTTTTGAGTATAAAATAAGTACTTTCTTCCCGAAAGTGGGTAACAATTTACATTCCTAAAATAAATAATTTACATTTATATTATAAATAACACTTCATATTTGTGTAATAAATCAGTGTAAGCTAATTATTTTCTGCTTTTTAATTAGTAGGAAATTAATAAGAAGATGCAGAATGGAGACACTTGTGCATGTGCATTGTATACCTTGAGGAATGCTAAATATAATAGAATTTAAAGTAATTATTAAAATGTTTTACTATAACCCTGTATTACTCAATAATTCAAGTTGCAGAGTGAGATATGTCTCTCGCTATGTGAGAAATACAGTAGAATAAAAGCAAAATTTCAACAATTGTTGTGCTGCAAATGCTTAATATAATTTAAATGAAAATGTTGAGCAATATTTTTGGTTAAGTGACACCAGTGCTTTGTGGAAGGTGATAATGACAGCCAGATCCTATTTTCTTTAAAAGAATTGAGTTTTTCCATCTGGCCAAGTCAAGGGCAACATTTCTTAGAGATATAGGATCAAATTCAGTACTGGCTTTCAAAAAGCCTTATCCTTGTAAACTAGTTGAAGGCTTCAAGTGCAGGCTTAAAATTAGACCCTGATCTTGTAAGATCATGACCAGATACATACAATTTCTTCTGAGATTGCTGTTCTTCAGTTTTCTACAGTGGCAAAGAGATGGGAAGAGGAGCTGCTGGCTTTCCAGAGACTGTGCTTGTGCTTCAGTTTAATAACAGTAAATAGCAGTTTTATCTCTTCTCTATGCAGATGGTAAAAGGCTGTGTGGCTATAGAAGGTGCTTAGCTTTTGGAAATATTGTAATTCAGCCAGTCCTCTGCTGAATAGTCACCCCTCCATGACATCCACTGAACTCTATTCATGAAACGTTACTATCTTAGAGTTAAATGTTACCACTTGATTATTAAAAGCCTACTAAGACATCTTGAAATTGAAATGAGCTACTTAGCTTATATGACTCGCTTATCTCCTGCAAAAATCATTACTTGGAAAACTATATAATAGGAAAGAAAATATTAAAATTAAACCACATTCAGGGACTGAAAAGCCTATAATGTTCTAACTTAGGATGTGGGCTACACAGTGTACTTTGTTTTTTTTTTTAAAGGAAGCACTTTTCAGTGACTAGAAATTGAAAAATAGTGTTTGTTGGCCAAAACATAAATGTATGTGTTGGCATAATGAGAGCTGATTAAAACTGCACCAATGCCTTCTGCTAGGAAGAAAGTCAGTAAGTTTTTCAGGTGTAGATGCCTGGGTATAACTGGAGTATTCTCCTTCCCAGATAATACCATGACCAGAGAGAGCTAGGCCAGACTAACATGTCTATGAAAGTTTTGCGAGGATGTGGTGGTTTACTTTGGCTGAATGCCAGGTGTCCGCCGAGCCTGCGCAGATTCCCCCCCTCCTCCCCAAGGGGAGATGGAGGAAAAAAAAAAACGTGAACAAAAATCCCGGGCTTACCAAGATAAAAAGTTTATATTTACATGGAGAAAAAGAAAGGAAGAAGCTAATAACGTTACAGACACACAGGCAAAGTAAAACAACAGAAAAAGAATTCTACCTCCCTCACTGAACGGTATCTCGGACAGGCGCAGCTGTCTATCCAGTCGTTCCCAGAAGGAAGAAGAAGGCTGAGTTAACTTTCCCTCCCCTTATATAGCCGGGCTGACACAATAAGGCATGGAGTATCCTGTTCCTCCTGGGAAAAGGAAGTGCTATTTGACTACACAAACCTATTACAATCTCCACCCCTTATTCCATACCATTTTACATCACACACATATCCCCATTATCCGCCTACATCCCGTGCTTGTACAGGTCTTGTCTTCTACAGTGGTCTCATCGTTGAGCACTAGCATCAGCTTAGTTCGGGTCTTCCTCGTCTGGTGACTTTTTCTGCAACATACAGCTCAGAATACAAATTAGTTTTTTCCCAAGGTTAAATCTCCTTGAGGTACACACTGGGTTTCCCCATCTTCTCTCATTATCCACCAAGTGTATCCGGGTCCTTGAGCAAAGACAATCCCACAAATGGGCTTGCTTTTGCTCGAGGGAGGGTTAACCCAAACTGCTTTACCTAACATACCTCTCAAATGAATTACTGGGACTTTGTCTCCATCCACAGTATGAAGAGGCTCTTTGGGCAGGGCTGGCTCGATTGACAGAGCCTCTAGTGATGACTAACCAAGTAGCTTTTGCTAGGTGCTGATCCCAGTTTTTGAAAGTCCCCCCACCCAATGCTTTCAAAGTAGTTTTCAGCAATCCGTTGCATCACTCAACTTTTCCAGCAGCTGGTGCATGATATGGGATATGATATACCCATTCAATGCCATGTTCCCTTGCCCAAGTAGTAACTAAATGTTTTTGAAATGAGTCCCATTGTCTGACTCAATGCGCTCTGGGGTGCCGTGTCGCCACAGGACTTGCTTTTCAAGACCCAGAATGGTATTTCGGGCAGTTGCGTGAGGTACTGGATAAGTCTCTAACCATCCAGTGGTTGTTTCCACCATGGTGAGCACATAGTGCTTACCTTGGTGGGTCTGTGGCAGTGTGATAAAGTCAACCTGCCAAGCCTCTCCATATCTATACTTATCCCAGCATCCACCATACCATAGGGGCTTCACTCTTTTTGCTTGTTTAATGGCAGCGCATGTCTCACAATCATGGGTAACCCGAGAAATAGTGTCCATGGTTAGATCCACCCCTCGGTCTCACACCCATCTATAGGTGGCATCTCTGCCCTGATGGCCTGAAGCATCATGGGACCATTGAGCTAGGAACAACTCTCCCTTGTACTGCCAATCTAGATCTACCTTAGACACCTTGACTTTTGCAGCTCGGTCTGCTTGTTTGTTGTTGTCATGTTCTTCATTAACTCGATTGTTGGGTACATGGGCATCTACATGACAGACTCTCACAGTCAACTTCTCAACCCGAGCAGCAATGTCTTGCCATAAATCAGCAGCCCAGATGGGTTTTCCTCCACGCTTCCAATTAATCTTTTTCCACCGATTCAACCACCCCCACAGAGCATTGGCTATCATCCATGAGTCGGTGTAGAGGTAAAGCCTTGGCCATTTCTCTTGTTCAGCAATATCCAGGGCAAATTGAACGGCTTTAAGTTCTGCAAATTGACTCAATTCACCTTCTCCTTCAGTAGCTTCTGCCACTTGTCAGGTGGGACTCCAGACAGCTGCTTTCCACTTTCGGTTCTTCCCTATGATACGACAAGAACCATCAGTGAAGAGGGCATAACGTGTTTCTTCTTCGGATAACTGATTGTATGGTGGAGTTTCTTCAGCCCGATTCACTTGCTCTTTTTCCTCCTCATCGGCCAGACTGAAGTTTCCACTTTCAGGCCAATTTGTTATGATTTCTAGGATTACACGCTGTGTAATCAAAGCAATCCACTTGCTCCATGTAGCGTCAGTGGCATGATGGGTAGGGGGCACCTTTCCTTTGAACATCCAGCTCAGCACTGGTAGTCGGGGTGCCAGGAAGAGATGTGTTTCTGTGCCAATCACCTCTGAGGCTGCTTGTATTCCTTCATAAGCCGCTAGGATTTCCTTCTCCATGGGGGTGTAGCTGGCTTCAGATCCTCTGTAGCTTCAGCTCCAGAAACTGAGTGGTCGGCCTCGGGTCTCACCGGGCACTTTTTGCCAAAGGCTCCAGGAGGGACCATTATCCCCGGCTGCAGAATAAAGCACATTTTTCACATTTGGTTCTGTCCTGACTGGTCCAAGGGCCACGGCGTGTGCAATCTCCTGTTTAATCTGTTTAAAGGCTTGCTATTGTTCAGGACTCTACTGGAAATCATTCTTCTTACAGGTCACTAAATAAAAAGGGTTCACGATTTGACTCTATTCAGGAATGTGCATTCTCCAAAAACCTATGGCCCCCAGGAACACTTGTGTTTCCTTCTTGTTAGTTGGTGGAGCCATCGCTACGATCTTGTTGATGACTTCTGTTGCAATCTGACTACATCTATCTTGCCATTTCACCTCTAGAAATTGGATCTTTTTGGCAGGTCCCTTGACTTTACTCGTTTTGATGGTGAAACTGGTTTTGAGGAAAATCTGGATAATTTCCTTTCCTTTTTCAAAAACTTCCTCTGCTGTGTCCCCCCATACAATAATGTCATCAATATATTGTATGTGTTCTGGAGCCTTACCCTTCTCTAGTGTAGTCTGAATCAGCCCATGGCAAATGGTGGGACTGTGTTTCCATCCCTGGGGCAGTCGGTTCCAGGTGTACTGCACACCCCTCCACGTGAAAGCAAACTTTGGCCTGCACTCTGCTGCTAAGGGGATGGAGAAGAACGCATTGGCAATATCAATGGTGGCGTACCACTTCCAGTTCGTACTGGAGCTCCAACATGTCTGGTACAGCGGCACTCAATGGTGGGGTGACTTCATTTAAGCCAGGGTAGTCCACAGTCAGTCTCCATCCTCCATCAGACTTACGTACAGGCCAGATGGGGCTACTGAAAGGTGAGTGGGTCTTGCTGACCACCCCTTGGCTCTCCAGCTAACGGATCATTTTATGGATGGGGATCACAGCGTCTCGGTTTGTTCGGTAGTGTCTTCTATGCACTATTGTAGTGGCTGTTGGCACTTGTTGATCTTCGACTCGCAATAATCCCACAACAGAGGGATCTTCTGATAGGCCAGGCAGGGTAGATAATTGTCTAAATTTCTCTGTAGCCACTGTGGCTACACCAAAAGCCCATCGATACCCCTTTGGGTCTTTGAAATATCCTCTCCTGAGGTAGTTAATGCCAAGGATGCAAGGGGCCTCTGGACCAGTCACAATGGGGTGCTTTTCCCATTTGTCTTCTGCTAAACTCACTTCAGACTCTAGCACTGATAATTCTTGATGTCCCCCTGTCACTCCAGAAATCCAAATGGGCTCGGTGCTTTTATGCCCTGATGGCATCAAGGTTCATTGTGCGCCAGTGTCTATTAAAGCTTTGTGTCTCTGCGGATCTGATGTGCCAGGCCATCCAACCCACACAGTCCAGTAAACCCTATCGTCCCTTTCCTTCTCCTGGTTGAAGGCAGGGCCTCTCTATTGTTCGTGGTCAGAGTATTCACTGTCTGATCCTTGCATTGCCCAGCTAGAGTTCCCCTCACCAGGATCACAAGAATTGTCCTCAGTTTTTCTGCATTACAAAGGTCGCTGATCTCTTTCCGAGGCCTCTTCATCAACTATGTGGACGGCCTTCTTACTAGGTTTTTTCCCTCTTAATTCTCGTACCCGGGCTTCAAGTTTACAGGTAGGTTCACCATCCCACTTATTCATGTCTTCCCCTTGGTCACACAGAAAGAACCATAGCTCACCTCGTGGCCTGCTCCTGGGGTTTCCTTTCCTCCTGAGTGAGGCAGGAGGAGACCAAGACTGAGACCTCTTTCTTAGGCTGTTTCTGCGGCAGTTCTCACATTCAGGGCATTTGTAAGGCCTCTCCATCCTCTCCCTGGTGTGGGTGCGTTGGTGTCGAAGATCAGAGCTTTCTCTGAAATCTAACTTGCTAGCCCGGGGGAATGAGGAGGCTTCCACACCTTCTGCTATACTCCGTATCCAGACAAACATCGTATCCACATTTGGTTCAGTCATCCTTGGATGATATAGTGTTACCAGGCAGTTAACGTATGATGCAGGGGCACCTTTAATTACTTTTCTCCACATGGGCAGCATGCAAGGAACACGCTCTGGATTTTGGTAGTGGGGGTCGCCTGGGTCACTGTAAATCATTTCCATCATGGCCAATTCCCGCAGGTACTGGATGCCTTCCTCTGCAGTAGTCCATCTTCTTGTAGAGCTCATTAGATCTTCTTTAAATGGGTACCTGTCTCTCACAGCAAAGAGGATCCAGGTCCAAAGACTGCTAATAAATCTCTCTTTTCCAATTTCCTGTTCAATTTCACGATCTCAGGCAATAGATCCTAGTTGCCGTGCTTCATGACCTTCTAACAGGTGACTACCAGCCCCATCATCCCAGCATCGGAGCAGCCAGGTAAGAATTCGTTCACCAGGCTACCGGCTGTAATCTCTCCGCAGTTCCCGAAGTTCTGATGGGGTCATGGACTAGGTAACTTCGCTCTCCTGTCTAGTTTCCTCTCTGCTTCTCTCATGTGGAAGTGGAGGTGGAAGCACCCTCGCTCTCTCTAATGAATCACCGGCTATTTGTCCTGCCTCCCTTTCTTCTCTCGGAGGCGCAGGCAGGGTAGATCCTTCTCCTTCTTCCTCCCTTACTAATCACGGAGGTAGACCTGTAGGTCCTGCAGAGCTCCTTATCCATGTCTTTCTTTTCACTACAGGGGCAATACTGACTTCAGATGTCGTGGTTTGGGTCCCTGTCTCAGTCATATTCTTTTTAGAATATTGAACAGTAGCTCAAGAAGCACAGGTCAGGCCCCAGTACAGGGTGAGAAGTTGCTGGTTTTGATCGGGGTAGGCAAGGCAGCCTTCCATCAAATGACGTGTCCATTTGTTGGGGTTGAATATTTGTTCTGGTGTGAAGTCCCAGGCAACAGGGGGTGTTAGACACCCTAAGAACCTGCCTAAATTCATCCACATCCCTTGCCACCCAGGAACTGGCCCCTTTAGAGAACATCCCAGTAAATTGTCTCTCGAAGTTGGTTTTGTCCTGGCACAAGGCAACAAAAACAACACTACCTTCCCCACTCCCCATAATGTTTTAAGAGCATTGGTTAAAAGCAGTAATAAAGCCAAACAACTCAGGTAAGGATTAGTAAGGATCACAGGTGCTTTCATTACCAGGCCCTCTATGTCAAAATCAAGAACAGAAAAAAGGTTGATTTCTTTCCCTTCTGTGTTTTTTAAGGGGTAAGTTCCACACTCTATCAAAACTGTTAGTAAAATTACAGGTCTCCCCACAAGAACTGGGCAAATTGCCATGTTTTTGTTATATGTTCTCAACTTAGTGTAAACAAACAGATAAGTGAGGCAGTTATTTTATAAACAATCTCCCCTTGGCAGTCTTCCTGGGTTTCCGGCACCAAGAATGTGGTGGTTTACTTTGGCTGAACGCCAGGTGTCCGCCGAGCCTGCACAGATTTCCTCCCCCTCCCCAAGGGGAGATGGAGGAAAAAAAAAAGTGAAAAAAAAATCCCAGGCTTACCAAGAACAAAAGTTTATATTTACATGGAGAAAAAGAAAGGAACAAGCTAATAACGTTACAGACACACAGGCAAAGGAAAACAACAGAAAAAAATATTCTATCTCCCTCACTGAATGGCATCTTGGACAGATGCAGCTGTCTATCCAGCCATTCCTGGAAGGAAGAAGAAGGCCGAGTTAACTTTCCCTCCCCTTATATAGCCGGGCTGACGTAACATGGCACAGAATATCCTGTTCCTCCTGGGAAAAGGAAGTTCTATTTGACTACATAAACCTATTAGCTGTGCTGAATAAGTTTTCTTTACAGATGGCTCATAGGTGAAGCTGTGAATGCATCATCAATGGCTGTTATACTGTTCACTTTAGTTAATATGCAAAACGAAAGCTAGATTTTTAAACAAATATCAGAATTCTTTGTTTCACCATGTTAGAATATAAAGTAACAGATAAGAATCCTGGTTGCCAATAGTCGCCTGTTATGTAGCTGGCCGAGGGCTGCATATAATATCAGGTAACAGAGTGAGGTCTGTGATAAGTGGGAGGCTGGATACTTGCAAATAAATCATAGATCAGATGTGTTTTGTGGAAGATAATATGAATCCTATGGTAATACACTTCTAAATTAAATTCACATGATGAAATATGGCCACAAGTGATACTGGAAATCTATGAGCCTCACATTAATACTGATTAAAATTTGTATCTCATATAAGAATAAATAAGATTATATACACATAGCCTTCCTGAGCAGGTCACTCGGTAATTCTAATGTGTCATTTGTTTGTTTTACTTAAGGAATCAGCTGGAGGGGACATTCAGTCTCCTTTAACGCCACAAAGTATTAATGGGACAGATGACGAGAGAGTGATGCCGGAAGTGACACAGAACTCAGAACCAAGGGCTGAACCAACCCAGAACGCATTGCCATTGACCCATAGGTACAGATTCCATTCCCACATCCTGATTAAGTGATACTTATCTCCTTCCTCATTAAAGGGACCTTTTCTCATGTCATGGTTTCCACCTAACAAAATTAAGGATTAAATTATTTGCATTTTAATCTTTGTTTTCACAAAAAAACATGAGGAACTCTCTTTGAATAACATTTTGGGGAGCATTATTTTATAATTTAATCAGTTGAATCAGCTTGAACACTGGTTAGTGCAGGTGTCCCTTTAACAGGAAGCATTATTTCAATGTTTGAGATCTTAGTAAAGTTAATTGCTTCTTAGAATATTCAAATTTAATTATTTTTGCAAACGTTTTCTTTAAATGAATGATAGGATTGGATGTCAGCCTTTCATCAATGAGTTGTTGGAAGAAAAAGGACTCTTACAACACTTATGGATTATAAATTTTAAAGCAGCCTTTAATTAAACAGTTCTCTGACAGTTGAAAACATTTGTCAACTTTTTTTTGAAACATGAGAGAAGTGTAATTGTGCTTCAGACTGAATTTTAATTCATTGCACTAGGAATACTGTACTCTTCTTTAAGAAAACTATGTCTTTTAATAATACAAATAATGAGTTAGGATGGATATATCCCACCTATCAGAAATGACTGTACATGGGACACTCAATAAAACTCATTATGTACTGAGATCATGGAAAGTAACTTAAATATTTAATAAACTTAGAGCAAAGTTAGAAATACTAGATTTATTTTTTTAAACATGGTCTGAATCAGTTTAAATAGATTTTAAGAGCTCTTGATCAAAGGTTGGGGAACACTAGGATGTCAGATATGTCATGCAAATAATTCAGAATGAGCAGAGATGGAATTGTTCAAGACTTCTCTTTTCTTGTAAAAGAACAATACTATTAAACATTTACATTTTCAAATGAGAAAAACCAAATACTTTTTTAGCTGAGTGATTGTGTTTACTTTTACACTTCAGTCCTCAACAGTTCTTCTATTGCATGTTTTACAAGAAATGGTGCTTTGTAAGAAAGCTCTGTGCATGTTGAAGTAGTATTACATGTTGCATATCAGTGTTCTGTAACGAGTTAATTTAAACTTACTGTTTCTGTGTTGGAATTCTCTATCAATATCTTTGTGAAAAGGAGTCGTGATAGAGTCCACACAGGACTACTGGTTTCTTGGTTTTTTTTTAAATGTGATCTTCTGTCTCAGTTTCCATATGTAAATATGTTTTCTGGTATGACTATATAGTAACTATGCTCTGCTATACAATGACCATGACTGAAGATATTTTTTGAAACTACCCAGTTGTAATTTTTGATGGTGTTGAATAGAAGTTAGAAAATTTTTACATGCTTTGCATTTTTATATTTACTTCACGTATGCAGTGTGGTTGCCTAGTTTCAGTTTATTGTCCTGTTAAGTACCACTAGCTAGAATTGGTCTTCCAACAATAACTCTGCATTTCAAAGGTCACTTCTCATGATGATTCTCATGGGAATCATATATCATTCTGTGCTGGTTTCAGCTGGGGTAGAGTTAATTTTCTTCACAGTGGCTAGTATGGGGCTATGTTTTGCATTTGTGCTGAACACAGGGTTGATAACATAGAAATGTTTTTGTTATTGCTGAGAAGGGCTTACACAGAGCCAAGGCCCTTTTTGTTTTTCATACTGCCATGCTGGCAAGGAAGTTGGGAGTGAATGGGAGGTTGGGAGGAGACACAGCTGGGACAGGTGACCCAAACTGACCAAAGGGATATTGCAGACCATATGACATCATGCTCAGTATATAAAGTGAAGGGGAAGACATTTGGAGTGATGATATTTGTGTTCCCAAGTAACCATTACGCATGATGGGGCCCTGCTCTCCTGGAGATTGCTGAACACCTGCCTGCCCGTGGGAAGCAGTGAATTAATTCCTTGTTTTTCTTTGCTTCTGTGCAGGGCTTTTGCTTTCCCTATTAAACTGTCTTGATCTCAACCCATGAGTTTTCCATCTTTTACCCTTTCAATTCTCTCCCCAGTCCCACTGGTGGGGGAGTGGGCGAGTGGTTGCATGGGCCTTGATTACTGGCTGGGGTTAAACCTGTCTTGGTTTGAGACAATTTGGAGCAGCGGAGACCTCAGACAGAAGTCCTCTCCCTCGGATTCAATACCTCTGGTTTCTCCAATACAGAGAGAGAGACCAAATATGCCCAGATATAAGTGAAAAAAACCCGTCTTTACCAAGAAGAATGCTAATAACAATACTGATAAAACTGGGTTAAACCAACTGATGAGGAGAAACTTCCCAAGCCCCACTCATTGGACCAAATTGAGATGACAGCTGGCCTCCCTCACACAGAAAAAAACCACACATGGCCACATGGTTCACCTCCCCCATGCCTGGAAAACCTGGCAGGAACAGTTGGAGAGTCAGCACTGGAGTGAGGTTGCAGTGCTGGTACAGGCAGTCAGAGCAGAGCTGCAGACCCCCCAGGCCACTGGAAGGACCCGCAAGATGCCCATTGGATCCAGCAATTTCAATGTTTGTTCATTGAAGTGGTTGTAGTCCTTTCAAGGTGGTGGTGGAAGCCCCCAGGAAAGGAAGGTCCCGTGTGCTGAGGGAAGAAAATCCAGTATTAAGTGAAGTCTGAGTGGGGTCTTTTATTGGGTTTAGGGTAGGTGGGAATACCCTTAAGTACCTCCCCTGGGGCAGGGAGTTCTACACTGGATGATGTAATACTGGATCATGGGACATTTCAGGAGTCTTTGACACCTTCTAAGATGTTACAGCTGCCTGTTATGTCAGCACAGGTGGATCCATTATCCCAGGCAACCAACAATAGGACAAGGGGACATGGGCTCAAGCTCTGCCAGGGGAGGTTTAGGTTAGATGTTAGGAAGAAATTCTTTACAGAGAGGGTAATCAGGCATTGGAACAGCCTACCCAGAGAGGTGGTGGATTCACCATCCCTGGAGGTTTTTAAAAAGAGATTGGACGTGGCCCTTAGAGCCATGATATAGTAATTGGAATTGGATCAGGGGTTGGACTTGATGATCTTGGAGGTCTTTTCCAACCCAATCTATTCTATGATTCTATGATTCTATGATTATGGCTCATCAGAAGAGATGAATATCTTCAGGCTATGTGTGAATTGTCCCGATGCTTCCCTGGAGGGGAGTTATCACAGCTGAGTCATTTTTGTAAGGACAAAGAAACAACACCCAGCTTGTAGCCTGAGGTGGCTGGTGTGCATGCCCTCAGGACCTGAGTGGTTACTTTGCCCATCATCAGCTTGCACCTGGATTGTCTGAGTCATCAGCATTCCAGTCTTTCACATTAGTGGATACATTCTTCTCCCCTGAATAATAGTACCAGCCTTATCTTATCTCAAGTTCCCATCACAGTCCAAATTGGTCGGCATATTTGGGGAAAAGAGAAAAGGTGGATACCAGTGTGGCAGTTTGAGCCACATTAGAAATCCAGAATCCAATTTCCAGGCCTCCCCCCACCCCTTCCCACAATTTATCCCAACACCGGAGAGAAACTTTCAGACCAGAGGCTTCTATAGGGGGAATGGGAAGTATATACATTTATTTACACAAATAAATGCTATACAAACTAAAGGCAAATATATATATATTACATTTCTATCAGTCTTTTAAGCCCCTCCCTTTAACTTTAGTCCAGGAGAAACCTTTCAGGCTGGGAAGTAATCAGTCTCTCCCTCACCAAGCTCCAGCTGTTTGTGGAAGTTTTTCCTCCTCACAAAGTCTAAGAAGATAGCTTTGAGTCCTTTCTCCTCAGTTTGCTGTGTGATCTCTCAGTCTCATACCTCAGTTCTGTAGGCTGCTGTAGTGTAGCTTATCAACGTACGCATCCTGGAATGTTGATTCCTCCTCCGGGTTTTCAGCTGTCCTGCATTTAAATCACGGCAGAGACATCCTCCGGGCCTCTCTCTTCGGTCCGTCTCCAATTTCACCTGGGATTCTTCTCCCGAGCGCCGAGCTGATTTGTTATCAGCCTGTCCACTTGGCTCTGCTTCAAATGCTGAGCCTTAAAATCCACCCCCCATCAGCCTCAATGCAGTGGGGGGGAAAAAAGCCCCCTAGCCTTGGCCACAGGCAGCTCGGTCCAGTTATACACTGTCCCAAGCGTCCCGCAGCTGCGGGGGGGGGAAGAGGGCCTAACCTCCTCCCTCTTACCTCAGGTGCTGTGAATTTCTTTCTTCACAGCACACTCACTCTAACTGCTGCCTCTAACTCTGGCCTAGGCAGAGTTGGGGGGGCCGCAGGGTTCCCCCTCTCCCCCGGATCGGGAAAGAGGGAGCCCAGCCACCCCCTGGCCTTCTCCACCTACACCCAGCAGACACCAACAGCAAAAACTGCCAACAGCTTCCGGTGCTGTGTATATATGATTTTTCAGCAGAAGCGAACAACATGAGTGGTGATTGGCTCTCCAGGGAACACTGCCCTGGCACCCAATCACCTCTGAGCCCCCAAACTCTCGGGGGGGGGCAATTTCAAACTATGACACCAGAATTTTTGTGTAACCCAGGACAAACCATGACATGTGCTAATGGCAGCTTCAACTTTGTTAGCAAGCTATTACCAAAGAAAATGCATATTTGTTCAAAGTATTTGAAATAAATTTAATTTTGGCTTAGATAAGGTTTTTATTAGAAATAAAGACTCATATGGGTTAGTTTTGTTTTTTTTTAATACTGAAAAGCTCAAGTGAGGACATTTATATATCATTATTTAACCCAGACAGAAAACGCTTTCAGGTGCTTTCTGACAATTTTTTAATAGAAAGAAAAGAATCCTTTTGTGTGTGTGAGTGTCAAGGAACACTGTCTCAATCAGAAGGAAACTACCATTTAAAGATATGTATATTCCAAAAGATTCCAGTTATTTCCCAGCACCATTATGTTTTTCTAAATGAGGACAGAACTTAATTTGGAAATCAGCTGCTTTGATTCGATATAATTGTTAGCTGTAATGAAAGCTCTCTAAAATGGCACTATGTAACACATGCATGAAAGAGATGGAAAGTGAAGCCTCCAGGATTGTGCTAGTGCTGGTTAAGTGGGTGAGCAAGTTTGAGCTGTCTTCCTGCCAAAATCTCCAATGCTCAGCAAAAGCCCTTCCCCTCCCTCCCCTTTTCAGCAAAAAAAGGAAAGGGAAAAAAAAATTATAGAAACTGAAAGAAACCAAAACCAACTGAATTATACCAAAATATATGTGTATTTTTACATATATACAGTTATATACAGTTATATACAGTTATATACAGTAAGGATATTATGTACAACTCCCAAGAAAGGAGAGAGGAGAAGGGAAAATGGGAAAAAGGGGGCAAAAAAGGGACAAAAATAAAACAGGTATGCACAAAGGAGAAACCCAGTAACTAACAAAATAAAGAACTATTAAAATCTCACCACTTCCCTTGAGAAAAGCAGGACAACTGGACGCGGCCCAGCACTCCCCCCTCACGCGTGGTAGACAACAGCAGTCACTGTAGGCCTCAGCTCCAGATAAGCAAGACCGAGACAGGAACCTACCATTCCCAAACCTCCCCGGAAGAGAAGAGAGTGAGGTCTCTCTGGTCGACTTTATTTATACCTCAGTTTACGTAAAGGAATAGCATGGAATACTTCTTTAGTCACTTCCTTAGTTCCTTCCTGGTTACAAGCTGGTCTCCAGGAAGGCCTAGAGTGAAAACTGTTACAGTGGGCATGTTTTTAGAGATCATTCATAATATTAAATTGGCAAGTAGACTCATATCTGCTATTAGGAGAATGGTCAAGGTGCACGTGTTGCTTATCTTCTTAAAATGAAGCAACTTTGCAACTAACAGAACTAATTTTAACGGCTGGGGGAATGGATGAGAACCAAAACTAAAAATAGCCCAACACTTGAGAAAGTAAATCATCACCTCCCGTGTGCATCTAAGGAAGTTCTAGTTCAGAGCATGAGAATTGCCTACTTCCTGCTGTTTGTTTAGCAAGAACTCCAAGGGGTGATTCAGACAATGTGAACTGGGTGTTTGAAATTAGATGATATAAATACCATACTTAGGGACAAGTGAGCACTCTTCTAACATATCTGTCAAGTACATTCTTAGAACAGGAATATAATCCTTATGCAATTTATATTAAAAAGCATGCAACTTGCAACATATAATTATTTCCGCCTTTAATCACATGCATAAGAATTAAAAGAAAAATGTAGTAAAAATGAAGAAAATCAAAAAAGGAATTATCTTCCTGTATTGAGTTTCTGTTGCCAGGTTTTGGTAGCAGGAGGGTTACAGGGGTGGCTTCTGTTAGAAACTGCTAGAAGCTTCCCCCCCATGTCCTGCAGAGCCAATGCCAGCTGGCTCCAGGATGGACCCACCACTGGCCAAGGCCAAGCCAATCAGGAGTGATAGTAATGCCTCTGTGAAAACATACTTAAGAAGGGAAAAAAAGTTGTTGGGCAGACGTAAATTGCAGCCAGGAAAGAGCAGAGTGAGAACATGTGAACAACTCTGCAGACACCAAGGTCAGCGGAGAGGAAGGGAGAGGAGGTACTCCTGGCGCCAGAACTGAGGTGCCTTTCATCCAGTCAGGGTCAACCCACTACACTTGCTTAAGGAAGGAACTTTTAATTTTCTAAAACAATATATCCATTGTGTTCAACTAATCCAAAATATGGATGACATTAAAAGATTTTGTGTTAATACCTCGGCAACTGTAAACATTGCCTCTATAAATTGAGATATGTGGTATGTCAGATTAAATCAGATTCTGTTCATTTGTGAATTTTGTTAGGTATTTTCAATAATACAGTTTTCTCAAATATGTTATGCCATTTAGGAGTCTACTCTTAAGACACGGTGACTTTTTAATGTCATCTTTAGGCATTGCTGGAGGACTTTTTCTCTTTATTCTAGATTTTCCTAGTAATTTAGTTGAATAATTTACTTTTTATTTTATGCATTTTGATACCAGGTATGTATTCTTGTTTAAATTTGTGAGCAGTGTCTGTGAGGTTTCTTTTATGGGATGATTTGTACATATATTATTTAGA
Organism: Pseudopipra pipra; assembly: GCF_036250125.1. Lineage (NCBI taxonomy): Eukaryota > Metazoa > Chordata > Aves > Passeriformes > Pipridae > Pseudopipra > Pseudopipra pipra. The sequence continues at coordinate 59,097,209 of NC_087580.1, read as the reverse complement.
ATATTTGCTGTTTTGTTAGTTCTAAACTCAAATACACAATCATCTTTTAATGAGAATTCAAATGATAGTTATAGGAGATCATATGTAGACAGTTGATACCTCATGTTTTCTTCATACATACTTCCATTTTTCATTGACATTGCTGAGAGTCATCATAGGAAACCTTTCAACCAGTAAGTAAGGATAAGCTGCAAACTGAACTTTCCCCAAACACCATGAAGGAGTCCAAGGTGTTGTCTTTACTACACTAGAAATCTCTCAGTAATTTTTGCTGAAGTTAGGTCAGCATTTCCAACTGTAACAGGAACCTCTTGCACTTGTGTCTTTTGAAATATTTTTTCAAAACTGAAAACTGTCATTAGGATCAACAAGAACAGAGACCAAAGAAATGCTACACATTCTCCACAAAAAAGCACAGTGAAAATTTTTGAGACTAAATAGTCACTTTGTGGAATTGCTTTTTATTTTAAAGTAATCTGTGGAAATACTTATTATTTTGAGGGTACAAATGTCATGCCTTGTTTGGATTGGAAACCTCAGTGTATATTTACAGATATTTTTCAGCTGCCCATTTAGAGAAATATTCTCTACAGAAACAGAAAGCCAATAACATCTGAAGTTACCAGGAAAAAACCCACATAGCTATTCATCCCCTGAGCCTCTAGTGAATTTTCTAACAGTCACGACCCTTGAAAAGAGAAGCCTTTTGTGAAAAACAAAGGCAGAGGGGATGTTTTTCAAGACAAATATGAACATATTTGATTGCTCAAACTTCGCTGTCCCATCCTGGTTGGTTAGGGAAGTTAATGCCTGAAAGTATCTCACGACCAAGATAATGTGAACCATTCATGCTTATACCTTCCGTTTAGGATTAATTCTTGATGGGGGGCTTTCTTCAGAGTCTGTTATTTTGACTACTTGTAACAAGACTCCTATGGCAGTCTGTTCTGCAGGTAAGAGTATCACGCAGTTTGCACCCATCTGCACACATGTGCTTTGCCTCTCCAAAAATGGACCTGTTCAAATTATGCCCCAAAAAGCCAGTCAAAAGCATAGTCACAGAATATTAAAAGCTTCTTGTAGTCTAGACTTGGGTTTCAGGGTGCATATTCCCATCCACATAGGAATTCTTTAAAAGTTTACACAATTTTAGAGAAAGAAAATTTAAGAGAATTGAAGATTTGTGGCCTTCTGATCACTTTTAAGTATGCTGCAGAACAATATGCATCAGTATCTTTTTTCGATTCTGTCCTAGTTAGGACAGCTGAGACCAGTTCATCACTGGATGGGTGTAACCCAAAACTGTGTATTCTATAGCCTTCCATGCCATTTCCCAGAAACTGTTATCAGTGAACCATTTACACTATCTGCACATAAAGCCTGACTCCTCAGGCTATAAACTAGGTGCTAAGAGGCCTGCGAGATAGGAGTTGCTCTTGTCCTCACACCCATTAAGGAACTCCCCGCCCTGAGGGAGGTACTGAGCATTCCTGCCTGAACTGGAGGATATATAATCTTGGAGTCTTGGGACCTTTTTAACCACTCGTGGGATCCAGAGGAAGACTGCAGACCACCGCTCTCAACCAGACTGCAGACCACCACTCTCGACTGGACTGCAACCACCACTTTTCAACCAGACTGCAACCATCACTCTCGACCAGACTGCAATCACCACTCTTGACCAGACTGCAACAGCACTCTCACCAACAGGTTTCCCCTCTCCTTTTCCTTTGGACTCAGGGGGCCCAAAGAACACCACTCTGTTCATACCCCAGGGTGCTGGGTTATATATTTGGGTTTTGTGGGTTAAAACCAATTGTTTGTCTGTATAATCATACTTATTGTATTATTTTATTAAATTGTTATTCTGACTTATAATCTCTCTTTTGAGTTGGGTTCATTTCCCCTGCTGGTTTACCTTTAAACCAGCACAGATTCTTATGTATTTTACTCATCTCAAGATTCGCTTATTGTCAACTTTGGATTATTTTGTAAAATCAATATACAGAACATTAATGAACTTGTGTAACTTATTGTAGTCATGGCAAAATGCCTCTGTCATATTCCTTAGAAGTACAAGAAATTGAAGTGTTACTGAACAATTTTGAGTTCAAAGTCCACAAGCTAAAAAACAGCTTAAAAAAACCAACTCAGAAAACAAGGGAAAATAGGTAAGCTTTACAAATAAATCTAGTTAAGATAGTAATTCCTTTGGAGAATGTTGTGGCCTGGGTTCTCTGTGGGAGAACTGACAAGTTCTACCACATTCACTTGACATCGGGGCCAAAAAATTATGCCTGAGGGGCTTCCGTAGTGCCCTGGATACATTTCTTCCTAGATAGGCACTCAAGATGGGTTCGATGAAGTGCCATCTGAGGATACTTACTTCTTTTAGCTTTTAAACATCTAAACCTGGGGAAGATGGATTTCATTTACTAAGCTCTCTTTACCAGGTCCATCCTTAAATTGTAATTCCTGCTAACATGATCTAGAGTTGTGCTTCCTGTTTTCTATGGAGGCAACACAGTGTCTCATTCCTGAGCATTGTTGTCACTCTGCCATGGCTCCCTGGTGGGCTATTTCATTCACTTGGCCCACTCTCCAGTTGATGGTTCCTATCCAGATAGCCTAAGCCCCCAGAAGACTAGAGTAAAAGCTCATTGATCAAGTAAAAGTCCAAAGTTGCTTTATTGTAAGCCATTTCAGAATGTGCCTGAATGCACAGTGTTCAGGCTCCACCTGCAGAAGTTGTGTTATTGAAAACAATTGTGTCATGTTGATTCTTTTCTATTGCATTGTGGTAGGCGGACCCCTTGCAGTGGAAGTTCAATAGCATTCACCTGCTTCCTGCAGACATAGGTAAAGGTTAGAGGCAGCCAAACATAAACACAGAAGTGGAATCTTTTGTCTGTCAAAAATATGAACGTATTTGCTTTATGTGGCCAGGTTTTGGTAGCGGGGGGGGATACAGGCGTCACTTCTGTGAGAAGCTGATAGATGCTTCCCCCATGTCCAGTAGAGCCAATGCCAGCTGGCTCCAGGATGGACCCGCCGCTGGTCAAGGCTGAGACAATCAGGAATGATAGTAACACCTCTGTGATAACATATTTTAAGAAGGGAAAAAAAGTTATTCCACAGATGAAAATTGCAGCCAGCGAAGAGCAGAGTGAGAACATGTGAACAACTCTGCAGACACCAACGTCAGTGGAGAAGGAGGGAGAGGAGGTACTCCTGGCGCCAGAGCTGAGGTTCCCCTGCAGCCCGTGATGAAGACCATAGTGGAGCAGGCTGTCCCCCTGCAGTCCGTGGAGGTCCATGGGGGTGCAGAGATCCACCTGCAGCCCGTGGAGGAGCCCACACCGGAGCGGATGGATGCCCAAAGGAGGCTGTGACCCTGTGGAAGGCCCATGCTGGAGCAGGGTCCCGGCAGGGACCTGCTGACCTGTGGAGAGAGGACCCCACTCTGGAGCAGGTTTTCCTGGTAGGACCTGTGGCCCTGTGGGGGACCCACGCTGCAGCAGCCTGTGCCTGAAGGACTGCAACCTGTGCCTGAAGTACTGCACCCTGTGGAAAAGTGACCCACATTGCATCAGTTTGAAGAACTGTAGCCTGTGGGAAGGGCTCACGTTGGAGAAGTTTGTGAAGGACTGTCTCCAGTGGGAGGGACCCCATGCTGGAGCATATGAAGGGCTCCTCTCTCTGAGCAGCATCAGAAACAACCTGTGATGAACTAAATGGGAAATACAGTTAAACAGACATCAACATCTCCTGTAATTTTACATCAGCTTTATGCTTTAGGGAAGCTTTCTGTTTCTTGTCACAGCTTTTGAGTTCCTTTAATATCACTGTAGATGCCACTGACATTTTGTAGTGTAGGTAGAAAGAAGTTTGTGTTTGATCATATAACAGGATGTTCTGCTGAGATGAATTCAAATTGCTGAATAGCACTTTGGTGAGATGTGGACAAGTGACAATTCATAAGCAGAATCAAAGTATTTCACAGTGACACCAAACAGCCATTAAGTTTTGTCAGTAATGAAGTAGAATATAAGAGGTGTTTTGGGGTTTTTTATCAGGTCTTAAGCTATTTGGCAAATGAAGGAAGCTGGAGCTGGATGAAGGTGCTGAAATAACATGTCTGGGATTTGTTTTCTCAAGGGCTCTGTTTTCTCAAGTACACAATAATGAAACATTACTAGTGGTCCACTCATTATAGATTGTAGGGTTGTTGCCTTTGCAGATTTTACTCTCTAGCACTGTGGTATAATGATGTTCTGTCTTCCTGTCATGAAATCCAAAAGGTTCCATTTTGAAACTCTCCAGAGATTTTAGCATTCTTGTTTAATTCTACTTTAGCACTTTATGAATAATTTGTACTGGACTTAACATTCAGTACAGTGGGAGGCTCAAGAAAGTTGGACTTTAAACCTCTTCCCATCATGCTGTTTGCCCTACCCTTTTCCTAGTCTAGATACCTTATCAGGGAAAGTATAATAGATCTCGCTATGTTAGAAAACAAATGTGCTCTAATGGTACTGTGGCACATAGGTGTAGCCTCATGAAAAGATGGGAGCTCAGCATCTCTTCTGCTCTCTGTGAAATCATAACTAGCAAAACTCATGTGCAACTTCATATTCTTAGCATCCCTGTTGGGTTTGTGATGAGTTCTGTAAACTGGAGGGGAGAGAAGCAAGGAGCAAAACTTTATATTCTTCTTTGGAACTGCTGCTTCAATGCAGTGTTGAATTGGGAAGAACTGGTCTATAAATTTACTTTTTTAAACTTCCAGTTGACTTATAAGCCAAATCATAGAATCATTTAGGTTGGAAAAAACCTTTAGGATTATCAAGTCCAACTGCAAATCATCTACCCTATGCATTATTCTGAAAAGAAGCTGAAGGAAACCTAAGATCACTTAGATCCCACAAGTGAAAACCTAAGATCATTTAGATCCCATGGGCAAGGAAGGCAAGAAACCAGCATGGCTGAGTAGGGATCTGCTGGTCAAACTAAAGACAAAGAAGCAAATGCCTAGAGAGTTTAAGCTAGGACAGGTGACCTGGGAAGAGTATAGAGATGAAGTATGGTTGTGTAGGGATGGAGTGAGGAAGCCAAGGTGAAGCTGGAACTGAACCTGACAAGGGATGCAAAGAACAGAAAGAAGGGCTTCTACATGTATGTTAACCAGAAAAGGAAGGTCAAAGAAAGTGTACCCCCCCAATAAATGACACTGGCAAACTGGTAACAACAGATGAGGAGAAGGCTGAGGTACTCAACTTTTTTGCCTCAGTCTTCAACAGCAACCTCTCTTCCCACACCTCTCGAGTGGATGAACAGCAGGATGGGGACTGGGGGAGCAAAGTCCCTCCCACTGTAAGAGAAGATCAGGTTCATGACCATCTGAGGAACCTGAATGTACATAAGTCTGTGGGACCCAATGAGATGCATCCCAGAGTCCTGAGGGAATTGGGTGATGTTTTCAAGCTACTCTCCATGATATTTGAATAGTCATGACAGTCAGGTGAAGTCCCAGGTGACTGGAAAAAGGGAAACATTGTACCCATCTGCAAAAAGGGTAGAAAGGAGGACCCTGGGAACTACTGACCTGTCAGCCTCACCTCTGTGCCCTGGAAGATCACGGAACAGATCCTCCCAGAAGCTATGCTAAGGCACATGGAAGACAGGAAGGTGATTCAAGACAGCCAGCACAACTTCAGTAAGGGCAAGTCCTGCCTGATCAACCTAGTGGCCTTCTATGATGGAATGACTACATCAGCAGACAAGAGAAGGGCTACAGATGTCATCTATCTGGACTTCTGTAAAGCCTTTGACATAGCCCCCCACAACATCCATCTCTCTAAACTGGAGAGATATGCATTCAATGGAGGGACTGTGTCTCGGTTTGAGACAATTTGAGGGGGTGGAGAGCTTGGACAGAAGTCTACTCCCTCAGGTTCAATACCTCTGGTTTCTCCAATACAGAGAGAGAGACCAAATACACCTGGATGTAAGTGAAAAAATAACTCTTTACCAAGAAGAAATGCTAATAAAAATACTGGTAAAACTGGGTTAAACCAACCAATGAGGAGAAACTTCCCAAGCCCAACTCCCAGACCAAATTGAGATGGCAGCCAGCCTCCCCCACCCAGAAAAAACATGGCCACAGGACAGAGACAAGATGGCCACCTTTCCACGTGTTTCACCTCCCCCATGCCTGGAAAACCTGTCAAGAATTGTTGGAGAGTCATCACTGGCAGGAAACAGTGGATAGCTTGGATTCAATACTGGGAGACACTTGCATGGCCCTGGAGTGGGGCTGCAGTGCTGGTACAGGCAGTCAGAGCAGGGCTGCAGACCCCCTAGGCGATTGGAAGGACCTGCAAGACATCCGTTGGATCCAGCAACAAGACATGGTTGTTGCAATTTCAATGTTCATTGGTCAAAGTGGTGGTTGCAGTCCTGTCAAAGTTGTGGTCACAGTCCAGATCTGTTGAGGTTATGGTGAAAGCCCCAGGTGGTGAGGGAAGCCCTGAAACTTAGTTATATATGCTCAGGTTCAGGTGGGAATGTCTCCAGTACTTCCCCTGTGGTGGGGAGTTTTACACTGGAGGATGTAATACTGTGAGTCACAGGATACTTCATGAGTCTGACACCTTCTAAGACAGTACAGCTGAGTCCATCACGGCCCATTATGGTTTATTGACAAGAGATGAATACCTTCAGGTTAGGTGTGAATGTTCCAGGGAGTTATCACAACTGAGTCACCTGTGTAAGGAAAAAGAAACACTACCCCACCTTGAAGGTTTTGTCTCTTTCCTTATCTTGTTTAACACCCAGCTTGTAGCCTGAGGTGTTGGATGTGCACGCCTTCAGCATCTGGCCTGGGTGGTGTGATGGTTTCACTCTAGGCCTTCCTGGAGACCAGCTTGTAACCAGGAAGGAACTAGGAAAGTGATCACGGAAGTATTCCATGCTATTCCTTTACGTAACTTGAGGTATAAATAAAGCCAGCAGGAGGGACCTCGTTCTCTTCCTTTCTGGCAAGGTTCGAGAACGGTGGGTCCCTGTCTCGGTCTGGCTTATCTGGAGCTGAGGCCTACAGTGACTGCTGTTATCTGCCACGCGTGAGGGGAGAGCGCTGGGCTGTGTCTAGCCATCCTGCCTGTTCAAAGGGAAGTGGTGAGATTTTTGCTAGTTTGCCTTCAGTTGGCTGGTTGACTTGCTCGGTCTTTGTCCCTTTTTGTCCTTCTCCCTTCTCCGTCCCCCTCTTCCATTTTTGGGGAGCTGTTTGGGATTTCTGGAATTGTGGTGTGTGGTATTCTCATTGTGTGTATCTGTCTCATATGTAAAATACATATATATATATATTTTTGCTATAGCTTTGGCTGCTTGGGTCGTTTCTTTTCTCTTCCCTCTCTGGGAAGCGGGTCCTTGTTGTCGAGTTTTGAGGGCTTGGCGGGAAGCCAGCTCGAAACTCGCACAGGTGGCCACTCTGCACATTGTTAGAAAAGCACACTGCTGATTGAGCCATTAGCATCCAGTCTCTTACAGCACTTGGGAGGTCACTGCAGGTGACTGAGTCATTAATCAGTAGCAGTTCAGTGTCTTTAAAGAAGGCATATTTGGAGAAAAGGTGGATGCCAGAATTTTTGTGTAACCCAGGACAGACTGTCAGATGCATAAGAAAGTGGTTGGACTGCCCCATCCAGAGAGTAGTGGTGAACAGCTCAGAGTCCCGGTGGACATCGGTGAAAAGTGGCATCCCTCAGAGGTCTGTATTGGGACCGGTGTTATTTAAAATCTTCATTAATGGCATAGATTAAGGGATAGAGTGCACCCTCATCAAATTTGCAGATGACACCAAGCTGAAGCCTTGCAGTTGATGCACCAGGACGGGATGCTATCCAGAGGACCTGGACAAGCTTGAGAAGTGGGCCCATGGGAATCTCATGTGGTTTCACAATACCAAGTGCAAGGTGCTTCACCTGGGTCAGAGCAACCCCCAGTATCAATATAGGCTGGAGGATGAACAGACTGAGAACAGCCCTGCTGAGAAGGACTTGGGGGTGCTGGTGGATGAGACGCTGGACATGAACTGTCAATGTGCACTTGCAGCCCAGAAAGCCAACCGTGTCCTGGGCTGCATCAAAAGAAGTGTGGCCAACAGGTCGAGGGAAGTGTTGCCCCTCTACTCTGCTCTGGTGAGACCCCATCTGGAGTACTGCATCCACCTCTGGGGTCCCCAGCACAGGAAGGACATGGACCTCTTGGAGCAAGTCCAGAGGAGGGCCACCAAGATGATTAGAGGGATGAACACCTCTCCTATGAGGAAAGGCTGAGATAATTGGGATTGTTCAACCTGGAAAAGAGAAGGCTTAGGGGTGACCTAATTGCAGCATTCCAGTACCTGAAGGGAGCCTACAAGAAAGATGGAGAGGGACTTTTTACAAGAGCATGTAGTGACACGACAAAGGGGAATGGATTCAAACTGATGAGAGTAGGTTTAGATTAGATATTAGGAAACAATTCTTTACTGTGAGGGTGGTGAGGCACTGGAACAGGTTGCCCAGAGAAACTGTGGCTGCCCCATCCCTGGAAGTGTTTAAGGTCAGGCTGGATGGAGCTCTGAGCAACCTGGTCTGATTGAAGGTGTCCCTGCCCATGGCAGGCGGCTGGAACTAGATGATCTTTAAGGTCCCTTCCAATCCAAACCATTCTATGATTCTATGAAGTAAATAAGAACTAGCAACCTCCAGTGAATTAAGGGAAGGGGTCATGTTTGTGTATTTTCTTAAAGAAAAACTGGAGGGTTTTTACAATAGGGGAGAGTGAAACTTATATAGGGACTGCTTCCTCCTAGTCTTAACTTGTAGTTCATAGAAAAAACACCAGTATCAGAGATTTCCCATGTATCAGATTTCTTTCTTTTTTTTTTTAAATCCATTTAATCTCCTTTCAGTAAATTTGACTCTAGGAGCAACATAGTGCAAGAAATTTAGTCTTTTCTTGCATTCAGATTTGGTTTAAGCAAGGAAACTTTATTACTTTCATTCTCTTAAAAATCTGATATAGTCAAAACCCACAAGTGGCAGTATCCACCGATAAACGTTGCAACTCACTAGGAAGTTGTTTTTTTAAAACCTATGCAGTCAATATATGGTTTACTGTGGTCACATAGTTCACACAACTTGCTGCTTCTTTTTGCAGGTACTTCTGTGATGTAAAAAGAGGCAGAAAATAAGAATTTTCTGTCCAACCTGTACTAATTTATTTTTTGTCTATCAGTGTCCCCCCCAGGAGATCAAAGCCTTTTAATGTCTAAAACAGTCTGTTAGCGTTTCACTTAATGAGACCCTTCGTTTAACTGGTTCACTGAGATGGACAGGACATTTAATACCTTTTATATAAGGACTGCACTTAATAGCAGTAGAAAAACCCCTCAGCAGGTTTCTCCCATGAGTTATTTCGCCATCAACAAAACTGTCAGCACCTAAAAATGGACTCACTCTAACAGTTCACAAAATAACACGTTTATTAATACAAATTTGTGACAATTTATGGTGTTCGCTGTGTCTGGAATAGGGTCTAACTGCAAAAACACACTTAAACTATGTAATAATAATAATAAAGCCAAGCATAGGCACATACGCTAAAGCAAAAGCAACTTACAACGAAGTGATAAGTAAAAATTTTAAAGTACTATGGAGCAAAAGTAAAATTAGTATATATGTATAAAGCAATTGCTCACCCCAAGGTGTCCCAAGAAGGTGGAGGAAGAAAAGGTAGCCCATTGGTTACCTCCGCAGAGTTGATGGAACTTCTCCACGATTTTTGCTTATGTCCAATCTCTTTTTATACCTTTTTCTTTAGGTAGTTTGAGTGGTTATAGTCAATAAACCAATTTTTGGGTGATAGACAGATGAAATAGGCCTTAAGGATCCACTTCCTGAGTTCCCTGCAGCCAGGATGTTCACAAAAAAAGGCCATGTTATCTCTGTATCACTCCTTTCTTCATTTAATCCTTTTATCAGTTTCTGGGAATGTCTCCCCAGGTGCTGGGGTTTTCCAGGAAACCATCAGGAGGCTCTTTTCTCCTTTTGTGTGGCCTTATCTATCACCTTACAACTTCTGAGTGCTCCATAGATGGTTTAGTTTAAGCTTTATATATAGGCTATTGATAGGCTATCACAGGAAACAAATGAAACTTAATTGAATTTGCCATGCTCTCACATAACTTCTGTTCCTTAATGGAATAAAATTATTTTGTTGTCAGCATGTATGCTGACAGTTCACCTCCTACCCTAACTGTGTGATTAACGCATGTTGTTGCATTTACTGTGATAAGCAAACTGGCAACTGTAATGCAAAATATGAATCGCACCAGTAGTTATTATTTGATATTATAACATAACCTACTACACTAGCTGGGCAGTGGCCAAATAGTCATCATTCAGAATCTTTATGCAACTGCCTAATCGTATATAAGTATAGTTGTAGGTCATTCTATAGCATGTCTTTTTCTGATAGTGGAGTTGTGAGGCCCGGCAGCTGTAATGATTGTTCTGCTAAATTCGATGTTTGCGATGAAAGTAAGACAGAAACCAGCATTAAGGGGTCTTAGAGACTGAGATATGCTGTGGTATCACCAACAGAAGGTTCAACTAAGATCGTAAATAAATGCTTGCAAATCTTTCACATCAACCCCTCGTAACAACTGCTGTCACAGCAGAGGCACAACACACCCCAGTTTAAGCTTTGACAGTACCTAGAAATGCAAACAGAGGCTCATGCAGAGGATCTCCACCCCTTACATGTGGCATGTGTCAGATTTACATGGTTGGGAGAGAGGTCCCTTTAGCCACCTCACCGCTCTGTATGTGGCTGTGTCACCGAAAATTGTCAGGAAGAAATTAAATCCTCCAACACTACCTTTTAAGTGTTAGTGAGCCAGACATTACTTTATTCTGACCAGGATGTGTAGCAAATCATTCCAGCTACATATGTCCCTTTTAAGACTTTTCATGTATTTATACATTTTGGCAAACAAAGAAATTAACGTTCATTGGTTCTAAATTACACAATTCTCTTAATTAATAAGTATTCTACCTTTTATTGGTTATTGATCTCTCACCCTTAATGCTAATTTGGTCTGCATTCTTTGGTCCTCGTATCATTCTTCCTCAGACAGAGTGTCCAACTTTCAGGGTAATGTCTTTGTTAATCTCCTCTGTATCTTCTGGTTACTCCAACGTGTCTTTGAAGGACCATAAATTTAAGATCCCAGATATCCAATCTTCTACTCCCTCAGGCTTTGTTTATTCAAGCTTATCAGAGCTAGTCCAGAGAAACTCAAAGCTTCAGTGGTTTAAAGATCAAACTGACAAAAGTCTGTGAAAAGAAACCTGCTATTATTAATAAAAAAAATTTAGGAAAGTTATATCATTTCCAACAGCTGCAGCTGCTCAGAATGTAGCTCTGTCTGTCTTTGTCATTGCAAAGCTGAGCATGTCTGCTGAGTTCTATAGACTCAACCTGTATCTGCAACAACCTGGCGTGGACTGAGCAGTTTGGGGAGAGTGTGAGCTCCCTAGTCTGCATGGCCTTCAGAAGCTTGGGCCTTTTTGGCCCTATTTCACCTAGTGGAGATGTGGTCACTGGGAAAAAAGTTTTTCTTTGTTCTTACTACTGCAGCAGGTTTGAAGTTGAGAGACCTGTAGGGCAGTCGAATACTCTCTTCTCTCATTGCTGACAGAGTGTGGATTGTATCAGTGTACACATAAATTGTTGTTATAGGTAGGATTTTTGTGACAACGGCCAAGAATGTGCTCAGACAGCAATTTAGCAGGCAAGGCTAAATTATTTACAGCAGGCTTAGTTTTATAGTCTTTTCTTCTCTTCACACGCCAGTATATTATATTTCATTGATTAGGTGTTCCTGTCCACACATCCAAATTCATCTTCTGATAGGTGGTCAATATTCCTTCGTGTGCTGGCAAATCTCAAAAACAACACCTGTTATTTACTGCAGTTCTTCTTTAATTGCTTTCTCCTGAGTTGTTTACATTCCTTTACAATCTCACAGCTGCAACTGCTCAAACTCAAGGCCTAAGCTGTCTCTAGTCAAGTTGTTTCCCATAATTCCCCCTTTTTGTTTTTCTGCTACAAAAGCCGAGTTTATCACCCCCTGCAGGGCCCTTTGCAGAAAGGATAACCAACACGGTAGTAGCAACACAATTATTATGAGCACTAGGAGGCAATAAAGGCCTAACTTTACTACTTGTTTGATCCAAGCACTAAGACCCCGTCCATTCAACCACCCATCAATGCCAAAAAATCCTGTGTCCTGTGTTATCTTTTGGGTTGCCACCTGCAAATCTGCTATGCTCTTGTATATAGACTCAGAATGGTCTGATAGATTCATACAACACATTCCCTCAAAATCCCAACACCCGTGCCCATGTGCTAAAAGCAAAAAATCAATAGCAGCTCTATTTTGAAGCGTGGCGTGGCGTGCACTGTCTACATCTGTTGCTAATTGGTACAAAACTTGAGAAGTTTAATTTGCTTGCTTGATTACCCAACAAGCCATTCTATTTAATGTTCCTAACGCTTTAGCTGCTGCTACTCCGGGGGCAAGCACTGAAGAAGCTACAATCTCGCTGTGATTCCACAACCGTATGTAATTTTTACATGCAGGTGTCAATACTAAACTACGCTTATATCGTGTATGTGTGTGAAGGTGAGTGTGATTTACTAAAAGTTTCTGAGTTGGTGTCAACAGTCCGAGAAGACCGATGGTACAAGGTCCTCCTTTTATTTTTCTGGGAATTCCTGGTCAGGCCCTGTCTCCATATATGAGAAACAGGCCAGAGGGCAATTGTCTCACAGCATCAACCCCTGGGGCAGGATCAGTCTTATTGCACCCCAGGTGTTGGCACCAAGTAGAATAATTCTGATAAAGGGGTATGCTAGGGGATACATCTTGTATATATCATGGCCAGGCCTATAGTTAAAGAAAACACAGCTCTTGGCCGTTAAACTCCCTAAGATGTCTAATTCTTGAGGCGGCAAAGCACGTGGGAGAGAATGATCCCACAAATCCCAATTGTCTGTACAATTCCACATAACTCTGCAGGGGAGAGTTATGTGGAGAGTTATGTGTCTTCTCTAGGGGTCTAAGGCCGGTCATTACAAGGCTGGCCTCACTGCTGTTGAATGGAATCCCCACTAAAGAGGTATGAAAAGGCTGCTCGGGTTGTGTAAGTGAGGCACAAAAGGTGGTTTGGTTTAATGCGTTCATCAGGGTGACCCAGACATTTTTACTGTTCCACGGGTTCAGATGTTGGAGGTTCACATCGCTTCTGATCGGGTTCAGGTCACCTTTGATCATCACCACGGCCAATAGCAGGACGCACACACCTGGCAGGAACCCACCAGGGTCCGGCATCTGTGGAAACACAAGCATACCCACATCCCCAGGTAATAAGCTCCCACGGACCCTCCCACTCTCATGTCTGAAGGTTGCAGACCAGTACTCTGGTCTTAGGCCGGAATTCATCTCCTGCACCCTGTAACGATAAAAAATGCATTAAGATTACAGGATTTTCTGCATTGGGAGGTACCGTGAGGTGGTTTAGCGTGTACACCACTTTCCATATACGATTCTGTGGTGTTTCACCATGCATTCCCCCTTTTTGTTTTTAAAGCATTTGTTTCAGTGTTTGATGGGTGCATTCCACAATGGCTTGGCCTGTAGGGGAATGCAGGATACCTGTGACATGAGAAATGCCCCATTGGTTAAGAAAGGTAGAAGTTTTGGTCTCTGTATAACTTGGGCTATTATCAGTCTTGATAAGATGGGAAATACCTAGAGTGGCAAAAGCTTGACACCAATGCGCAATGACATCTCTGCTCTTTTCCCCGGCATGGACAGAGGCCCACAGCACAGCTGAGTGCATATCAACTGACATGTGAACATATTTGAGGCGACCAAATTCAGGTACATGCGTCACGTCCGTCTGCCAGATTTGCAGACTTTGTAACCCACGGGGATTAACATCTGTTGAGGGCAAAGGTATGTGAGGCTGACAGTCTCCACAAGATGCAATAATGTCTCTCGCTTCACTGTTCGTAAGGCCAAACTGATGCTGCAAAGCACGCGCACCTTGATGGAAAAAGGTATGAGAAGATACTGCTTGCTGCCATTTGTCCAGTACAGGAGCAGCCCACGCAGGGGCTACCAATGCATCGTCCCACGCGTTACCTTCATAAATGAATCCAGGCAGATCAGTGTGGCTACAGATGTGCAAAACATAATAGGGCTGTGCTTGATGCTTTAGCTCATGCCATAGGAGTTTTAGTAGATGGAATAACTGCTGGTGATTTACTTCTTTTAACGCAGGGCGATCTAGGAGTTGCAGGACACCTGTGACATAGGCAGAGTCAGTTACCAGATTCGAGGCAACATTAGAAAAGTGTTGAAATGCCATTGCTACAGCACGGAGCTCTACCAGTTGAGGGGACCCATCTTCCTGGCCTACTAGCTCATGCCACTGACCTTGTTCCTGCCATGTGACCACCGCTTTCCCTGTCTTTCCAGACCCGTCAGTAAATACTGTAAGTCCCTTAACTGGGACAGGGGATAACAAGGGCTTCTCTATCAGGTGTAGTTCCAAATGAAGCTGCAAAAATTTGAGAGGGCATGTGAAACAAGACCTCTCCTGCAAAATGCAACAACGCTAAATGGAGATCAATGCTGTTTGTCAAACACCATTCTAGGTAATTGTGGCACATGGGCAAAACAATATTTTGGGTATCTCTGCCAGTAAGATGAAGACAATGTTGCCGTCCCTTACAGATTACCTTGGCAACTAGCTCGACAAGGGTGCTCACAGTTTTGCGTGGTTGATGGGGCAAAAAAATCCATTCAATGAAATGCAAGGGATCTCTCCATTGGTTGTCCCACTGTCCTAACAAACCAACAGGGCGATAAAGATTAATTACCACATACAAATTAAGAGGGTGGTCCTCTGCAAGGCGGTATGCTTTCCTGGTCTCTATTGCTCTTTCTACCAAGCACAGCACAGTTTTTGCTTCTGTAGTTAGACTCCTAGGGAAGAGCAAATCACTGTTGCCTTTTAGCAATTGAAACAAAGGGGCCAATTGAGCAGTGGTCAGACCAAGTAAGGGCTGTATCCAATTGATGGTCCCCAAAAGTTTTTGTACATCATTTAGTGTTTTAACCTCTTGTGAAATTTGGATGATTTGTGGTTGAATTGTCTGATCCAAAATTTTGACTCCCAAATATTTCCATTGTGCTTGAGATTGCACCTTTTCTGGGGAAATTTGTAGCCCATATGCATGCATTGACTGTTCCACTACTGGCATAACCTGGTGCAATTGCATTTGGGTTGGTGCAGCAACAAGGATGTCATCCATATAATGATAACAGTACACCTGCAGAAATTGCCGCCGAACTTCAGACAAAGCTTGAGCTACATATCACTGACAGATGGTGGGGCTATTCTTCATACCCTGAGGCAAAACAGTCCATTGATAATGCTGACAAGGTTTCTGATTGTTAATTGCTGGAACAGAGAAGGCAAACTTCTCAACATCCTCAGAATGTAAGGGGATGATGAAAAAGCAATCTTTCAAATCAATAATTTGTATGTCCCAATCAATTGGAATCATGGTAGGGGAAGGCATGACAGGTTGCAATGCCCCCATGCTTTTCATAACTCGATTTATGTGCTTCAGATCATGAAGAAGCCTCCACTTTCCCGATTTTTTCTTAATCACAAACACAGGAGTATTCCATGGGCTATGAGAGGGTTCTATATGACCCTGCTCTAATTGCTCTTTTACCAGCTCATGAAGGGCAAGCAGTTTTTCCTGTGCCAGGGGCCACTGGTTTACCCACATGGGAGTTGTAGTCAGCCACTGCAGCTTAAGGGTGGGTCGCTTAATGCCCTCACACACAGTGACCCCTAGGAAAAATCCTTTCAGTTAGTTCCAACAGACACTCCCCACATGCTCAAAACATCTCTTCCCCACAGGTTCAGTGGTACCATGATGGCAAAAGGCCTTGTCGTTGCTACTTGTCCATCAGGGTTCACAATTTGTACAGGAAATTTACTTTGAAAGCTTTGAGTAGTCCCGCCTACTCCAGCTATTGCATCTCCTGCTGATACCGTGGGCCAGTCTTTTGGCCAGTCTTTATGTACTATGATAGTAACATCAGCTCCAGTGTCAATCATTCCCTTGATTCGCAAGCTTTTTGAACTTCCTTGTGTTAGTGTGAGCATGCAGGTCATAGTCGGCCTATCAGAACTGATGGCTGTTGTCCAGTAGATTTGTGGAGCACCTGTGGACCCAAAACCCCCTGTATTTCGCACTGGTGAGTCTGCTACCTGGACCCTCATGACGAAAGGTACCAGTTGTGCTATTCTGCTCCCTTCCAGTATAACGACCATTGGGGAGGGGGTCCACACCATGGCTTGGATTTGTCCCATATAGTCTGCATCAATGACGCCCGGAAGAACAAAAAGACCCTGTATCATGGCGCTAGAGCGTCCCACTAGTAAGGCACTTAAACCATGTCCTAACGGCCCACATGCTTGTAACAGTACCTTATGCACCTTTGTAACAGGGAAGGGACTAAATCAAGGGAAAAAACACAGGTTCGAGAGATTCTGGAACGTGAATAAACCAAACACCGTTGCTAGTTGGCAAAAATAATAGCTATTTATTAGGAAAAGGTGGCAAACAAGGGAAAAGGCAGAAAACAAAACAGGCGCCTGAGGGAAAAGGATTGGGGCGGAGGAAAAAGTGCATAAAAGACCCTAGGAAGAAGGCTTCCCCCCATACTCACCAAGGTATCACCTGTAAACAAGTCTTACCCATCCTAACCAATAATGAAATCTCTCTGCAGAAGCTGCGGGTTCATGGGGGGTGGCAGGCTCCCACTTCAAGCAGGCGTCCCCGCTGAAAGCAACTTGGTCCATCGTGAAGAGCCGGCGCCCCAAGAAGCGTCTCTGCTTTTTATAAAGTTTTTTGAGAGCACCTGCCCCAGAGAGGTGTGGCCAGCACCGCCCCGTCAGGGCTCTGAACCCCACCCCCTTGGTTATGTAAGTGCACCCCTCCTGCGCATGCGTGAGCACTTTGGAAAGTCCCCCACGCAGGCGCAGTGATTTGGGAGGGGTCTTCCCAATTGAGGCTGGGGCTTACTTCATCACCCTCCTCATCACTTTGTCCTCCAACTGCCCCTGACAAGCAATTGACCAATCACAACAGACCAATTAAAACAGTTTACACAGAAGCTCTCCCTCCAAGGCCAAGTTCACTGCATTATCAGAAGACTTGGCAGGAGAAAGCATAAACTAACTGCAGGTGGCTAGGGCCAAACACAGACCAAAAAGTAACATCCCAACTTCGTCCCGATACAACCTTAGAGTCCTTGACTGTAGTTATTGCTGCTGTGGCGACATACGCTCCAGCACTTCCGTCTGTCTTTGCAGTGAGTTGGTCGCATAAGCCTGGAATGGATTCCGGGGAGCAACTTGTGTCTGCGTGCGACCTCCCTTTGCGCTCCACTTCCCATTTCCTGAAGCCAGTGGTTGTCCCTGGAGAGTAAACTTGGAGCAGCATTGTTTAGCAAAATGACCTGGTTTATGGCAACATGAGCAAAATAACATGGAGCTCGAGCTCGACACAGTGGGTGGCCTGCGTGGGCATTGTTTTTTAAAATGTCCAGGCTGCCTGCAGTGAAAGCTCCTCCTCTCTACCCTTTACTGCCGCTGCAAACGTGTTAGCCAGGACTTCCATCTGGTGAGACACAGAGCCCATCTTTTCACATGCTTCTATCATGTCAATCAGATTTGCATCACTACGCACAGAGAGCAGTGCACGTTTACAGTCTGTGTTAGCATTATCTCGAGCTAACTGTAATATAAGTGTATCACGAGCTGCCTGATTAAACACCTACTTTTCCATTGCTTCTCTTATTCTATAAATAAACTGCACATAAGGCTCATTGGTTTGTTGCTTAATAGTTGTCCATGATTGCTTTGGCTTGCCTGTATCAGGGACAAGAAGCAAAGCTTGAGCAGCGAGTTCTTTGGTTTGCTGCAAAACAAGGGGATGAAGCCGAGCCTGCAATTGTGGCATATTAAGTGGTGCATCTCCAAGCAACTGAGGGAGGCCAGCCCCAAACCTAGGGTCGTCCTGACCACGTTCCAAATTTCCCAACGCTGCCTGTTCCGCTAGCCTCCTCCAATGTGCTTCAAACATTAGTAATAGAGTCTGGTTAAAACACACCTGTGCAACCGAACTAATATCATGAGGAGTAAGCTCACTTGTCCAAATCCCTCTAATTAAAGACTGCGCAAAGGACAAACTAACCCCATGATGCATAACAGTTTGACGCAAGTCCTTAAGAACAGAGTAATTAAATGTTTCCCATTCATCAGGCGCTTCACCATTGTTGCGAATTTCAGGGTACGTGAGCAACGATCCACCCCCAAGGACTTGTACCATATCATAGTCTCCCTCCTTTAGAGCCTGTTCTTTGATCTTCTGCCAAAATTTGCAGGGGTCAGGAGCAGAAATGGAAACCTGTACTGGTTGCATGGTTACAACATGCTGCCCTAGGGGGAAAGGAGGCGCAGCGGGTTCCGTTCGAGAACTTGGGGGCCAGCATCTCGGTCCTCCGACTCCTTCATCAGCTGACAAGTCTATTAACATGGGCTCCTCTATCACCCCCCGTGAGTTTGTCTCCGGGTGTCGTAAATTCAAAGATGATGACGGCTGAGCAGGAGCCTCCCACCCTTCCCCCGTATCTGGGGGCAGAGGGACCTTTGCACAGTCCACGGCAGAAGTGGCCCCTGGTCCCCTGACACTGTTGGGATGAGGCACAGTTAATTCCCCTTGGGGCTCTGCGGGCAGGGGGGCTTGAGAGGGTGCTGCCACAGCAGTTCTGGATGCAGTTCCAGACACCTCAGGCTGCAGAGTGTTACTCGCTGCAGAAGCAGCTTTCCGATCTGCTTTGAGCTGCTTCAGTGAGTCAATTACAAGCCTCCAAGTAGTTAAAGAATTTGTAGCTACAGCATCACCTTTAGTGGCTGCATCAAAAAGCACCTTCCCTGCATAGTGCCAAGTTTCTATACAAAATGCAGTCTGAGCATTAGCATTTACCCCATTCCATTTGCACCAGACAAGCAAGGTGCAGAGTGGCATCATACTTTACACCGTGTTTCTCTAGTATTTTCATCATACTTTACACCGTGTTTCTCTAGTATTTTTGTTAGTATCATGATAACAGATTTTTCTTCCACCAATATCTGCACACCCATTATTTATTTCCCAGTGGCTCATCTTCTCTCCAAGTGTCTGTAAATAATCAGGTCCGGACCTCGGCTCTCAGATCTGTCGACTTTGCTTCATCGGGCTCTGTCACCACTGCTCTCTCTCGCCGCGGTCCTCTTTGCAATAAATCACGTCTTAGGGGTCACCAATTGCTGACGGTCAAGAATGCGCTCAGACAGCAATTTAGCAGGCAAGGCACAAGGCACTCTTTATTTACAGCAGGCTTAGTTTTAGTCTTTTCTTCTCTTCACGCGCCAGTATATTATATTTCATTGGTTAGGTATTCCTGTCCACGTGTCCAAGGTTGGACTTGATGATCTCGGAGGTCTTTTCCAACCCGGCTGATTCTATGATTCTGCGATCTTCTGATATGTGGTCAATATTCCTTCGTGTGCTGGCAAATCTCAAAAACAACACCTGTTATTTACTGTAGCTCTTCTCCTTTAATTGCTTTCTCCTGGATTGTTTACATTCCTTTACAATCTCACAGCTGCAACTGCTCAAACTCAAGGCCTAAGCTGTCTCTAGTCAGGTTGTTTACCATATTTTTGAAAGAAATAGAAGGGTTTGTCTCTCAAAGGGGCCTCAGCAAAATTAATTAATACTAATTCAAAGTGTGAATTTACAGTTAAACTGCTTTACATTCTTGTGTGTATGCTGAGGAATACATCTGGTCCAGGTACCTTGGTTTTCAAGCTGAAGTTTGAGATGCAGATTAAGACGTTTTATGTAACAAAACATCTGAGACTCTGCTATAGGAAACCTGGGGTTGAACCTGGTCTGACTGCGTGTGAATGGGGTGTGTAGGGAGTCAAACAGGGCACCCGTCATCTCACTGAAGCCACTCGCTGTGAAGGCGATTTGGTCCCAGCAGTGAAAGTCTTTGGCATTGGGGAGTGCGACTGATGGAGAGTGTCACGAATGGTCAGACTGAGAAGTTTCCTTAACAGTGTACAAATTAGTTCCATAATGAAAGTAACTGTAGTTCAGACCATTTTAGTGTCAGAGTCACTGTGTCCTGGTATCTGACTTGCCAATAACCACATCATATATTTGCTTTCATAAAGTGATTAAGTGCCGTAGAAGCCCAAGTCAATTTGACTTTCTTCACAGCCAAATACCTAGTCATTTTAGAAAATGAGATGTAAGTTCCTAAATAACTTAGGTTGCTCTTGAAAATGTAGTTTTGTTGGAATATTTGAAGTATTCAGAACCATAGCAACAGCAAGGAATTATGCCTAGTGTTCAATAGTAATTTACTGCACTAAAACACTTGTTGAAACAGTTGTCAAAAATATCAGATGCATTACAGGTATGAGAATAAACTACTTCCAGTGATACTGATAAGCAATTTCAATGTGGGAGCAAGGGCATTTTTTAAATTTTTCAGCATATGTGATGAAATTTTAGGTCTACAAGGTTTTAATGTTTAGTGCAAAAAAACCTAGAAATTAATTAGCTATGCTTGCACTTGCAAAGGGCTAAAAGTTATTAGACAGAGTTATCAATTTTGGTTTATGCTATATGGACTTCATGAAGAGATAATCTAGTGTCTCATTACTATATAAAATTAAATGATGAAGGCAAAAATGAAATCTTTTTAAAAGAATAAAATTAAAATTAAAGTTGATCCTCTTCAAAGAAATTTTTTTAATGCTACTGTGATAATTCAGGTTAAATACAAGTCTTTTGCATTGTGATACAGTGTACAGAAGTCATGTATAAAACTGTTGTTAACTGTGTAAGTGTAATGAGAAACAGCTTAAATGTCATCAATGTAAACACATCCAGCATATATTAACAGACAATACAAGAAGCTTGGAAACTTCATCGTTTCTTGTGGAGAAGAGTGACTCTTCTCTTTGTCCCCCACTTTAAATTGGTTCATGCCTGGGATCTAAGGATTGATAAGGATCAGTAGCTGAAGCATTAATTATATGTTAATACCCAATTTTTTGAATCCCATGATGTGCCTTTCAAGAGCTCTTCTATTGCTATTGACTTAGTGTTTCAGTAAGCAGTGAACTCAACCATACTTAGACATTTTTTCCTCTGGCTTTGTTATCTTCTGCAGGAGTACCGTGCTAGGTTACCATAGAGAATATTTCTGTGGAATTTTACTTCCTTAAAAGGAATTTAATTTCCAGTTTCTATATTGAAAGGTGGTCTCTGGTTGTGTTGTGGTAGTTTCTACAGTCCCTGTGATGAATTAAGGCTTTATTATGAAACACATAATATGGATTTAGGTGATGGATACAAATAGAATATATTCACTGATTTGCATTGCACAGTGGTCTGCCATATAGTGGAAAGAGTCTGTACCATTACTCAACCTCTTTGGTCAGCTTCATCCATCAAGTCTGCAAAGATTTTGACCCAGCCCCATTGATTTGATGATCAATGCATAGGACAAGAGATGATGTCCTTGCCTCTTCCTGGAATGGAAGAGGACCTGATGGCTATGTGCTCCATTGCTCTGTGTTTCATGGTGTGATATCCATCACATTGCTGCGTTTATGTCAGAGAATGTGCAGTTTTATAAGAAGAAACAGGATAAGTCTAAATAGTTTGACGGTCATTGTGTATTATCAAATACAAAATTAGACTAATTTAAGTAATATATTTTGTGGAGCCATAGTAAAATCTGTAGAAGATACAGTAGAAATTATTTGTAGAAGAAAACACATAGATGCTACAAACAAATAACATCTGCATTACAGCAGACATGTTCATGCCTACTATGTAAATCTCTTAGGGATAAAAAATATGATTGAGAAATAATACTGGTGCAGTCCTATTGAAAACAACCAATTCAAAAATAACCAACTTCAAAGAAACCTTCTAACCTTTGAACCAGAGTAATCATAGTAGTAATAGAAAATTCACGTTTTGTATTTAATGATGACATTCCAGTATACAAGCAATAACAGATGTGATCTGAATTGATAATGAATGTTCCTCTGTGACTGGTTGGTTTTGAACACCTAAGGAGTTTTTATGGGAATCATAATGTTTTTGAAATATGCTTTTATGGAATGGGTTGTGCATATGCATGAACTGGACAAAATGGTGACAGAATGTTCAATTGTACAAATAAATCTATAAACTTACATGCAAAATAATAGTAATGATTTTATAATTAAGTATAATATAACATCTTTTTATAATATATTATTATATTATGCTAATTACTGCTATACTAAACCTAAATACAAAATTATTTTGGCCAGAGTTACAGATCACTAATTTTCTATGATGTCTTTAATAGTAAGCTAATTAAACAAAATTAATTATTTTCTATATGTATTTTCCATGTAGGTGCGCACCTCACATGCTGTCAATGTTATACAAGTAAATATTAATATTAATACATTCACCTGATGTGTATAAGATGTTTTTCCCTTGCATACTGAGTGCAAGGATAGGGTCTTCGGATGATGGCAGACCAATTATCTGTGAAAAATAAAGCCCTGTGTTTCCTCAGAGAATAACTAAACTGTAGGCAAGGATTGTTCCTCCATAGGATACTTCAAGAGACCCCAACATCAGCTTCCTCTTTACATTAAAGCAATACTATCTCTATGCTCCTCAATCTTTGGTCTCTTTGTTGATATTACTGAAGAAAGGCACATTAACAAGATTATGGTGTTGAAATTCAAGACTTTTGAATTTGTAAGTAGAAATTAAAGATGGTATTTAATAAATAAAGTATATTTCCAGCATAGATTTGCATTAAGACAACTAAGTTGTAGTTCCAAAGCACTACATTAGCTTTCTTTAACTGAGATGGTGACAAATCTTTATTTACAATATATTTCATAAAGTAGTAGACTAAACTGGTAAAAAATAGCATACATATTCTAGAATTACATGCTGTTGCTTTTGGGAAGCTGATATGGATTTCATCATCCTTAACATTTTATTTTTAAAAAGTACCCTCTTGAACTGGGAGGGTAGAGGTTGTTTTCCAAAAATGATATATCTATATTAAAAAATCTGTTCATTAATATTTTCTGAATTTAAAGTTTTGATGATTTGAGCACTTGGATTCTCATTTGGACATAGGATTTTTTCATAATTCTATTTTTCCTGGATATTAAAAAAAATAAGACATTTTAAGAAAAAAAAGAGAAAGAAGGCTCTTACCATTCTCTTTCTGTCTGCAGTTCGACAATCAGCAAACATTGGGAGGCAGAACTGGCCACGCTCAAGGGTAATAATGCTAAGCTCACTGCAGCCCTGCTGGAGTCCACTGCCAATGTGAAACAATGGAAGCAACAGCTTGCTGCATATCAGGAGGAAGCAGAACGTCTTCACAAGCGAGTAAGTCAAAGCAAACAGCCAGGATCCTTGAGGTGGAAGTGCTTGTGACTGTATTTGCTCATTTTGAAGCAAAATAGCTTATTGTTTGGGCTTTAGATTAATTTTCGATACAGAAATTGATGATTAATTTAAAGCACACAGGGTTCTTCAGTTGGAAAATTCTTTCTTTTGTAGTAGTTCTTTTTCTACAGAGGGTTTTGCTGCAGGAAGAGTTATCTAACCTGTGGTACTTAGGATATGTCTGCCAGCTTTCACTCTTCATTTGTTGCCAGCTGCATCACATCTGTTTCAGGACCTTTTCCATAGCATTAAACTTCAGTCCCTCTTGCCTTTAAGCCCATAGACACTTGACATCAGATCTATAAGTTAAAGGAACCCTGTTGTATTTTCCACAAAGACCAACAGCTTCCTTTTATCCTTGAATCTAAAGAAAACTTGATGTAGAATCAAGCTAATTATACACAGTTAGGGATCTGCCTCTGATTTCATACAGGAGGGGCAGGATTCCTTTCCCTTTGCTGTAAATTTTGTTTGCAGAGGTCATTTTGCAAACCAGAAATTAGAGCGCAATGGGGACAGAAATGCCAGTGTTTGAGAGACGAATAAAGTGTGCACAAGGCTGAAGGCTGCATTATGAAAACAAGTGTATAATATTTTTATATCTCTTCTCTTTTCACAACTCTCTATTGTATAATTTTTTCATAATTATTCATATGAATTTGTCATAATAGTTTAGGACATAGTTTTGTACAAAGAGAAGGCAAGATAACCTCTTTGTATGGAGGGAAGATGCCTTTGATATCGTTAATATCAGTTAACTTAGAAAAATATCAAGGAGATTAACTTAGTTAAGAAAATAAAAGCAAACAAAACCCCTATAAGCTTTTTTGCATGAAGACAGCTTTCATGAATATGTTGACAGGAGTGAAAGTCAAGTAGCAGCCATGTCAGACAATTTGGTTTTATATGCTGTATTCTCTTAAATGAAACAACATATGACAATTACAGTTAGCCAAATCCTGCAAATTGTGAAGTGTTCTTTCAGACCTGTGCTGGATCTGTCCAACTGGAGGTTAGTAGTCTCAGGAACAAGGATGATATTGATTTGAGGAAGAGTAATTCATCAGGCTGCATCATACCTGGAAGTCTGGAAGAATAGCAAGAATTCCCTTGAGCTTGAGAAACCTGGAGAAATGGCAGTTTGTTGGGGCTGTCCTATACCTAGGCTGACTTGCAGATGAGGATCTTGAAGTCCCAGACAAATGAGTTGATAGGGAAGAATGACAATTTTCATTAGACTGTAACTGCATGTGCTGTAGCTGGCTGGACAAAATGCATGAAGTGTAATTAAAACTGGTGCTTTTTGCAAAGTGCTTTCATTTCAAGAAATTGTCAGTTGCTGACAAAACGGCTTTGCTTCAGAAATTTTCCAGTCAGAAAGAAGTTTGTCATGAATATTTGTATAGGGAGAGATTTTCACTAAGTCATCTCATTTAAGCTTCTCCTCTAGAAGGGTGGAAGTTCTAACAATGCACTCCAGACTTGTGAATAGATGATTAAAGTTTGTGTTGATGAAATTATTTAAACTATAACCTCATATCATAACTACTATAGTGCAAAAGTTCAGGTGTATTTGACCACCAAATTCAGTTTTTACAGTGAAGAACTCATTGCTAAAACATGGACATAATGAGGTAGCATTCTTCACACTAAAATGTATTAACAGCTTTTGTTGCAAAGCTGAGACAACACAGCAACTGGAGTATTTGCCTGCCTTGCTGTCGGGAGACCCAATCAGACAAGACGGGCAAGACACTGGTAGAAGATTCCTTTTTCTTGATGTTACTCTCACTCTTAGTAAAATCTTATTTAAAATCAGTTATCGGAAAATACAATTAACGAATATAGGAATTTTAGGCATGTCACTTTGCTTTTACCTGATACTACAGTTAACAGAAGTAGTAATCAAGTCTTTATAGCTACATTTATTAATAGCTGATTATTTTTTATAACCTTTGCCCAAAAAATTTCCTGCAATTATTTTGTATTGCTGAGGGAATGCATAATCTTATACATGGGATCATCATCACTATGCTATTTTGACCACCTTTTACATGCCTTTATTAAATGTTTCTGCAATCTGTGACCTTGGGTGTTCTTGATATCATAGAATCATAGAATGGTTTGGATTGGAAGGGACCTTAAAGATCATCTAGTTCCAGCCGCCTGCCATGGGCAGGGACACCTTCAATCAGACCAGGTTGCTCAGAGCTCCATCCAGCCTGACCTTAAACACTTCCAGGGATGGGGCAGCCACAGCTTCTCTGGGCAACCTGTTCCAGTGCCTCACCACCCTCACAGTAAAGAATTGTTTCCTAATATCTAATCTAAACCTACTCTCATCAGTTTGAATCCATTCCCCTTTGTCGTGTCACTACATGCTCTTGTAAAAAGTCCCTCTCCATCTTTCTTGTAGGCTCCCTTCAGGTACTGGAATGCTGCAATTAGGTCACCCCTAAGCCTTCTCTTTTCCAGGTTGAACAATCCCAATTATCTCAGCCTTTCCTCATAGGAGAGGTGCTTCATCCCTCTAATCATCTTGGTGGCCCTCCTCTGGACTTGCTCCAAGAGGTCCATGTCCTTCCTGTGCTGGGGACCCCAGAGGTGGATGCAGTACTCCAGATGGGGTCTCACCAGAGCAGAGTATTTAATCTAAACCTACTCTCAGTTTAAAGCCATTGCCCCTTGTCCTATCAATACATGCCCTCATAAAAAGTCCCTTTTTAGTTTTCTTGTAGGTTCCCTTCAGGTACTGAAAGGCTGCAATTAGGTCACCCCTAAGCCTTCTCTTTTCCGGACTGAACAAACCCAAGTCTCTCAGCCTTTCCTCATAAGAGAAGTGCTCCATCCCTCTAATCATCTTCATGGCCCTCCTCTGGACTTGCTCCAAGAGATCCATGTCCTTCTTGTGCTGAGAACTCCAGAGCTACCCGGAGTAGAGAGGGAAAAGCAAAGTAGAGGGGTAATATCTCACATAGAAACCCCATCCTTAGTTCATAGACTCAGCAAATAATTTAGCATGGAGGGGAATTTTGGAGGTTATCTGGTCCAATTCCCCACTGAAAGCAAGGTCAGTTTTGAAGTTAGATCCAACTCCAGGGTTGGATCGTGTTACTCAGGGCTGTGAATCAACTCTTGAAAAATGGAGATCTGGCAGCCTTTCTGGACAACCTGTTCCAGTGTTAGATCACACTTCTTGTCAAATTATTTTTCCTAATATATAGTTGGAATTTGCCATGCTGCAAATGTGACAGTTCAGAAGAAAAATGGGGTTTGATCCAAAAGAACCTTTGTTGAGAAAAAAATTTATTTCATGGAGAAACAAAAGTTTGGAGATTATTTTCATGTTCAGTTGTAATGTAGTTGTTTTATGGGGAAAAGCTGTCACATCATCTTGTCCATGGGAGAAGAATGTGTGTAGATATGCATGCATTGGAGGGATACACTCACTTACATGATCATAGTCTTTTAAAAAATAGAGCAGCCTCCAAAAGGAAGAATGGTACTGCGAACACTAGCTGCTACATTTAGTTCAATTTAATAACATATCATGTGCTTTATATGCAATGTAATCATAATATTCACTCCTTATATGCTTTAGATTTATATGCAAGTTTTGGTGCCTGAGTCATCTGTTTGCAAGCTACAGCAGACTCATATCCTGTATCAAGTGTGGTGTATGTGGGACAGTAATGCATATTGATCAGTAAACTTTGCATTATTATTTCCATCTTTAACTTCCTCTTTTTATAAATAGCCTTATTGTGTGAATCAACATAGGCAGGCAGCCGGAACAACCACACACTTGCAGCTAGAAAGCAAAGAGTAAGTTTATTTCCATTACCTTGCTAACCAGGGGATCCCCAAAGCAACACCCACTCAGAGGTACACAAGCAGAGATGCAGGCACAGTTAAACTCAGTACTAGAGGATCACTGGCCTGCTGTTCACACAGGTTTTAAGAAGGGTTATTCCCAGCTGCAAGGTCACTTGATTGATATACAATCCTCCTTGCCAGTCTTCTGATTTTAACCCATTCCTCCCAACATTCCAACCCCTCATTCAAGACACCACTGCTGCTGGGGCTGGAAATGTGGGATAGGAATTTTACAGAGACACTTAGTAAAGCATATAGAAAAAGGAATAAACATATCACAGAATCACAGAATGGGTCAGGTTGGAAGGGACCACAGTTGTCCAACCTCCCTGTTCAAGCACATTATCCTAGAGCACATTGCACAGGATTGTGTTCAGATAGTTCTTGAATATTTCCAGTGACGGAGACTCCACACCCTCTCTGCGCAATCTGTTCTAGTGCTTGGTCACTCGCACAGTAAAGAAGTTCTTCCTCATATTCAGGTGGAACTTCTCATGCATTAGTTTCTGTGAGTTGCCTGTCCTCTTGCTTGGCACCACCAAGAAGAGCCTGGCTCCATCTTCTTGGCCCCCTCCCTTCAGATACTTATAGGCATTAAGGAGGTCCCCTTCAGTCGTCTCTTCTCCAGGCTAAACAGGCCCAGTTCCCTCAGCCTTTCCTCATATGTGAGATGTTCCAATCTCTTAATCAACTTTGTAGCCCTATGCTGGACCTGTTCCAGGAGCTCCATGTCTCTCCATATACTGAGGAGCCCAGAACTGGACACAGTACTCCAGCTGCAGCCTCACCAGGGCCTGCTAGAGGAGCAGGATCATCTTCCTTGACCTGCTGGCAATGGTCTTCCTAATGCATCCCAAGATACCATTGGCCTTCTTGGCCACGAGGGCACACTGCTGGCTCATAGTCAACTTGTCTGTCAGGACCCCCAGATCCTTCTCTGCAGAGCTGCTTTCCAGCAGGTCAACCCCCAGCCTATACTGGTGCATGGTGTTATTCCTCCCCAGGTGCAGGACCCTGCACTCGCCCTTGTTGAATTTCAGAC
Source organism: Pseudopipra pipra (assembly GCF_036250125.1). Lineage (NCBI taxonomy): Eukaryota > Metazoa > Chordata > Aves > Passeriformes > Pipridae > Pseudopipra > Pseudopipra pipra. The sequence goes on along the minus strand of NC_087580.1, from coordinate 59,068,543 downwards.
AGTTCTTCTCTGCCCATGTCTCCAGCCTGTTGAGGTTTTTCTGAAGGGCTGCACAGCACTCTGGGGTATCAACCACTCCTCCCAGCTTTGTGTCATCAGGGAACTTGCTGAGAAGGCACTCTAGCCCCTCATCCAAGTCACTGATGAACAAGTACTGGGCCCAGTATAGAACCTTGGGGGACGCCACTAGTGACAGGCCTCCAATTAAACCCTGTGACACTGATTATGACCCTCTGGCATCTGCCATTCAGCCAGTTCTCAATCCATCCCACCATCCACTCATCCAGTCCACACTTCCTGAGTTTGCCTATGAGGATGTTGTGAGAGACAGTGTCGAAAGCTTTGTTGAAGTCAAGGCAGACAATATTGTTATAGTTTCATACCTTTTTTTTTTGGTGAATTTTCCAGGCCAACAGTCTTTGCTAGGATAAGATAATGTCCTAGTTAGAACAGTGGGGACCAGTTCATCACTGTGTGGGTGTAACCCAAACTGTGTATTCTACACCCTTCATGTCATTTCCCGGAAACTGTTAACAATAGATCATTCGCAGCAGCTGCCCAGAGCACACCTGACCCCTCAGGCTATCGTTATGGGTGATGTTAACTCCCCTCCAGTGAGTCGTTAGCACCTCCACACCCAGTCTGAGGGGTCATGCCTGCTAATGGGCCACCAAGGATTCCAAAAATATCTCACGACTCACATTACCCATTGTGGAACTCCCCGCCCTGGGGGAGGTACTGGGCATTCCTGCCTGAACCTGAGGGTATATAATCTTGGGGTCTTGGGACTCCTGGTACCACTCGTGGGATCCAGAGGAGGACCAGAACCTTGACCGGACTGCGACCACCACTCTCAACCAGACTGTGACCATCACTCGCACTAACAGGTTTTTCCTCTCCTTTTACTTTTGGACTCAGGGGACCATGTGGGGCTCAGCACAGGGGCCAACGAACACCATTCTGTTCATGCCCCGGTGTGCTGGGTTATACATCTGGGTTTTTGTGGGCTAAAACCAATTGTTCGTCTGTATAATTGTATTTAATGTATTGTTTTCATTAAATTGTAATTCTGACATAATCTCTTTTGGGTTGGGTTCATTTCTCCTGCTGGTTTACCTTTAAACCAGCACAGATAAGCATCAGGTTTCATTGTTTGTCTAGTGATGGCCTTAATGACTGTCCTATTGAAACACTAAATAACCTCGGCACACCAACTGAATTTCTTAAGGGAAATTCCAGACAGAGGGGCTGGAGGGGCTGGCTCAGGTGGGGGGTGGGGTGCATTAGGCAGTGAGCTTTTTAGACTGGGGGGGGAGAATTTACTCCACTTCTGCCCTGTTCTTTGGTGGGATGAAGGGAGACCTCTGTTTTCCACCAGTGTCGATTTCCATCCCCTGCTGGTTCCATTGCCTTCAGCACTCAGCGGTTGCTTTGCTGAGACCCACTGAAGCTTGGAAGGGGTCCTGGCTCGCCCCCCAACCACCCATGCTGTTACACTCCAAATTAAGCTATAAACTGCTCAGAGCGGTTACATTTTTATTTAAGACTTTTAAAAAGCCTTTTGGTTTGTTATAACCTCTAATTAGCATCCGGAGAGTTACACACTCTTCTCTAAGAGAAATTCTTTTTAATTTAGTGAGAAAAATAAGATATTTTGGCCAAAGGTTTTTACAGGAGTAAAATGCAACCAAGAAAAAAGCATTTCACTAAAACATTCAGCACAAAGACCCATTCCACAGGAAACACCCACTAAAAACAATCAATATACCGGCTTTAGTAAAACACAATTCATTGATTTTAAGTTACCCACAAAAGAAGGAAAAGAGTAACAGAAGAAAACAGATTAAAAGGGGTAAAGAGAGAGAGAGAAGAAAGAGGAGGAGAGAGAAAAAGGAGAGGAGAAAATAGTTACTGACAAGATTCAATGATTCACATGGTGCCAGCTGGAGAGGGAGAAGAGAAAGACCACATGGAGTCTCATGTATTTATAGAGTTCAGTTTTCCCTCCCAGGCAGGATATCCAGTCAGTGCCTTCCAGGCCAGAGTGAGTTGTGCTGTACCCAGTCACAGGCTGCAGGGGTGTGGGCGGGCTACCAGGCAGGTCTGCCTTGACTGACACCCCGGCTGCAGGGCCTTTGGCTCTGCCATGTGCCCTCAGCACAGGCCTTATGTGCAGGCCTTACCATGTTCCTGCAGGTCTAGGCCCAGCCCTTCCCCACATGCACACACACACACACAGTGAGTTGGTTCTGACCCATATCAATAATTCAGTGAGATTCGGATCCAGGATCTCACAAACACCCTGTGAAGGTTTATCTTTGCGGACTGCCACCATTACCTGGGTGCCTTTCAGAGCTGCTAAGGACCAGAGGAGCTCCTGTTCATCCCCCAGTGAGACAATCCCTGTGGTGCTCACGGCAGGGGGGTCCCACACCACTTCTGTTGTCACGGAAGCTGCCATTGCCTCATGGGGCTTTTGGGTCTCCCTGTTCTTTGCTGGACAGACCGGCACCTCCGTCCTTTGCCAGCTGTCACCTCCATAGCTGAGGGGAGGAGGCCTGGGCCCGGCAGGGACTGTCTGGAGCAAGCACTCTCGGAGATGGCCTGACTTGAGCCAGCGCCATCTGTGGAGGAGCTTCCAACACCCCCACTCTCAGACACAGCAAGTGTCCTTGTGGGGGGCTCACCCTGGGGTCTCAGACAAGCTGCCACCGCTGAGATCTGCCATTTGCCATGTGGGGCTCATCTAGAGCGCCACCTGCTGACCACCAGTGAGCAATTGCAGCCTTTGCTTCTCCAGAGGCCCAGCAGGGCCACCTGGTGACCATGAGTGAGTCACTGCAGCCCCTGCCTCCTGAGGTGTGCCAGCGCCCCCTGCTGTTTATGCTTATAATTGCGCCAAAAGGCAAAAGATATTTAATTGTTTTCCACTGAAAGTTTAGGTTGCGATACTGTTGCTTTTTCTGTTTTTGTCACATATATATATATGTTTAGTGAAGAGCTGTTATTTTCTTTTCCACACCTTTTCACCTGAAGCCTCTTAATTTCGAAGTTATAATAACTTGGAGGGAGGAGTTTGGTTCTTTCCTGTCCCACCCTCCTTAGCAAACACTTTTGTCTTGTTAAACTAAGACAAATATCCACTGCTCTCCCTTCATCCATCCAAGTAGTTGTTTCGTTGTAGAAGGCAATCAGGTTGGTCAAACCTGACTTACCTTTAGTGAATCCATGCTGACTACTACTGATCACCTTCTTGTCTTCCATCTATGTAGAGATGGCTTCAAAAATGAGGCATTCCATCACCTTTCCAGGGATTGAGGTGAGGCTGACTGGCCAGTAGTTCCCTGGATCCTGCTTCTTGCCCTTTTTGAAAACCAGGGTGACACTTAGAATCATAGAATCAGCTGGGTTGGAAGGGACCTTCGAGATCATCAAGTCCAACCCTTGATCCACTACCGCTGCGGTTACTAGACCATGGCACTAAGTGCCACATCCAGTCTCTTTTTAAAAATCTCCAGGGACGGAGAATCCACTACTTCCCTGGGCAGCCCATTCCAATGTCTGACCACCCTCTCTGTAAAGAAATTCTTTCTAATATCTAACCTAAACCTCCCCTGGCACAACTTGAGACCATGCCCTCTTGTCTTGCTGATAGTTGCCTGGGAAAAGAGACCAGCCCCCACCTGGCTACAACCTCCTTTCAGGTAGTTGTAGAGAGTGATGAGGTCTCCCCTGAGCCTCCTCTTCTCCAGGCTGAACAGCTCCAGCTCCCTCAGCCTCTCCTCATAGGACTTGTGCTTGAGTCCCTTCACCAGCCTAGTTGCCCTCCTCTGGACCTGCTCCAGCACCTCAATGTCCTTCCTGAACTGAGAGGCCCAGAACTGGACACAGTACTCCAGGTGTGGCCTGGATATCTTCTAGTCCTCCGGCACCTCTCCTGATCTCCATATATAGACATATAATGCTCTGAGTTGTTTCCCATCCCTCTTGTCAGGGAATTAAAGCACTCAGCCAGGTATCACTGACAGGTTGTGTTATTCAATGTATTAAGTTCTGAAGGTGTTGAATATTGTCCTCCATGCCAACTGATTCAGCAGTCAGGTCGAAGCAGCACATGCCTTCTAACTCAGCATTTATGATGTTGAAGAGGGAGATAGGTAGTTCATCAGTAATCAATATTGTAAAGTTACTTGTTGTAGAGCAGTCACTTTGAAATAAAGTTAACAATTGCCTTGGATGTCCCATTTAAGCTTTGCATCAGTGCACACACCAAGTGGTTTTTATTTACTACTCAGAAAGACTAAGAAGTTAGTTACAGTAAAAACCAACCACACACAAGTATTTACATATTGATCTTGCAGAAATATATCCAAGTGTACTGGATTTACGTGTCAAGGTTTTAGTAGCAGAGGGGCTACAGGGGTGGCTTCTTTGAGAAGCTGCTGTAAGTTTCCCCCATGTCTGAAAGAACCAATCCCAACTGGCTCCAAGACAGACCAGCCGCTGTCCAAAGCCAAGCCAATCAGAGATGGTAGTAATGCCTCTGTGATAACATTTAAGAAGGGGAAAAAAATTATTGTGCAGAACTAATTGTGGCCAGAGAAGAGAGGAGTGAGAATATGTGAGAGAAGCAACTCTGCAGACACCAAGGTTAGCGAAGAAGGAGAGGGAAGAGGTGCTTCGGGCGCCAGAGCTGAGATTCCCCTGAAGTCCCTGGTGCAGACCATGGTGAAGCAGGATGTTCCCCTGCAACCCGCGGAGGTCCTTGGGGGAGCAGAGATCCACCTGCAGCCCGTGGACGACCCCACTCCAGAGTAGGTGGATGCCCAAAAGAAGGATGTTACCCCCTGGGAAGCCTGTGCTGGAGCAGACTCGTGGCAGGACCTGGAGACCTGTGGGGAGAGGAGCCCACACTGGAGCAGGTTTGCTGGTAGGACTGTTCCTGAAGGACTGCACCCGAAGGACTGCACCCCATGGAAGGGACCAACACTGGAGCAGTTCATGAAGAACTGTAGCCTGTGGGAGGAACTCACATTGGAGAAGTTTGTGGAGGACTGATTCCCATGGGAGGGACTCTTCTCCCTGAGGAGGAAGCAGCGGATGAAACAACCTGTGATGAACTGACTGTAACCCCCATTCCCCTTCTTCCTGTGCCTCTTGAAGGGAGGAGGTAGAGAATCAGAAAGAAAGTTAAGCCCGAGAAGGAGGGAGGGGAAGGGACAAGATGTCTTTAAGATTTGTTTTACTTCTCATTATCCTATTCTAGTTTTGATTGGTAATAAATTTGATTATTTTTCCCCAAGTTGAGTCTGTTTTGCCTGTGATGGTAATTGGTGAGTGATCTTTCCCTGTCCTTAACTCATGAGCCTTTTGTTATATTTTCTCTCCCCTGTCCACTTGCAGAGGAGAGTGATAGAGCAGCTTTGGTGGGCACCTGGCCTCCAGCCAGGGTCAAGCCAGCACACAAAGGTATGTGCTCATAGTACAAGCCTACAAAGCACGATGAGCCAACCTGTGATAAAGAAGGAAAATAAGAAGTGTCATCTCCTTACAGTAATAAATATGCTGTTGCTTCAGCTCCTTCAGCGAATATTACTCCAGGCTTGGTAACTTGAGATGGGGTAATTGCCATCACAGATCGAAGAGCTGTGGCTTGTGCTTTTTCAGATTGAACTTCAATTCACTGTTGGGTTTGTGACACCAGTAGCATAGTTCCAATTCTATCCCCCCTAGACAAGGCATGGAAAATCATTGAAGATACCTAAAATACAAGAATTCCAGAATATGATATTAACAGAGGTTGTACAATAAGGGGAGGAGTTAGAGCACAAAACCACACTGCATTGTCAGGGGTTATTATATGAATGTTCACATCTACATTAATAGACTGTGGTTCCACTACACAATCTATTGGTGTAAACAATTCAATTTCCCCTGTGACTAATATTTTGGGAGAGACGCCATCTGGAAGATTTTAATCCTAGCCATGTTTTGCACTGGAGTTGTACAGTCACCCTTTTTTGGCCTGTGATTTTTTCCAGTTTCTTGCAATGCCCAAACTACAGCTTGAATTTGTTTTTCCGTTGGGATATAATCTATAGAGGAGCCTTGCAGTGCCTTACACCAAAATCCTATAGATATTTTTTTTCCTTTTCATTCCAGTCATCTGCCACAATCCTAATGAGACTATAGCATCTAGAACTGTTACTTCTAATTAAAAAGGATTTCCTTGCCTGAGAGTGTATAATCGGGCATGCTCAATCAAAGCATTTTTGCAGGCACCAGAGGCTTCTTGTTGCTGTTTGGTCCATTGCCAAACAACTTTCTTCCTAGTCAGTTTCTGCTGTTTTGGCATTTGCCAGTGTCTTGGTTGTAAGACAATGTTGCCATGGAAACAGGACCTTAGATGGAATAGAGAACCCTCTTTCCCAGACTTAATGCAAATTTAGAAAATAAATTTGAGACTCACAACAAATGAAGTAGGAACAAAGTAACAATTTTTACTGAAAACCGAAAGGTAAAAACCAAAAATAAATTACGAACACACAATAACAGAGAGAGAATATCATCCAGAAAAAGTCTCTTTGTCCACTGCTGTGTTGCTGAACCAGTAACTGCAGTTTCCTTCGGTGCAGTTAAAGCCATGGCCAGAAGGTGGCGCTGGTGGGCTTTCTGGGTGGCAGCAGGCATTTCAGCAGCAGTGGCAGTAATGGCAGCCATCACACAATAGTGGTAACAAAATGGCGGCAGCTGTGGCACAGGCAGGGGTTCCCCCGCAGGCACTGGAGACCCGCAGAGCAGGGCCGGTATGGGACAAGCCCTCAACTCGACACAGCTGCTGCAGCAATGGTCCCCACCTCTTGGCAGCTAGACCTGGCTCCGGCGGCACGGCATGGGAGGCTGCTGCCAGGAACAGGGAGGTAGCAGCTCCTCGAGAGCTGAGTAGGGAACAAAGAGAGAGTTCACGTAATGCTAGTGGTCTTATACCCCCTGAACTCTCGCTCCACTTCACACGATATCTCCCTCTCTCTCCCCCCCCCCCTTCCCCCGCTTCCACCACCCGGGGAGGTGGGTGGTGGGGTATGTGCTGGATGCTTTGTGCCTTTTCATTGTCGGTGAGAGCCCTTGTATGGTGGTAATGGGAAAATTCAAGCAGGGACTTTAAAACCATAACAACTGATTCAAAGAAACCTAGAACAATCTGAAAAGCACTTTTATTACGGGCGGGGAATGCAAAGGGGCAGGTGTTCTCCCCAGCGCACTCCGCTGAGCCAAGAAATACCATAGCCTTTTATACAGATTGAAAGTAGCAAGTTTAAAATTATCTTTACACACACTCTTTTGCAGTCTGCCTTATCTAAATAGACATTTAGTTTTACCTCCTATTCTTACTATTATAGAGTAGTTACATAAAGTTTTATCATTTCAAGCAGTTTCAGGTTCCCCACCCCTCTCTACGTGCTAAAAAGCCTTCCCTATTCTCTAAACTATTTTATCTCAATTGCCCACAGTTTGGGCAGAAACTTTTAAGCAGTTTTATATTTTGCAAAGTCACACTTACATCGCTAAATAGCTAAATTTTATTTCATTTTCTATTTCAATTCCCCCCTTTTCTTTTAACTAATGCAAATTCTTTTGCATCACTTTTGTACAGTCCAGAGCACGTGTACTTGTTGTGCTACAGTTCTTATTTTCCACCACATCCATAGATTGACGACTGTAAGGGGTTGCCAGCATCAAAAGCAAAATCGGGTGAATCAGGAAGTTAAATAGCTGAGCTGCCGTGGGTGAATGTCTATTGGTTAATCCCAAAAATGTGCTCCACCAATGATGTTCTCCAGTCTTTGTCACTTCTGTGATGATGTTTCTTATCTCTGTTGTGTCGTGTTTTACTTGCCACAGCATGCGACGTGAAGTAGCATTTACCTTTTCCATCATTTGTTCAATATCTGGATGATAGAGCATTTTCTGAAGGATATTAATATCCATGCCTATTTGTAGTTTAGGCACCTCATGATATAACATATATCTATCCGAGATCAATTGCATGGTGGTCACAGGAGCAGTGTATCTAAAGTCACATCCTATTATTTTAGTAAAATTGCAAACACAGAAGTTAGTACCATTAGTTAATTCTTTACAATTATCAATTGTTATACTTGTGCAAGGTGTTCTGATGCAGGCACATCCCTTACCCACATAATACACTTGGGACTGTGCCTGTGTATTTGGGAACATTTCAAACGTACACACACTGTCTTCTGTATCTAAACATAAATCCTCCTTCTCTATTACAGCATTTTCACACACATATCCTAGTTGTTCTCTAGGTATACAGGCCTTTGTGTTGACAGTTTGTCACCTCCCCATGTCCTTGTCATAACTTGCCCAGACATTATGCCCTATAGGTCTAACTACAATGTCCCGGTGTATTGCTCCTAATGCTAAGACAGGAAATATGGTCTGCTCTTTTGTCTCACTGATGGTAAGAATATATGTCTCTATCTGTTCCTGCTCTGTGTTATATGTGAAGTTCACTAACTGCCACCATGCCTGATGTTCTTTTTCAAATTTACTTGTGGTGTTTTGTCTGGATATGATCTCTCTTATCTCTTGAGGTAAAATTCCTGAGGTTCCTTCTCTTATAATTCCTGCCGATACAGATTGTATCCATTGCTGAGTTTGGATACACTGTATTGCTACTGAAACATCTTTTTGTAATTTTTCAAAGACATTAGTCACAACTTGAAAGTCTTTAGATGTGTGTTCAGTTAACAAGATCATCAAATTTGTAGTAAGAGATTCTGTTTCAGCTATAGTCATTAATGATGATCTGAGTGGTACCTCCAGCTTTCCCAAATCAGAGATTACAGTGCTGAGCTTATTAATTAACATTTCTTGATCTATTGAATTTAATACTCCTAGTCCTGATTCAAACCATCCTATTAGATCTCTCTGGGCTCTTTCATGATGGGATCTAGTTTTTAACCAAGCATTCCATCCTTTAAGACTTTGGAGAATGAAGGGTTAGCAGTCCTCTTTTATAGAGGATATATTTGTTTGTTCTCTAATGGTTGGCCTGAAAAAGTTTTAACATACACCCATTCCCCAGGGGAAATGTTATGTAAGGGCTGGTTTATTCTTCTTGAGCGAGTACTCATTACTTGTTTGTTAATTTTTGACAATTGTTTACTTAATGAGATCAGGAATTATCGTATATATCCTTCTCCAACCTGTATGAGGTCTTCTTGATAATAATTCCCATAGGGTCTTCCATATAACATTTCAAAAGGGCTCAGCCCTTCTTTAGTTTTAGGTTTGACCCTTATTCGCAATAAGGCCAGAGGTAAAGCTTGGTACCAATGTAGGTTTACTTCTTGACAGATTTTTGACAATTGTTGTTTTATCAAATGATTCATTTTCTCCACCTGACCACTTGCCTGTGGTCGATATGGAGTGTGTAATTGCCAATTGATTTGCAGGATGTTGCTAATTCTTTGTATTATGTTGGCTACAAAATGTGGTCCTCTGTCCGAGGAGATGATATCAGGTACTCCAAACCTGGGGATAATTTCATTAAGTAGTACCTTGACAACTTCTAGAGCCTTATTGCTTCGAGTCGGGAAAGCCTCTGGCCAATTTGAGAAAGTATCCGTCAAAACCAACAGGTATCTGTAACCTCCTTTCCTAGGCAACTCAGAGAAATCTATCTGCCAGTGTTGCCCTGGGAGATTACCTTTGCCAATTGTCCCTATCTCGATTTTACTGGTTGTGTGAGGATTATTTTGAAGGCAGGTCTTGCATTGTTTAGTAACCTGGATTATTGTAGTGTATAAATTTCATCCTATAATTTACCTCCTTAGGTATTTGTGTAGTGCATCTGCCCCCTAATGAGTTTTGTTATGTTCTGCCTGTACAACTTTCCATAGTACCTTTTCAGGTACCACTATTTGTCCTGTTTCTAAGTAGTACATGTTACCTTTGCGTTGAGCTTGCTGATCTTTTATTAATTTTAAATCCTCCTTTGAATATGATACATTAGAGCTTACCTCTATGATTTTGCCATCAGGAATTAGGGAGGCAAGTTCTACCTGGCCGTTTGCTGCCTTTTTTGCCTCTCGATCCGCCAATCGATTGCCTTTTTCTTGGTCTGTATTCCCCTTTTGATGTCCTCTACAATGCATAATAGCAAGCTTTTTTGGTGACTGGACAGCTTCAAGTAATTTTAAGATTTCTTCTGTGTGCTTTATCTGTTTTCCTTGTGATGTTAGTAACCCTCTTTCTTTCCACACTGCTCCATGAGCATGAACTACCCCGAAGGCATACTTTGAGTCTGTCCAAATATTAATGTCCTTTCCTTCTCCTAGTTGCAATGCTCTGGTAAGGGCTATTATTTCTGCTTTTTGTGCAGAGGTGCCAGCAGGGAGTGCTTGTGCTTCAGTGACGTGATCTGTGGTTGTTATGGCATAACCAGCTTTGCGGATTCCATCTTCCATATAGCTGCTTCCGTCGGTGAACCACATTTCTGCCTCGGGCAGTGGTGTATCTTTCAAGTCCGGTCGGCTGGAATATGTTGCTTCAATTGTTTCAATACAATCATGATACACCGATTCCCCTGTGGTTGCAGAACTTGATAAAAATGTTGCTGGATTTACGATATTAGTGGTGACGATTTCAACATCATCTTGTTCTACTAGAGTGGCCTGGTATTTGAGAAATCTGGAGGGTGAGAGCCAGTGACCGCCTTTCTGTTCAAGCACTGCTGAAACCACGTGTGACACTAGAACAGTCATTTTCTGTCCCATTGTGAACTTTCGGGTTTCTTGTATGTTCAGTACTACTGCAGCTACGGCCCTCAGACATCCTGGCCATCCTTGGCTCACTTCATCTAACTGTTTAGAGAAGTATGCCACTGCTCGGCGATATTGTCCGACTTGCTGGGCCAGGACCCCCAGTGCAATTCCCTGCCTTTCATGCGAAAAGAGCAAAAAAGGTTTAGTTACATCTGGGAGGCCCAGTGCAGGTACCTGCATCAGTTCCTTCTTAAGCTGATGGAAGGCTTGTGTAGCTTCTCCAGTCCATGTTAATTGTTGATTTCCATCTTGTAGAATCTGGTATAGAGGTTTGACTATTAGTCCATATTTGTAGATCCAAAGCCTACACCAGCCCGTCATTCCCAAAAATGTGCGAAGTTCTTTCGAAGTCTGGGGCAAAGGTATTTTACAGATGGCTTCTTTTCTTTCTGGCCCAAGTCGACGTTGTCCTCCTGAGATTTCATATCCTAGATAAGTAACTTCTTTCTTGACAATCTGGGCTTTGTTTTTAGATACTTTATATCCTTTCAGCCCTAGAAAGTTTAATAAGCTCACAGTCCAGTTTTCACATTCCTCCTGTGTGCTGATTGCAATTAATAAATCATCCACATATTGCAAGAGGACTCTGCTGTCTGAAGGTGCAGTACATTCTTCAAGATCTTTGGCAAGCTGGTCTCCAAAAAGGGTTGGACTGTTTTTACATCCTTGTGGAAGAACAGTCCATGTGAGCTGTGATCGTCTTCCTGTTTCCGGGTTTTCCCATTCAAAGGCAAAAAATTTTTGACTTTTAGGGTCCAAAGGCAAGCAGAAAAAGGCATCTTTTAAATCTAAAACAGAAAACCAGATATATTCATTTTTTAGTTTAGTTAGAAGTGTATATGGGTTAGCTACCACTGGGTGGAGCTCTTCAACAATTTTATTAATAGCCCTGAGGTCCTGAACCAACCGATAGTTTTTGCCATCTGGTTTACGGATTGGCAAAATAGGTGTGTTAAATTCTGATTTACATTCAATTAGTAAACCAAATTTGATAAAATTGTCAATTATGTCTTTAATCCCTTTTCTATCTTCTAGTTTGAGAGGATATTGTTTAATTCTTACCGGCCGTGTCCCAGGTTTTAATCTTACTGTTACAGGTTGAGCGTGTCTGGCCCTTCCTGGGGTTCCGTCAGTCCAGACCCCCAGGTAGATTTGGTCATAGATTGCTGGTGGTACTTCTCCCGATATCTGTGGCTGGATTAGAGCAAGACTTAAAATTTCGATTAATTCATTTTCTTTTACTTTAATTTGCATATCTCCATTGTTGAACCTAATTTCTGCATTTAGTTTTTCTAATAGATCCCTTCCCAAAAGTGATTTAGGTGCATGAGGCATATAAAGGAATTTATGTATACCTAAAGTCTTACGTAATTTAAAACTTAGTGGTTTCATAAAAGATACTTTTTCAACTTGACCAGTGGCTCCTATCACATTCAAAGATACATCGTCCATAAGGTTTAATTCCTGATTTAACACAGAGAATGTTGCTCCAGTATCTACTAAAAATTCTATTTCATGTTTATTTTTCCCCAGTTCCATTATAACCAAGGGATCCCTGGGGGCAAACCCCTCGGTCCCCTTTAATCCTGGTCCAATTCTGCCATTAAAATAGGTTTTTGCTCCCTTTGAGGGCATTCTCTTTTCCAATGTCCTTCTTCTTTACAAATTGCACATTGGTTTGGTCTCAACTTCTGATGGTTACCACTTCCAGGGTGCCATCCAGGTCTCTTAGAGCGATGGTCTCTTTTACCCAGGGCGGCGATGGTTGCCTTTGTGATAGCTTTACCTAATTTCTGTCTTTCTACCCCTTCCCGGTTCCTGTATACCCACCACGTCTCTTCAATTAATTTTTCGATATTTCTCTGATCTTCGGCTTTTAACTTTTGTAGTTTGTTCCTGATGTCATCTGAAGATTGACCCAAAACCAGTGAAATTAGCTGCTGTTGGCCCTGGTCCCCTGATGGGTCTAAGGTGGTGTAAGTTCGCATTGCTTCCTTTAATCGATCTATAAATTCAGTAGGGGTTTCTCCAGTGTTTTGTTTTACTGCATAAAGAGAACCCCAGTTTACTGCTTTGGGAACTGCATTTTCTATTCCGTAAGCCACCCAACCCCGGTATCTCTGGAGAATTTGATAATGGTCAGGTTCGTTATAGTCCCAACCTGGTTTATCTCGTGGAAAATAGAAATTCAAATCATCTCCAGCTGCTAACTTGGTTTGTGCATATGTCCTTGTTGCTTTTAAGACTAACTCTTTTTCAGTTTCTGTCAAAGCATCCAGCATTAAATCCACATCTTCCCAGTCTGGGTCTAAAACTTTAACATATGCTTTAAATTTCTTTGCTACCCCAACTGGGTCGTCTCTATATTTATGAGCAATATTCTTCCAATTTTCTAAATCTCCCATAGAGAAATTAACTTTAAGTTTTATAGGCCCCTGCGGTCCTGCAGCCTCTCTTAAAGGGGCTTGTATAGTCCGCCTAGTCTCTGTGTGTGGGGAGACAGATTTTGCTCTCATTTTACTGCGTGTCCGCCTGCTCAGGGGAGATAAGGATGATGGGGAGTGGGAAATTTCCCTTCTTCCCCTTTCTTTGTCCCTACCCCTCCCCTGCTGTCTTGAAGATGCGGACGATTCACTGTTTGGTCCTGAGGGGGGAGTAGAAGCCCCTCCTTCGGCTATTTCATTTGCCCTTTCTCCAAAGGGACTTAGATAATCCTCAATTCCACTTTCCATTTCCCTGTTAGTATATTTCAAACACCTCTGTCCTATTGAACAGGCTGAACAACACCTTTTGAGTTCTCCTATACCTTGTTTTAAATTCTCCTTTTCCAGTGTTAAAACAAACGGGTCTCGTGGGGCTAAATTAATGACACACTCTCCCTGCCATTCTGGGTGTTCCCTCAAGCAAAAGAACATGTCAGCATAAAGGACCTCGTTCCACCTTCCATGCCTTCGCAAAAACAACATTAACTGCAGTAAAATATTATAGTCTAATGATCCGTGTTTTGGCCACTTTGCTCCTTCCTCTAGTTTATAGAGGGGCCACCATTCTGAACAATATTTGATTAAAGTTTTCTTATTAGTAATCCCGCCCTGAGATTCCCCAATTTCTTTCCAGTGTGTTAAAACACATCCTAATGGGCTTTTATCAATCTCTTGTTTCCCTTGCTGGTTCCCCATTTTTAGCTTTTGCTTTGGCCTGCTTCTAGTCGTGCCCTTTGCACGATAACAAAGGCGCAAACTTGTGGTTATCTACAAACTTTAGTTATACACTTTCAACACACCATACACACACAGCACCAGCCCCGAGGCAGGAAAGTTCTGAGTCAGCCCTGTTAGCTCGCCCAAGTATCCCTTGTCCGGCAGCAATCCTCAGTCTGGCAACAAGAAACCCCTTTCCTAGGTGCCTGCAAAACAGCCGCGCTCCACGACAATTTCACAATCTAAGCATCAATGAGAAAAGAACCACCTTTTATTCCTCCTTTGCCTCCCTCCTCCTGCAGACTTTGTCACTCTCTCCTAGATACCGCACAAAACCATATCTAAACCCAACCATTTCAACGCCAAGATCTCCCAATGCCACTCTTGCCCCCAACACGCTAAAATTGCCAACATTTAACACAGATCACAAGTATGAGGTGAACAACTCCACAAATTGAGCAAAGATATGGGTTTGCACCCCCAGAGGTTGTCAGCCCTGGAGTTTGTGGCATCTGCAAGCGGCCAGCAAAACTTCCTGGCTTAATTCCTGCAAACAGTGAGCGTTAGGGTTCTGCCTAAAACCATAAAACCACAAAACCACTATCTCCCGTAAACACACGAAGGTAGTCCTTTTGCCGTGATTAGGAGAAAACCAGTAACATATATGAAAACAAATATAATTTCCCAATATTTGTTTACTTAACATAGAACAGTAATTTCATGACATAAGAGACAATACTCACAGACAAAAGCAAACAATACAATTCAGCAAACACATGGAACACAGACAGAGGGTTTAAAACAAACCCAGATATAATATATTACCAAACTTATAATAATAGCAATTCCAAAACCAAGTCCCAAATCTAGCCACAATGGTAAACCCAAAAACATCTTGTCACAATCAAAAACCTATGCCACCCTTTAATGGGACTGTTAACCCATATTCAGAAGGATGCAGCCCTCTGCCCAAAATTCCTCTTTTGGTATAGCTTTGGTGAGACTTTAACTCACAATCAAAGCCATATGCATCCTCCCGGTAGGACTCGAACCTACTATTAAAAGGGTGTTGCTCTTGTTAGCTGCTAGCAAGCCCAGAGCCCTAAAAACCAGCGTACGACTTATGGTTTCCTTCCCAAAAACCCTAGGGAAAAATAAAAGAGTGCTTTAAAATTTGTATACCTGTGCACAGGGTCTTCCTCTACTCCCGTGGTGATCCAGCGGAGCCCGGGGAGCCTCACCGGAGTAACGTCCCGGGGCGCGCAGAGGGTCCCCAGTTCCGGAGGGTCCTCACCTGCAAGCAGAAATCTGTCCCATCTGGGTGCCAAATTGATTCAAAGAAACCTCTGCCAATCTGAAAAGTACTTTTATTACGGCCGGGGAACGCAAAGGGGCAGGTGTTCTCCCCAGAGCACTCCACCGAGCCAAGGAATAACATAGCCTTTTATACAGTTTGAAAGTAGCAAGCTCAAAAATTATTTTTACACACACTCTTTTTGCAGTCTGTCTTATCTAAATAGACATCTAGTTTTACCTCCTATTCTTACCATTATGGAGTAGTTACGTAAAGTTTTATCACTTCAAACAGTTACAGGTTATACGCATACACTCCTTTGCAGTTTATTTTATCTAAATAGACACTTAGTTTTACCTCCTATTCTTACCATTATAGAGTAGTTACTGTAGCATGGGACCCTTGTATAACAAGGAATGCGAGATGCTCCTCGTGCGTTGTAGTGGACAAAGAGGCTTTATTCAAACTCGCGCGTCCTTTTATCCTTACAGACCATGTGACTTTCTTAGCCAACCAGCTTACTAACTCTGGGGCATGCTCCTTGGGCTCTGTACCTGGGCACATCCTCTGTGCCACCTTGACCCGCCCCTACACATCCCCTCTTTTAATTATATTAAGAAGTCACAAAAACAGTATGAACAAAAATGCAAACAACAATGCAAACAACAATTTTAACAATCAGAACATTATAAAACTACTAAGCTTCGCAGTGATCCGGCACATTGCTTGCTCAGTGGCTTAACTCTAATGTAAACCTTTTAAAACCTTCTTATATTCCTATAGGGTAGTGCAACTTGGATAATTACTTTATTAACTGGGGGCTTATCTTAACTGTGTATAAACTTATAACTTTTTAATCTGAGGGTTTTTTAATAACTGGGGATTTCAAACTTTATTTAAGAACAGGGTAATCTTAGCAAACTACAATTCCTTAAAAGCGACCTGTGGCTGAGGTAATGTTATTTGTGAGGTGTTTGTCTTTTATTATTTGACCAATCACCCAACTATTTTCATTCACACACTCATATCATACATCGGTGGCCACCGCACTGAACACACACATGAACACACACATTCCAGAGACTGCTTTTCACCACGTTGGTCATTTCCTAATGTAAACTTAAAAACATAACTCTTTTCCAAACTTCTGCGTTGCTCTGGTTCCTGCTGCTGTGGTCACATAATTAAATAGGGTTTTACACACCTGGAAGAAACCTGCTTGAGTTCTTTTTTATAACTTTTAGGCATAGCTTTCTCTCCATGTCACAAACCTAGGCATTTCATCCATCGATCTGAAATCAAATCTTACTATGATTAGCAACTTGGGAGAAACAAACACCTGAGGTGTGTGCTGCTTTTCAGACCTGCTTCTTTCAGCACTGTCACAACTCAAAAATTTATAACATACATGGCTTTATACAGATGTTCTTACAGGTTACACCAGTTCTCCCCCCTTTTGTTTAAACTTAGCACGTTTTTCAATATGTGTTTTTACTGTTTTATGGATTAGTGTGAAATGCTTGATGTGAGAATTTTCCTATTTCATAGGAAGTAACTGCTTAATTTTAATGTTAATCCATTTTAGAGTACCAAGGGTTTGCTAAGCAACTAACTCATGTGTTTTACACCTTTGTGTTTTGTCTAGTGAATGTAGTGGCAGTTATGTTTTGTGAATGTATATCTATTTGCATGTACAATTTCAATATGTCCAATTCAAAAATGTATATCTCTGATCGCCAAGCCTCATTTGCTATTAACTCTCTAGGGTGGTTTCCTGACAGTGTGGTATACTTTGATGATGTAGCTTTATTGATTGTTATTTGAATGGTCTCTTAGAGAACCTGTATTCTGATGGAGAATGAATGAAGCAATTGCTTGCTTTAAAACTCTGGGTATAGTGTTAAACATTGCTGCTTTAGCAGCTTTTCAGTTTCTGTCAGTCATTGGCTGTGGCAGGTCAGGATGTGATTTTGCGTGCATTTGTGTACAAATCATACCTTTTGTAACTCACAGGAACCAACCAGAACGCATTTCAAAAAACAGGTAAGGGTTAACAATATCTCAAGGAAATTAACTTTCAAAACAGATTATCAACCTCATAGTATAATAAGCACAATCATAACATCAAAGGATTGTTTTAAAATTTTCCCAAGGTAATGACAATCAGTCCAGAACTATACAGAAGCTTAGTTCATGGCTTGTAGTTTTCTCACTGTTCCGTGGCAGGATTTATTTAAGTCTATTGCAGCATATTGTGTTTTCCTAGATGCATGTGTGAAGGCCCTGAGGCCTTTCATTGGTTCAGTATTGCATCTGGTGTGGCCTTTAAAGGTAAACTGTTGATTTCTGCCACAATCTGTGCTTAAGGAGATGGATTAAAATATTACCACCAAACTTGCCAGGGCATCTTGAAATTCAGCGTCCTCAGCTGTCATCCTATCCAAATTGTCCTTCCAAGGCTGGAATGTTGGTAAAGGCAGGATTTCTTCCGTCCAGATCCTCAGTCGTGCTCTGCCCTAAATGACAAGCTTACAAACTCAATAGCAACTTACACAGATTTAGGTGGTGGGGTATGACTGAAAGAGCTGTTTTAGAACTAACAGCGGCTTCTCTCAGTTTGATCCCACTGAAACAAAGCTGCAATGCTTCATACCTGCTGGAAACAAAAACTAGGCAGATTTGCTTTTCAGGATCTCCCCTGTTTTGTTTGCTCTTTGTTACCTTGGTATAATTCTCTAATTTTTGGTTTTCCTCTGTAATCAACATTTTGTCAGACTTTAAGTTGGAGTTCTCCCCTAGCAACACAAAGAGAGGGTGTAGGTTCCCTCTGTTTATGGCTAAAACCGGTTTTAAGCAACTGGTAGCCCTCTGAGGTTTCTGCAACTCCTGTAAATACAAATGTTTTTTACCTCGAGCTGTGTCACCTGTGTAGAGCTTTTTTGCTGTGTTGTCCTTTCCATGGCAAGTCCAGAATTGTGGTTGTTGGATTCTTCCTGAAACAAACTGAAGATCTGCACCTTGGGCAGTTTTGGTTAAAACAGCAGGAACAATTAGCAGTTCATTTCTTGTGGCATTGGTTATTAATGTGTCCTCTGCATAATGATGTATTATGGCTGTCTGATACTTCATTGAGGTATTTTGCATCTCCTGAGGAGGTACAGCCCAGCAGTGAGTTTGAATAGTTTGTGCACTGCTTAAAACCATGATGGGAAAGAGGGGTTTCTGGGCATCCTCAGGTTGACAGAGAATGGTAAAGGAATTGTTTTTTGAATCAGTTACTACTTGTGACAAATTTGCTAGAAACCCTTTAAATAGAGGCAGTCCAATCTGCAAGGCTTCAGCATGTGTTTTGACTGCGTTTTCTGCTGTTAGCATCTGCAATGTTTTCCACCTGTCACCTTTCTTTGGGGTACAGGGTACATGGTTATTTTGGGGACTGGTTATTGGTGTGTGGCTTGCCTTAAGTAGTTTTCTCTTTTGCACATGAACAGTAGTGCTAAAAAAGAGTACAGCTAGCAATGCTATTACAAGCAATACAATACTTGTAGCATATCTTTTGTTTTGCGTACAGCACCCTTGGTACAACTGAGTCATTTCTCTGCTGCTAGGGTGTTTATGGAATGTTGCAATTAGGGGTTTCCAGGGACAATTCTCCTGAGAGTGATTCATTTCTCCACAACTAAAACAACTAGTTGTGTGTCTGACTTCTTTGTGTGTTCTTATTTGGGCATCTAAAGCTGCAGCTAGAGAGGCAGGTAGCTGCTTCTCAGAGCTAGCCTTTTGATAGGGTTGCACTAGCTCAGTAAAGTCACAGTTCTCCCTTGCAGGAGAGCTCTGCAAAGCTCTTGCATTTTCTCTTTCAAAAGCCAATTGCTTGTACAGCATCTCTCTGGCTTCATTGTATTCAATTTGCTTATTTAAAGTCGACTGCAGCTGGTCCAAACATCTTAAATTCAACTCAGTGTAACCTTGTAACTCTTCACTGTTGGACAGATAATCATTTTGATCTGCAGTGATAATGTTTTCCATAGCTTTTAGGGCTTGCCTGGCTATCTCTTTATGGTATTTTGATTGTGAATCTAAATTATAATTTGCTTTTCCGCCTGATTGGTGTGCCGTGGTGTCTGCCTGTAGGTATTTAATATGAATAGAGCAATTTTTCTGGAAATCAGCTAACCAGACTGTATATTGGGTGTCACTGAGAACTAGTTTTATTAGTTCTTTCCAGTCATTTGTAGTGAGTGGGTAGATGTGACTCAATGCCTCCAAATATTTTAAAATATTGGTTAAGGACAGACCATAGCCTCTTACCAATTGCCTCAGGTCTTCTGTGGCCATATACAAAGCTTGACTCTGAGGGGGCTGGCTTAGGCTCATATCGTCTGGGTATGCCTGATTTATTTTTAGGTTCTCCATTTGACTAATTGCCTTGTCCAGACATTGTTCCCACATGTTAGTTGAAATCTCTCCCTGTGCCTTATTGATCCCTCCCGTTGGAACTATGTTTGGCTCTTTCTCCCCCTCCTTCTCCCCCTCCTTCTCCCCTTCCCCCCATTCCTCCCATCCCTCCCCCCTTTCGGTCTCGGCAAAACCAGTTCCTTGTGGGGGGCGGGGCTGGTCTCTCGGCCGGAAAAGAAGGGTTGGAGTTCAGTTTGTGTGGGGGAGGAAAATGGCTGCGGCCATGGCTGGCCACGTGGTCGCGGTGTATTTGCAGCGAAAGGGGATGAATACATTAAATTACTCTCCCCATCACTGTAACAGGACTACCTTGTGTGGACCCGGGGGTCAGAAGTTCGCATGGCAGTGTCTGTCTCTTCCCAGCGACTTGTTTTACGTGGCTCCCGTGTCTCCCGGTATGATCCCTGAGTTTGTATTACCATGTTGTGCTGTGCTTGCTTTCAGCAGTGTGTGCGGGGGGGTTGTGGTGTGGGCTGTTTTGTCTTTCTCTGTGTGCCTCGTGCAGGCAGAGTTTATCAGAGTAAAACTGCTTTATGTTGCAAAGTTTAGCAAAGCTCTAGAGTCTGAGTTTTGTTTCAATGTATCAGAGGTTTCTATGGAAACAGGTGTCTTATGTTACCTTATTTCTAGCGGCTGGGAGCACACGTTTTGAGTCCTTTTGTAGCAGTTTGGGCTATCTGCAGTCTTTTTGCTGCTGCTTTGGGAGGTCCGGGCTGTGTCGGCTGCGGCGCTGGGGTGCTCGGTGCTGTTCCGGCGGCGTGGGCGGTTCTGCACACGGCTGGGGGCAGCTGCAGCTCTGGGCAGGTCCCGGCGCGGGGGCAGGCTCGGCAGATGCTGGTTCGGCGATGGCAGCCCGTGGGGTTCCGGCGCTGGTGGCTGGTGTCTCGGTGCGGCTGCAAACTGCGGGCTCGGGACAGCGGCGGCGGCGGCGCCGGGTCGGGGTCGCGGCGGGGCCGGGGCCGGGAGACGCGGTGCGTTTCCGGTGCGCGCGGCTCGGCGGGCGCCGCGAGGCGCGGGGCCGCGGCGGTCCTAGCGCCGGGCCGGCGGCGAAAAGCGGCGAAAAGCGGCGGAAAGTTCTTTTGGGGTTTCCGCGGTTTCTGAAAGGGTTTTCCTCAACTTGAAGGGTCTACACTGTTCTCACAAACAGGCAGGGGTCCGCAGGGGGCGGCCAGCACATGTGCTTGGCTCGGCCGCTTCTCGAGTACTTTCAAACTACGGGTTTAGTAGTTGCTAGGCAACAGGCACTAGGTGCCGGGCCGGCGGTGCAGCGGCACGGAGCTCTGCTTTCCGCTGGGCAGAAAGGCAATGCGGGGGTTGCGCGGCGGGGCTGGGATGGTACGGGCGGCAGCGAAAGCTTCTCGCACGTGATCCAGCAGCAGTCGGTAGCGGAATACCGCTTTTACCAAACGACCGACACTTAGGGAATCAACAGGCTTTTCCCTGACGATCTTAAGGTGCTCCGCAGCTCGGGGCTCCGAGCTGCAGCCACGTCTCGCCCAGGGATCAGTCTTAGACGTGCGGGTTCGCTCCAGACAGACTCACCGCCTTTGATGTTGCATGGACCCTCTCCGCACTCTCCGGCTGCCTGCTCTGACCTCTCGGCTTCTTCCTTAACTCTTTCTTCTCTTCTTCCGTGCACTACCTAATCTTTTTTGAGCTCGTTAACTAACTATCCGTCTCTTAGATGCCACTAAGACCACGGGGTTTACTGACGTCAAGGTTTTTTGCGGTAAAGACTCCCATCTCTGAAAAATCGAGACGATCCCGGAGTCACCGGCTAATCTCCTGATTCAGGATATTTATCTCACTTAATATAAGCTAAAAATGTCCCTTTCGGATCGCCATATGTAGCATGGGACCCTTGTATAACAAGGAATGAGAGATGCTCCTCGTGCGTTGTAGTGGACAAAGAGGCTTTATTCAAACTCGCGCGTCCTTTTATCCTTACAGACCATGTGACTTTCTTAGCCAACCAGCTTACTAACTCTGGGGCATACTCCTTGGGCTCTGTACCTGGGCACATCCTCTGTGCCACCTTGACCCGCCCCTACAAGTTACATAAAGTTTTATCACTTCAAACAGTTTCAGGTTATACACCCCTCTCTACGTGCTAAAAAGCCTTCCCCATTCTCTAAGCTTTTTATCTCAATTGCCCACAGTTTGGTCAGAGACTTTTAAGCAGTTTTACATTTTGCAAAGTCACACCTTCATAGCTAAATATCTAATATTTTATTTAATTCTCTATTTCACTACCACCTTATCTCTTTCTTCGCTAAGGCAAAGGCAGAGTTTTGCAAGAGGGCTTTTTATCCTTTTTGTCAAAACTCTGCTTTTTTTCTTCTGAATACGATATTTTTGCAGAAGGGTTTTATAGGGGTAAAATACAACTAAGAATAAGGCATTTCACTAAAATTTTCGTACAAAGACTCATTTCCCGGAAAAACTCCCTAAAACTTTCTGCATACTAGCTTTCAGTTAAACGCAATTCTTTGGTTTTAAGTTATCTACAAGTGATTAGAAGGACTAAAGAGAGAGATTTTGCTTTCTTTTCTCGACCACTTACATGCATGGTTTCTGCGGGGTAACCCCCCCGCGAGCCGGTCCCTCACTAATTCCCAAATGGCAGAGCTAAGGAGCTGAAGACGGAAACGAGAACTATGGAAAGGTGTGTACTTGTTTGTTTTAAATACCTATTCCCCAAGAGTAACAGAAAAAGGAAAGAAGGCTATTTTGGTTTTCTCTCTCACTACAGCCTCTGCTGCTGTTCCCGCTTGCTCTCCCCCCCCTCCCCTCGCGGGGGGGAAGGGAGAGAGAACCCGCTGAAGTTGTTTAGTGTCTGTTCTCGCTGCTGCAACCCCCGCCGAGCCCCGCGCCGGCCCTGCAGCGCCCAAGCCGCCTCTCCGTCGCTCTCCGCCGTGGCTGCCGGCACCGGCGGCAGTTTGAATAATCTCAAAGGGAATTCCTACGCTCCTCTGTCATCTGAGACACCTCTCCCGGACTCTCATCCCTGGGTTTTAACAGTTACTAACAAACCCATGGTCGCTTCTCCACACACACGCACAGCCCCCAACAAACACACACACACCAGCACAGTATAGTTAGCAACACCGTGAGCCCACAACGTCACACCGCACAGACAACAGAGTCAACACGAGAGTTAACAGAAACACGGGAAGGCAGCCTTCAGCCTCCTCCCCCTCTCAACAAGAAGTGGTACTTTTCCGGGGTTGCTCCGTTCCTGTTTCCCTCTGGGGCCGCTCCTGGTTTTTTCTTGCACCGCTGCTGCCGGGCTGCTCTCCTGCCGGCTCTCGGGCGCTCTTGCTTTACCCCCGGGGCGCTGCCTCGCTCTGCTCTGCTACGCTGTTAGGGTCTTCCAGCCATAGCGGCTCTCTGGTGTTCGTCTGCACCACTACTCTGCAAGGGGTGGCGGCGGCCACGGTTCGAATTCACACGATTCGGTCGGGGCAGTGTGTGCCAGGCCGTGACGCACTCCCCCCTTCAGCAGGGTGACTGCACGGCCGAGAAGTCTCGTAGTAGCGGCGAGGGGGGTTGAGGGGGCCCTTCTTCCTTCACTGCCTCCAGGGATGATTTACTAGGTGGTTTTTTTCCATTTTCTGGCTTGGAGGGAGGTGACTTTTTAGAAGCGTGATCTTTTAAAGTTTTAAAGACATGTTGCCACAGTTTCAGAATGCTAGCAGCCTGCTTAAGAGGCTCAGTGGCTGCATCAAGCACTGTGACAACAGGTTTCTCCTTCATGGCTATCTGCGCCCCCATTATATATTGTTCCCAGCAACTCACCACCTTCCAGGCGTCGGTAAGTTAAGTTCGGATCTCTGGCTCCCAGGCCCGCCGTCATTATAGCGTTGCTGGGCTCCGTGGAGCTCCACTGCTCCACGGACTCTTCTCGATGGCACACCTATCCCAGGTGTCAGTAAAATCAGGTCTAGATCAGGCAGAATCCCACTGCTCTCAAGCTTCATCAAGCTCCGTCCCCACCGTACGTCGCCCTACGGTTCAAACTCTCTCTCTCTAGGAGAGAAAATCTCTGCTCTTTCCCTCTCTAGGAGAGAAGTCACGGCAGGACCCCTCTCTCTCGGAGAGGAATCCCTCCGAACTCTTTCTCGGAGTCTTCTTCAACGCTGCAATCACGTCAGCGTCACCAATTGTCGTTGTCGGGATGGACACCACACTGGGATTTCATGCAGAAAAGCCTTTATTTCATACAAACATGGCCAATTTATAGTCTCCCCTAGCCAGCGTGTTTCACCACCATTGGTGCCCTTACTACATACACGTCTTAAGATTGGCTGCTCTATAGCTTCTGCAACTCAGGGTCACTCAGCAAACAGTCCAGGCTCTCTAGCTATCATAGCTCCATCCTCCCTGTCCACCTTCTCATCTTTGTTGTTTACATTCCTTCACAACTTCACAGCTGCAACCACTCAAATTCAGGGCCCAAGCTGTCCATAGCTCAATTGCCTCCCACACCTGGAGCTGAGAAGAAAGAGAGTACACATTCAGTTTGTCTGAGTGCAAAGTTCTCAACAAATTAGTCTTGTGCTCCCTTCTAATGTATTGTGAGTTTAAGTCAGAAATACTGTACATCTATATTTTGTCAGACATTTTATTTTTCAAAATTTTATTAAATGAGCATATGGATTTTTCTCTCTAAAATAAAAAGAGATAATAATTATGGGAAGATGTGATGCCCCGTCAAGAGTGTAATTTAGGGCTCTCAACCTTCTCTCCTCTAATCTCCTCTGAAGTTTAACAAGGATTTCCCTTAAACAGGTTTGAGGAGCACTCCAACACACCTTACATAATTTTTCAAAGTCAAAAAGGGTTAATGAATTTAGAACAGCTCAGTAATAGAAAGAAAAACCCTGAAGTAAGCTACTTTAGACAAATAGAATAGCATTGGTACCAACATTAATCCTGATATTATAGAAATGATTGTATGGTGATATGAATTATGGAAAGTAACCCAAAGTTTCATCTTTTTCATGTAAAAAATGAAAATTATACATTTTTTTCTTTCATGCTAACTGCTAAAATAAATCATCCTATGACACTGGGCAATAATACAGAGTAATAAACCACCAGTGCATAATAAAAGAGCTGCAGTCCTTGAAGATCATTCATCTGCAGGAAAAGAAACCTGAGATAGCAAGACATAATAGAATCCCAGAATATGCTGAGTTGGAAGCACCCACAAGTATCACTGAGTCCAACTCTTAACCCTGCAGAGGACCATCTCCAAGAGTCACCATATGCCTGAGAGTATCTTCCAAACGCCTCTTGAATTCTGTCAGGCTTGGGGCTGTGAAGTGATCAAGCTCTTGGGTATTTCTGAAAGAACAGAGAGGTAAACTCTTGAATTCTAGCTCATTATGTTACCAGGATTTCCTGGGAAATAAGTTAAAATTAGTTTATTATATTCTGATTCTTTCATTCAATAATTAAATAAATATGAGGACATCTCATCTAGCCATCAAAACCACCTGACAAATAAAGGACCCTAATTTCACTCCTGTTAAAATAAACTTTAAAGTGGATATTTAAAAAAAAAATGCACTAACATACAGAAATAAAACCATGGTCGTTTTATTGAGTTATTTCTGTGCTATTTAAAAAAACCAAGAATCTATAAAAGATAATATTATCTCAGATTATCAAAAAAATTTCCATAGAAAATCTTTGCAGATCCCTTAACAGTCACCTCCACATTTCCACCAGCCGCATTAATAATTGAATAACCAAAACTCAGTTTTGAACATGCAGAAGTGTGATAAAGTTGCTTGATGAATCAGAGCCCATATTGTGGGCTTCTTACTTGTTGAGAAGTCAGTGCTTATTGAACAATTTATTAGCAGCACTGTGGGACTATTGTGAATAACTGTTTGGTTTTATATGACCAAGGAAGGATATTTTCTAAAAGTCAAATTATGAAATAAGGTAACAGAAAGTTTGGTAAAAGAAATTTATGAATGGAGTCTTGATCCAAAACTTTATTGGCAATGCACCTTTTTTATTTGATGCCTATCTCGTGTCATCCTCCCTTTAAGACTGTGTCCCTCCTACCCCCACTGAACAATCTAAACTTATGTTTAAATTTGGTTTGATTGATTAAAGAAAAATGTTATACAAGTATAACTTCCTTTTTAAGATATTGTAATTAGCATGTGTCCAGATAGTAGCTTGTACCATTTGTTTAATAAAGAAAACAGATAAGCATTTTGCAGGGTAGATATGGTTAGTTTGACAATTTAATCTTAACAGTAGGATTATGTCCTAGTTAGAACAGCTGGGACCGATTCATCACTGGATGGGTATAGCCCCAAAACTGTGTATTCTATGGCCCTCCATGCCATTTCCCAGAAACTGTTGTCGGGGGGGGGGCTGCCTGTGGGGGGGTGTTCCTGTCCTCATACCCTTTTATGGAATTCCCCCCTCTGAGCATCCTCATACCCTTTTATGGAATTCCCCACTCTGAGGGAAGGATTGACCATTCCTGCCTGAACTGGAGAATATATAAACCTGGAGTTTCAGAACTTTTCTACCTCTCGTGGGATCCAGAGGAAGACTGAGACCACCATCCTCAACTGGACTGCAATCACCACTTTTGACCAGACTGCAACAGCTCTCCCACCAGCAGGTTTTTCCCCTCTCCCTTTACTTTGGACTCAAGGGGGGCCCAAGGAACACCACTTTGTTCATGCCCCAGGGTGCTGGGTTATACATTTGGGTTTTGTGGGTTAAAACCAATTGTTCGTTTGTATAATTGTACTTACTGTATTATTTTAATAAATTGTTATTCTGTCTTATAATCTCTCCTTTGAGTTGAGTTCATTTCCCCTGCTGGTTAACTCTTAAACCAGCACAGATTACCATTTTGCTTGCATTTGTCTATGCATTTAATTGAAACAAATGTGCCTGCCAATGGACCAATCCCGAGTGCACAAAAAAATGGACAACTAAATCCATCTTTTTATATATGCAGTCCTTTCACCTAGAATTGCAAAAAAATTCTCACTGTGCTAGAAATTCTTGAAAAGGCAAAAAAGAGGCAATTCTTGCCCAAATGAGGTCAGAATGTTAAATACTGACCAAATGTGAAGAGAGATGTTTTGGGGAGTATTAGGGTTTTCTACAACACAGTAAGATTTGGAAAGGCTAATTGTTCTAACTGTAATAGTCGAGTTTTTAGAAGACGTGGGAATATAATGACTTTGGTTTTTATTTTTCAAATTACAATCTTACTTTAAAAAGAGTTTATGTTTTAGAGTAGGCTGTAATTACCTGCATGAGGTCTGTTATCCTTCTTACAGTGGAACTAATTTCTAATAAAAGGAAATCCAGAGTAATATTTTAAAAATCCATGAGAAGTGAAGCCATTGTGGAGGTTGACTACCTTCTTTGCATGGAATTAGGAGATACCAAAGGAAAATATATGAGCATTTTATTTCAAGGGATATGTATTTTTCTCTCAGATGTACATTTTTGCTCCTCCAATATCCATTTCAGCTATTCTAAGTTCCATATTAATTTTGAAATGGTATATGTTGTCAGTCTTGATGTTAAGGTATCAGAGTATTTCCTAGAACAGGATTTCTGAAATCCAGCATGTACTCTCAGCTCCCTTTCTATGTGTGATTCCCAATATAAATAATCTACATCTAGCCTTTATCAAGATTCAACTGTCACTTAATACTTGCAGTTTACTAAAAAGCCTCTTTTCAGGCTGAGCAGGTGAATCAGGTTATGGTAGCTTTGTTTTCTGAAATAAAAATGTGAATTCAGCTTTTTTTTTGTTTTTGGATCGTGAACTGAAAGCAAGTCCTTTCTGTCTTTTTCTATTTGCCTTGATTTGCTTTTAGACCAGATTTGCATTTTGGATGCAAGACAATTTCATTAGGTTTTTTTTTCCGGGAATTCATTTTCACTATATGTGAGGTGACACAAAAGTGTGTCCTGGGTTACACAAAGATTCTGGTATCCACCTTTTCTTTTTTTTTCCAAATATGTCTACTAATTTGGACTGAGGGGAGAACTTAAGATAAGAGTGGTACATTATCCTAGAAGAAGAATGTATCCACAAGTGTGAAAGATTGGAATGCTGATGACTTAGACAATCCAGGTGTTGAGGGCATGCACACCTGGCACCTCAGGCTACGAGCTGGGTGTTGTTTCTTTGTCCTCACACAAATGACTCACACAAATGTGATAACTCCCCTCAGGGAAGCATCAGGACAATTCACACACATGGCCTGAAGATATTCATCTGTGCTGATGGCCATAATGGATCCATCTGTGCTGATGTAACAGGCAGCTGTAACATCTTAGAAGGTGTCAAAGACTCCTGAAATGTGATCCAGTATTACATCATCCAGTGAAGAACTCCCTGCCTCAAGGGAGGTACTGGAGGCATTCCCACCTATCCTGAGCCCAATAAAAGACCACACTTGGACTTGACTCGACGTTGGGGGTCTTCTTCTCTCATTCCACAGGACTTCTACCACTCAGGGTTTCTACCACCACCTCAGTGGATCAGGACTACAACCGCCATTTTGATCAGCGAGCATGGAAGTTGCAGTGACCAGGTCTCATTGCTGGATCCAGCAGGTGTCTTGTGGATCCTTCCAGTTGCCTGGGGGGTCTGTATCCCTGCTCCAACTGCCTGTGCTGGCACTGCAGCCTCACTCTAGCACTGACCCTCCAAACCATTCCTGCCAGGTTTTTCCAGGTGGGGGGAGGTCAGCTACCATCTCGTTTTGGTCTGGTGAGAGGGGGCTTGGGAAGTTTGCTCCTCACTGGTTAGCTTAACCCAGTTTTATCAGTATTGTTATTAACAATCTTCTTGGTAAAGAGTTATTTTTTCACTTACATCCGGGTGTGTTTGGTCTCTCTCTCTATATTGGAGAAAACCAGGGGTATTGAATCTGAGGAAGGATACTTCTGTCTGAGGTCTCCACTCCTCCAAATTGTCTCAAACAAAGTGTCATATACAAGATTAGAATTTGGAAAAGAAATAACAAAACAACCAAACAAACTGCTGTCACTCTGGGAAAGGAAAAAAATGTTTTCACTATAGGATCCATCATCCCAATCTTCATCATCTTTCTAAAATCACTAAGAAATGCTTTAAGATCCTTTTATTTGCAAGTTATAAAAAAGATACACGAACATGTCACAACATTTTCATGTAGTCAAAGCTTTGTAGAAAAAAATATATCCTATAATTCCAAAACTCCATTGAAGAATGAGGAAATTACTGGAGCTAAATTCTCAGGATTAAAGGACGACATATCTCTACCATGTTTGCTATTGCATGTATTTCATGAGCTGTCCAGATAGCTGGAAAAAATATTTGCTAATTACATTGCAGAGAATGGCATGTCAATTGAAGTTGGTATTAGCATTATCTGTTGCTGTGGGAGTTAGGTGCTGAAAAAAATCTCCCGGAGCAGTTAATTAGGGGTGAGATAAGAAAGGGTTTGTTATGCCAAGGCAAAAGATGTTACAAGACGCGCGCCGGCCGTGCCTGAGATGTTACATTTTATAATACCATCCATCCAATCCCAGATGTGTCCACCCTGTGGCCTTTACTCTGGTCTGCCCCAGGTCCACCCCCTGAAAATGGGTCTGGGGTGCATTTCGGGACCCCCTGTTCATCCCATCTTCATCTTCATCAGAGCACAAAGGGTACATAGTCACCCAGTTTTTGACCGTGTTCTGTGGTTTAGGCCCTGATATGCTGTTGTGCCAACAATCTAGGCCTTGCCTTGACAAAAGACTAAACATTTCTACTGGATTCGGGGGTAAGAGGGTTAAGGAATGTGTAAACAAGGGTGCTAGAGGGAAAGGGAAAGGGACAAGGGACAAAGGAGGGAGGGTTGCTGCTTTTAAAATCTACTTATAAAACTTATAAGGCTTACCAATATTAGAAAAATAAAAAAACATTAGGGGCTTAAGGCATCAATCAGTTGGAAATAATAATGTATGGATAAAGCTCAAAGTTTTGATTTCAGTACACTTATGTTTTCAAATATATCTAGTGCAGTTTTGTTACTTTCTTCACAAAAATCAAGCAGGTGATTAATTATTCCTCTTTCATCTCTGTCAGAATGAATAACTGTGGAAAACATTTTGATATTTCCATGGCTTGAGATATTAGTGCTCACAGAGAAAAATGTGTTCTTTTCAACAAATCTTTGTTTTCTCAGTTGAGAAAAGTACTTTATTGTTGATAATGCACAATACTCCTCCTGTGCCCAAGTTATCATTTCATCTATGGGTAAATCTTGGAAAATGACAATAATTAATTTGCCGTCAGAAGTGATGTGTATGAATAATACTATGGTGTGCTTTTTGTTCTTTCAACAGCAACCTTGAAAAGCAATTTTCCTTGTTTTTTGACTTTTCGCATTACTTAACACCAAAAATCTTTCTAGAGTTTTCATTCTTGAAAGTTATGCTAGAATTATTTTTATGATCCGCTTGTTTGCATACTGTCTTGTATCTTCCTGTTCACCATGAAGAACTGAGAAGCTTCTGAATAAATTATGTGAAACTTTATGCAGTCATTCCCAGTTTTGCTGAGCCATGCAACATCATTTCTCATTGTGGAAAGTAGAGGGCTCTTTTCTTCTTTGTAAGAGGTTTATCTTGAATTATTGATGGAATAATATTATCACAGTCACAGTTATGATCCATTTAGGGATGTAACTCAACTGGCTAAAAATACATAAATTCAGTCTTGCATATGAGCACTCTGCCTAATCTGCACTGTTGCCTGGGCTGGTAGACCTTGGATATTGCATTCCACAATAAATATAATGGATAAAAATAAGTTTAGAAAACAAGAAGTTAATAGTGTCATGTATATCTATAAAATAGGCTACAACTACAGTAAAAATATGTTCTAATCTGTCTTTCTTTGCATTTCTGTAGCAGTTGAAGTAATTTCTGTATGGAGTTTAGAAGGAATTTCATGATCTGCTGGCACTGAATTTAAAATGCTGAATAAAAATTGTTGTTTGAGATTAGAAGTGGACAAATTTATCTCAAGAAAGGGGTTTGAAAAAATGAATCAACCTGCAGCATAGTTTAGATTCATTCCATCTATAATCATGCGGAGTAGGGTTACCATTCAAAATATTTCTGTCATTCCTGCTTCTTTGCCTCTGTCTAACCAAAGTGTTCATTCATGAAGCACTTGTCTATTTTGAGATTTGGTGCAATCTCCTCCCTTGGTTTCTTTGTGCTTTCATTTTGGTTTGTTTTCTTTGAGAAATTCTTCAGTCTTCTGAAGCTTTGAGTAGTCACTGTCTTGATGCCTAAAAGAAAATTCAGGGAGAAAAAAACTCCGAGGCAAATTAGTTTTGAAGGTGAGATAAGGAAAGGATTTTAATTTGTGCCTAGGCATAAGATTACAAGACGCGTGCAACCCCTCTGTACAGATGTTACAATTTATAGTACTGCCTGTCCAATCCCAGATGTTTCCACCCTCTGGTTTTTGCCCTGGACCACCTTCAGCCCGGCCCTGGGGAATTGAGGCAGGGGTCTTTTCGGGACCCTCTCTTCATCAATCTTCATCTTCTTCAGGGTACAGGGGGCACATAGTTACCCAGAATTTGACTGTACTCTGTGGTTTAGGCTAAGATACAAGCATTCTCGAAACAGAACAGGCCTATCTTAGAGTGAGACTAAACATGTTCTAATGGAATCCAGGGGTAGAATTGATATGGGGAGCATGGAATGGGGTAATAGGGCTGGAGAGTTTCTGTGCTAAGGGTAAAGGAATGAAATGCTACTGCTTCTAAATCTACCTCTATTATATAACTACTTATAAAGCTTATAAAAATTAGAAAAATCAGAAAACCAGATGGACCTTAAGGCATCAGTCTCAAGCTCACATCAAGTTTGTAACTCCTCATTGGCCCAAAGCCTCACTCCCCCAGTCTTCCCAGCAGCCCAGTGTGTGCTAGCTGTCTGCTACAATGAAAACTTCTGCCTGGAATCTTCCTCTATTTATAGGCTATGTATCCTAGATCGAAATTTCCAGAAAACTCTTGAATGGCCTCTGTTGAGAAGTTCTAGGCTCTGCCAAAACAAGTTGCCTTTCTCTCTTATTTCAACTGACATATTTTGCACTGAAGTCTGCATTTAAGTATAATGACCATATACTAGACAGTTAGCTCATTAAAAAGTCACTAAAAAGCCCTTTCAGATTATTGTCCTTACCTGGATGATAAATGCAAAATAAAGCAGCAATATTTATTTTCTTTTTTAGTCTCACATACAAAGACACAGTATTGACCTTTTTCAGATATACAGGTCAGTTCAGTCTTACAATAGTACAATAGAAGAATCTTGTTTAATCAGTTATTGTTCAAAGACTTTTTTCTCAGTCTGAATTTTGTACTGGAAAAAAGGCCTAATCAAAGGTACATTGCTTAGTGTTGCTGTGCAAAGTCTTGAATGATTGATTGAACCTTGCCCTTAAACATGAAACACTGAATGATATATCCTTGAAAAGAGCATGTGGGAGGGTCAGACTAAAGCAATTTAGCTTCTTTTTATGCCCCCTTCTGTGCATAATGCATAAACAGTTATTTTTAATGACTTTTGGACCACTTCATGAGAAAAATAAATTCGATTTGAAACAAGGAAATAGAGCAAGTAAATGCTATATAGATTTTTGCCTAGAATGTTACTTTTTCTTGCTTCTGTTTTCAATTGCATATTCTTATACTGCATTATTTTCCAGCCCATTTTGCTCTAAAGATTTTTTGAAAGGGTCACAATTTGATTTTCTTTTGTATAGGTATATTCAAGAAGAGAACATCATGAAGATATTTGACATCTTTTCAGATTTCTGTTGGAATAGGCATTTAAATATGATGGTGATTAAAAGTAAACCTGATTTTTTAATTGAATCTGTTCTTTGTTTCCGAGTTACTGATTTTTCAATTAATAGTGAACAAAACAGATGAACAATGCATTATTTTCTTGCATAAGCAGTAAGAGATGAAGGTTTTTCCAGAGAAAAGCTGGACCTAAGATATCACAGGCCCTTTGGTGTGAGTAATTAATTACTCTTCTGACAATGGTTGCCTCTTTTGGCAAGTAGGTTTGTGAAAGCACTCCGAGTTTTGCTCAAGCAAAATTAGCAATTTCAATAGGTGTCGAGTTAATATGGACCAGAGTGCAATGAGGAGTGTTCACATGAGCCACACAGGGCTGCAGTGGGGAGATGTTTTCAGCCAGCAACAATATATGCAGCCAAGAACTGTAACATTTCATCCACCCCAGGAAGAATTTCTTCACAGAAGGGTTGATTAGATATTGAAATGGGCTACCCAGGGAGGTGGGGGAGTCACCATCCCTGGAGGTGTTTAAGGAAAGACTGGATGTGGCACTTTAGTGCCATGGTCTAGTTGACGTGGTAGTGTTTGGTCATAGGTTGGACTCAATGATCTTAGAGGTCTTTTCCAATCTAAATGATTCTGTGATCCTGTAATGCTCAGTGGCATATAAAACTCAGCAAACTGTTATTGCTTCAGTCTAGTAAGGCCTTCTGATTACTATCCATTATTGGTTATTGATTGTTCAAGACAGCAGCGACGAAATAACAAAGTCTGAGGGCAATCAAAGAGATTTCAGGGCCTTGGGATGATTGGTTCAAGGATTAGGAGCACAGGTAGTGATTTCCTCGATCCTTCTGGTAACAAGGAATAATACTGATGGGAATAGGCAGATCTATCAGGTCAATGTATGGCTCCAAGGTTGGTGTAATCAGAAAAATTTTGGGTTCTTTGACTATGAGATGATCTATTCAGCACCTGGTCTACTGACACCTGAAGGGATGCACCTTTCTCAGAGGGGAAAAGAGTTCTATCACAGGAGCTAGCAGGGCTCGTTGACAGAGATTTAAACTAGCTTGGAAGGGGGAAAGGGAAAATACCAGTCTTGCCAGTAATGAGCAATGGGATGGTGTGCCAAAATTTGAGGAACTGAGTGCTAGTGACATCCCTCAATCTGCTTCACACGGTATTGGCTACAATGTACCACACCTGAAATGTTTCTACACCAATGCACGCAGCATGAGGAACAAACAAGAGGAGTTCAAAGCTTTGGCCCAGTCCCAGAGATTTGACATCGTTGGCATAAGTGAAACCTGGTGGGATTAGACCTGTGACTGGAGTGCCCTGTTGGACGGTTACAGGCTCTTCAGAAAGGACAAGCAGGGAAGAAGAGGCAGAGGGGTCGCACTGTATGTAATAGAAGGGTTAGAATGAATGTATGGAGCTCACAGTTGGCAATGGGACAGTTGAGAGCCTCTGGGTAAGAATCAAGGGGCAAAAAAATAATGGGGATGTCATCGTGGGAGTCTACTATAGACCTCCCAGCCAGCATGATGAAGCCAATGAATAATTCTTTGAGGAACTAAGGAACACTTCCAAGTCAAGTGCCCTTGTCCTCGTGGGGGGACTTTAACTTGACAGAAATCAACTGGGAGCATCACACAGCTGGTGCAACCCAGACCAAAAGATTCCTAAAAAACCTGGAGGAAAACTTTATGGAACAGGTCCTATGGGAGCCGACTCAGAAAGATGCCCTCCTTAATCTGCTGCTTGTCAACCGAGTGGATCTCGTGAGTGGAGATTGGTGGCCATCTTGGCCACAGTGATCATGGAGCAATTGAGTTTAAAATCTGTTGACAGGAGGAAAAGTGCCAGCAAAACCTCAACTCTGGACATGAGAGCAGACTTCAGACTGCTCAGGGAACTAGTAAGTAAAGTCCCCTGGAAAAATGTTTTTGAAGGTGTTGAAGTCCATCAGTGCTGGTCACTTTTTAAACATCACCTCCTAAGGGCACATGAGCAGGCAATTCCCAAATGTCAGAAGTTAAGTAGGCAAGGCAAAAGGCCATCTTGGCTGAGCAGGGATCTCCTCTTGGATATAATGCAAAAAAGGAAGGTGTATGCCCAGTGGAAGCAAGGTCAGGTGACATGGGAAGAATACAGAGATGCTGATTACCACTGTAGGGAGAAAATTCTTTCAGCCAAAGCTCAGTTGGAGTTGAAGCTGGCCAGAAATGTGGGGGACCATAAAAGAGTTTTTTTCAAATATATTAATGGCAAAAGGCAGTGTAGAAATGACATCAACCTGATACAGGATGAGGATGGTCACCTCACAAACAGGGACAGAGACAAGGCAGAGGTGTTTAATGCATTCTTTGCCTCTGTCTTCAACATGGATGATGGACCAAGGGTCTCACTGCCCTGAGCTGGAGGACCATGACTGCGAGAATGATCAACTCACAGTTGACCCTGAACTTGTGTGGGATCTGCTGCTCCAGCTGGATCCCTACAAATCTATGGGGTCTGATGGGATTCATCCAAGAATCCTCAAAGAGCTGGCTGATGTCATCGCAAAGTCTCTCTCAATGATTTTCAAGTGGTCTTGGGAATCTGGAGAGGTCCCAGCTGACTGGAAGCTGGCAAACGTCCTGATTTTCAAGAAGGGCAAGAAGGAGGACCCTGGAAACTACAGGCCCATCAGTCTCACTTCAGTGCCCAATAAAATTATGGAAAAGATTATTCTGGGAGGTATTGAAAAACATCTGGAGGACAAATGCAGTCATTGGTCACAGCCAGCGTGGCCTCCTGAGGGGAAAGTCCTGATTGTCAAACCTGATTTTCTTCTTGTCTCAGTTTAATGAGACTGAAGTGTTTTGCTAAGGAGGATGAATTATGAGGAAGACCAAGCTCCTCCCTCTAAGCAATTGTAAATCTGAAATTAGGAGGCTCCAACTGAGGAAGTATGGAGAAAGAAAAAAATAACAGCCTTTTATTAAAGAATATATGTGTATTGGCAGAACAACAAAAGAACACAAAAACAACTAAACAATAATCCTGTACCCAAAGTCCCCTCCCAAAAAAAACCAGTTTAGTGCTTTCTGCCATTTGGCAGAATTCTAACCACGATCAGGAGGGGGCGCTGTTGGATCTCTGGAGGAGCAGAGCCTGCAGTTGCTCTGTGGTGGTTGGCAGGGAGCGCTGTTGGGCTCTGGCAGTCGCTGCGTGGGGTCCCGGTGAGCGGGAGAAGCCGAAATGGAGATCTCCCCCCCCACTGAGAAGGGGGAAAAGGGGCTCTTCCCACAGACTCACACTGTCGGTGGCTGGCTCCGACCAGGACTCCCCCAAAGGTTCGTTCGCAGAAGGGCCAAGCCTCTCCGATGAAATCTGAGCAAGTCCGGGCTGGGGGCAGAAAAGGGTGCAGGAGAACAGAGGTGAACCAGGGCCAGAAGCAACCAGATGACCCCGCTGAAAACAAAACAAGCTTCAGAACCCCCCCCATAAACACCCTCCCTGAAATGCAGGCTGCAGCCAGTTCTTTTGTGTGTCAATCACCCTAGGCAAACCACCCTCTCCCTCCCTCGTTCAACATCTTTCTTTTACAGTGATGTAGGGGAAAGAAAATAACATTCCCAGCTCGGTTTTTTTAGAACGAGTAAACCTATGACATTACAACAAGGTAACCCACCTAGCTGATCTAGGAAAGCCAGTAGATGTAATCTTTTTGGACTTCAGCAAAGCTTTTAATACAAAATGTCCAGCACACAGTTGAATAACCATGTTACGTGATGGGTAAGCAACTGGCTCACAGGTCAAGCATAGAGGTTAATAGTGAATGGGGTAACATCAGGATGGTGTCCAGTCACTAGTGGGGTTCTGCAGGGTTTCATCTTAGGCCCTGTGCTCTTTAACATCTTCATTAATGACTTGGACACAGGACTCAAAGGTATACTAAGTAAGTTTGCCAATGACACTAAATTGGGAGGAGCTCTTGACTCACTCAAGGACAGAGAGGCCCTGCAAAGAGACCTTGATAAATTAGAGATGGGCAATCACCAACCATATGAAGTTTAACAAGGGAAAGTGCTGGATTCTGCACCTGGGACAGGGTAACTCTGGTTGTGTGTATAGACTAGGGAACGAGAGGCTGGAGAGCAGTTCTGCAGAAAGGGACCTGGGGATCCTGGCCGACAGAAAGTTGAATATGATTCAACAGTGTGTCCTGGCAGCCAGGAGGGTCAACAGTGTCCTGGGATGCGTTAATCACAGCATTGCCAGCTGGTCAAGGAAGGGAATTGTCCCACTCTACTCTTCACCGGTGCAGGCTCACCTTGGGTACTGTGCACGGTTTTGGGCACCACAATATAAAAAAGACATTAGAGACTATCCAAAGGAGGGCCATGAGGATGGTGAAAAGTCTGGAGGGGAAGCCTTATGAGGAGTGGCTGAGATCACTCGGTTTGTTTAGCTCAGAGAAGAGAACACTGAGGGGAGACCTCACTGCGATCTTCAACATCCTCACGAGGGGCAAGTACTGATCTCTTCACTCTCATGACCAGTGACAGGACCCAAGGAAACAGCATGAAGCTGAGTCAGGGGAGGTTTATGTTAGATATTAGGAAAAGATTTTTCACCCAGAGGGTGGTTGGGTACTGGAACAGGCTCCCCAGGGAAGTGGTCACAGCACCAAGCTTTTCTGAGTTCAAAAAGTGTTTGGACAATGCTCTCAGGCACATGCTGTGATTCTTGGGGATATCCTGTTCTTGAGGGTTTTTTTGGGTAAACCGTTTCTTTGACTTCTACCTTTTGTTATTAATACTTTTGCTGTTACTGTTCATTTTCTTATCTCAATGCTGCTTACAGTAAATTGTTCTTATCTCAACCTTTTTTGCCTCCCATTGGAGGGGGGGAGCAAGCGACAACATGGTTTTAGCGGGACTACTAAATTGGGGAATACCATTCCTAAACCAGGACAGTCTTAATTGGTGTCCAATGTGGGGCATGAGGGGTTTAGATAACAACAGATCTGCCAAGAGCAGTTTGGAAGCAAATTTGATCTAAGCATTTGTGTATTAGGTACGGAGCCACTGGACACAATGTTGCTTGGTCTGTTCATGTGAGTGTGGTACTGAACCCTGTATATATTTCCATATGGCTTCCTCGTGGTGTAATGAGGGTCATTTGGGATGTGTATTCAGTGTTGCTCTCCTACCCTTACTTTGGGTACTACCTTTGGGACTCCATTAATAATCGTATCCAGTCTGTGGGGGGAACAGAGGAGGCTGATTTTCCCCAGCCTTTCACCCCCTTTTCCTCCTTCAGGTCTTTTACAACAGCTTTTGAGAATTGTGAATTCCCTTTCAGATGTTAAAGAAAGCATGTTCTTGTTGCTAAGTCTACCAGGTCTTCTCAGTGTTGTCCACACCACGTTTAGAGTCAAGACAGAGATTTCTGGGAAGGTCATTCAGAGATCTGCCCCGAGAGTGGATAGTCATGAGTGGCATGGAAGATGGGAGAAAATGGGCCACCTTTTGAAGGACTATTCTGCTTCAATGGTTTGGAATTTCACCCTGAACAACTACAGAACCATGATAAAGTGGCAGAATATTTGAAAGAAAAATGTTATGGAGACAGAGGAAATTAGGCAGCTGAATACCTTGCCTGGTCTCTCAGAGGACCCTTCTGCTGTGGGACTGCTGAGGGTCGAAGAACAACAGGTACTGCTCGCTACCACAACAGTGCACCATCGACAATATTGCACCAATCGGGACTCCGTGACCCCCATCCATGAGATGATTTGTGAACTGGAGAGACAAGGATTGGTCAGCAAGACTTGCTCACCCTTTTTATAGTTCTATATGGCCAGTGCATAAGTCCAATGGAGAGTGGAGACTGACAGTAGACTATCGTGACCTGAATGAAGTCACACCACGACTGAGTGCTGTTGTGAAGGACATGCTGGAACTTCAGTACGAACTGGAGTCCAAGGCAGCCAAGTGGTGCCACCATCAACATTGCTAATGCATTTTTCTCCATTCCTTTAGCAACAGAGTACAGGTCACAGTTTGCTTTCACCTGGAGGGGTGTGCAGTACACCTGGAACTGACTGCCCCAGGGGTGGAAACACAGCCCCATTATTTGCCATGGACCGATCCAGATTGCACTGGAAAAGGGTGAGGCTCCAGAACACTTGCAATACATGGATGACGTCATCGTGTGGGGCAACACATCAGGGGAAGTTTCTGAGAAAGGGGAGAAGATAATCCAAATCCTCCTGAGGGCTGTTTTTGCCATAATGCAAAGTAAGGTCAAGGGACCTGCCCAGAAAATTCAGTTTTTAGGAGTAAAATGGCAAGATTCCAATGGACGTGGTCAACAAGATAGCAGCTCTGGATCTCTTTCTCCACATGGTGTGAGGTGCACCAGTTCTAGTTCCATTTCCATCTGAGGTACCATTTCCAACGGCTGAATGTGGATAGGGAGGGGGAAAACTCCAGCACCAGAGGTTTCTTCAGGTCCTAGATGCTGGAGGGGAGAGCTTACTCACCCCTCCCCCCACCCACGCTGTCCCATGGCAGCCAGAGAGACAGCACACGGGACTTGGAGAGGAGGTGAGAGAGAGATTTATTGTTGGGGTGGTTACATTTATAGGGTTTAGGAGGATTCACAGAGTAACCAATTACCAATTGCAGGAAGGGGTTAACAACCAGTAGGAAGGGGTTAAAAAGGACCAATGAGAAGACTTCTTGATATCTTCTCAGGACATCTCTGAGGGAGATAAGGGGTCTTTACAGAGGGTGTCGGGAAGGTGGAGCAGTGACTTTGCAGAAATACAAAAAACCATTTTGAAACATGTTTAAACAGCAGTTTTGTCATATAATGCAGATTGACTGCCACAAGCAGCTATGTCCCACCAACTAGCAAGAAGGAAACACAGGCTTTCCTAGGTGTTGGGGGCTTTTGGAGAATGCATATTCCACATTACAGTCAGATTACAAGCCCTCTCTGTCATGTGACATGGAAGAAGAAAGATTTCAAGTGGGGTCCTGAAGAACAACAAGCTTTTGAACAAGTGAAACAGGAGATTGTTCGTGCAGTAGCCCTTTGGCCCAGTCAGGACAAGATGTGAAAAATGTGCTCTACACTGCAGCCAGGGAGAATGGTCTTTCCTAGAATCTCTTGCAAAAAGTACCTGGAGAGAGTCGAGGACGACCCCTGGGATTCTGGAGTCAGAGATACAAAGGATCCAAAGCCTGTTACATCACAACTAAAACACAGATACTGGCATATGAAGGGGTTCAAGCTGCTTCAGAAGTGATTGGCACCCCGACTGCCAGTACTTGGCTGGATGTTCAAAGGGAAAGTCCCCTCCACACATCATGCCACTGATGCCACATGGAGTAACTGGATTGTGCTGATCACACAGCGAGCTCAAATAGGAAACTCCATTTGCCCAGGTATCTTGGAAGTCATCATGAACTGGCCCAAAGGTGAAAATTTTGGACTATCATCATCAGAGGAGGGGGAAAAGGTGAGTCATGCTGAGGAAGCCCCACCATATAATCAGCTACCTGAAAATGAAAATCGATATGGTCTCTTCACTGACAGTTCTTGCCATATTGTAGGGAAACATCAAAATGGAAAGCTACCATATGGAGTCCTATGCAGCAAGTCACAGAAGCTCTTGAGGAGCAAAATGGATCAAGTCAGGTTGCAGTTAAAAGCCGTCCAGCTGGTTTTAGATATTGCTGAATGAGAGAAATGGCCAGCGCTCTACCTCTACACTGACTTGTGGAGCAAATGCTCTGTAAGGGTGACTGGACCAATGGAAAAAGACCAATTGGCAGTGCAGAGGTAAATCCATCTGGGCTGCTGAATTGTGTCAAGACATGGCTGCCCGGGTAGAGAAGTTGGCTGTAAAAGTACGCCATGTAGATGCACACGTACTCAAGAGTCGGGCTACTGAAGAACATTGCAACAGTGGACCAGTGGATCAAGCTGCCATGATTAAAGTGTCTCAGGTGGATCTGGACTGGAAACATAAGGGTTAATTACTTCTAGCTCGGTGGGCCCATGATGCCTCAGGTCATCAAGGAAGAGATGCAACATACAGATGGGCTCATGATCAAGGGGTGGACTTAACCATGGACACTATCTCCCAGGTTATCCAGAACTGTGAAACATGCACTGCAATCAAGCAGGCCAAGCAGGTAAAGCCCCTGTGGTATCGGGGGCAATGGTCAAAATATAGATATGGGGAGGCCTGGCAGATTGATTACATCACAGTCCTGCAAACCTGCCAAGGCAAGAGCTACATGCTTACAATGGTGGAAGCAACTGGAGACGTACCCTGTGCCTCACACCACTGCCCGGAACAGCATCTTGGGCCTTGAACAGCAAGTCCTGTGGTGACATGGAAACTCAGAAAGAACTGAGTCGGCCCACGGGACTAATTTCAAAAATAGCCTCATACACACCTGGGCCAGAGAGCACAGTACTGAGTGGGTATATCACATTCCCTCTCATGCGCCAGCCTCTTGGAAAATTGAATGGTACAATGGACTGTTAAAAACCACATTGAAAGCAATGGGTGGTGAGACCTTCAAACATTGGGATCTACATTTAGTAAAGGCCACCTGGTTAATTGACACTAGAGGTTCTACCAATCGAGCTGGCCCTGACCGATCAAAGCCTCCATGTACCGTAGAAGGGGATAAAGTCTGCATGGTGCATATGAGGAATGCGTTAGGGAAGACAGTTTGGATTAGTCCTGCCTCAAGCAAAGGCAAACCCATCCGTTGCACTGCTTTTGCTCAAGGACCTGGGTGCACTTGGTGGGTAATGCAGCAGAACAGGGAAACATGATGTGTACCTCAAGGGGATTTGATTTTTGGGTGAGCACATTTTGTAATGTTGAAATGAATAATATTGGTTGCTGAATGACACTGCCACTGTATATCATAATTACCATGGACAACGAGTATAGATTGCTCCAGATACACCAGTCGTGAGCTCCTGACATAGCTTGCAACCAGCTGACAACACGCCAGCCCTCCTGCCCTGGAAGACATCTAGGATGGATAGAACCCACAGTCATGGACTAAATGAACTGAACAGACATCTTGGAGGGATGGCCATTGTCTAAGGGAATGATACCTGTGCTTCAGTATGTATATATATATATATATGTATATATTTGGATGATGTAGAATCTGGGCATGACATAGATGGCATAAAATGAGGGGTGGATAATGTCCTGGTTTCAGCCAAGGACAGGGTTAATTTTTAGCAATAGCTGAGAGGGAGCATGGCTGATGGTTCATGGCCAGACTCTAATGTTATTCAATAACCTCATGTCATTGCCAGGGCAAAGGAAAGGGACTCTCTAGTGCTTCTAGAGACGTTCTGGTGGGAGAAAACTTGGTAGACAGAACAGTCCACTATTTGTTTATTGTTATTTTTTTTCCATGTTAATAGTTTCTTTGTCTTATACCTTTTGTTATTAATATTTTTGCTGTTACTGTTTGTTTCCTTATGTCAATGCTGTTTCCAGTAAATTGCTCTTATCTCAACTGCTGATCTCTGCCTTTTGTGCCTCCCATTGGAGGGGGGGAGCGAGTGACAAGATGGTTTTAGCAGGACTACTGAATTGGAGACTACCATTCCTAAACCATGACAATGAGACAGAAATTGAGGCTGTGAAATTTTAATTGGCTTGCTAGGAAGTAGGTGAGCATTGTGACTTAGTTGATAAGGATAGTGCAACATTAGAAAGTGTCAGATGAAGAAGTTAGTTAGACAGACTGATCTATGTTTAATCATCTAGAGATTACTGTTTCTGAAATGGTGTTGGGATCTGATTATTAAAGGATGCTTCTGCCCGAATTAAGGTGCAAACAAGACCATATGCCAAAGTCAATAGTACTGATTTCATTTAACAGTAAATATTAGGTAGAGAGATAGAAATAGGAGTTGAGAGGGAGAGAGAGAGAATGAGAGAGAGACAGATTAAGTAGAAAGATAAAGATATCACTACCGCATGGATTCCGACAGTGTCCCGTCGGATCCTTCTTTTGGTCTTCTCAGTGGTGAGGGTCCCAAAGTCGTGCTTCTGGAGTACTGCTTTTATACAGCCCAAGTCCCAGATATTCACAGGGCATCTCAGATGTTCTCACAACTTGGGATGGCATGGGTGTAAGCAGTTGTTTTCTTTCCCACAGCTTGCAGAGTGGAATTTTGCCCAGTGTACTAATTTCAAACCTTTACCTTCATTTAGGTGTGTAATTAATGCTTTCCTTTCTCGCAGTTTTCCACAGTGGGAACCTTTGTTTAGGTAGGTTACCCAGATTTGCCTTATCAGGCCTGGTTCCTGTTGTTGCCATCTGCTCTTATCACAAGTTCATGTCATGATGGCTTATCTTATGGGAATTTCCTTCTTTGACAGTGTTTTGAGACAATTAACTTCATTCTTTAAGTCCTATCAAATGGTAATTCAGCTTCTTTCATAAAATCTTCGATAATTAGTAAGTATAACTTTTAATGAATTTTTTTTCAGCTAACAACATACTACATTTAACATTTCCAAGATATTGCAGTAAACACTAGAAGTCATAGTAACCATTTTATGAAAAACAATTTTTAAAGGAATTTTATGCTGACTTCAGAAAAACACCACCATTTTAATCAAGTGACCCAGCACTAAGGGTATATTTCGAATGCAGTTATTTATGCAAAGAAGTAATAGTACCTTGAATTTGTTGCAATCAATTCTGTATATGTCACTTCTACTTATTTCAACAGGTGACTGAGCTAGAGTGTGTGAGCAGTCAACCCAATGAAGTCCACATACAGAAAACAGAATTAAACCAGACAATACAGGAGTTAGAGTCTACACTGAAGAAAAAAGAAGAGGTATCTGCTAGGATTTATTCTTGGCTTTTCTGCTACATCATTTCTAAAGGCTTTCAATATTAAACTTGTGATGGTTGGTAAATACTGTATTATTTCCTATAGATGTTACAAAGTAAAATCCATTTTTCAGCTTTTTTGAAAAGATTAATACTTTTTACATGTATTATAATTACATCAGTCCAGTATAAAGCTGGGTATCTGAACAACAAAAAAAAGGTATAATTTTTTCATGTTTGCTATTACCGAGCATCTCTCTTTGCAAAATTAAGTCTACATTGAAGCATATGTAGTTTCTACAGAGCAGTCATCACATTGATGCAGTCCAAATTCACTAAGAAGGGAAGCAGCCATTGCACTTTACTTTTTCTGGAGAGTAGGGTTTGGAGCGAATAATAGATCAATGTCTTTTCAGACCAATCAGGATATGTTAATATAGTTGATTTTCATGATCCCTAAGATCAGCCATTTTCTTAAACACACGCCAAAAACCCCAGCCTGTAACTTGATAGTTATTGTGCCATCTGCCTTGGGATGGACCAGCAGCATGGAAATACAAG
This sequence comes from Pseudopipra pipra, assembly GCF_036250125.1. Classification (NCBI taxonomy): domain Eukaryota; kingdom Metazoa; phylum Chordata; class Aves; order Passeriformes; family Pipridae; genus Pseudopipra; species Pseudopipra pipra. Next base: position 59,024,407 of record NC_087580.1, on the reverse strand, counting down.
GAATTTGAGTAACACCTGCTCTGGCACGGGTCTCAGAAGAAAGCAGATTTGTGCCACAGAATGATCAAGACTCACTCACCCCTTTATGGATGGGAAAAAGGAGGTTCAAGGAGCCATGTATGAAGGATTGTTTGTCTCATGTAAAACCAGACCTCCTGAGCCCTCTGAACAGACACTGTGCACTGGTGCACATGTTCAGAGGAGCAGTGTATCTTGCAGGGTCTTGCCTCCAGTGGAGTTGTTGCTAGGTGTTTCTGAGGAAGGTGCATGACAGGATGCAGTAGTTACAGAATATCCTCCCAAAATGGAACAGTCTTTTCCAAACTTCCTCATACTTAAGAGATTAGCATCAGGTTGGTAATGTTTCCCATTTTGGTGCCCATGCACTTTTGAATTATGCTGAGCTGTTGGATGCAAAGAGTCCTTTTTGAAAGGAACTCTGTGAGGTGACTATGCCCTTCTGGGAAAAAGTATTTACTGGTTTTAAATTTGATACCTTTTAGGTTCATTAACTGTTTCTGGTTTTGCCTCTTGAGAGCAAGCTAAGAACAGGTTTCTCTTCCATTCCTGATTTTATCTGTATTTGTTATTTTTATACCTTATTACTTTTGTCTTGCTAAATTAAAGATACCTTTCCTTTTAGATTCTCCTTTTTCCAGAAATCAGTGATCAAAGCAGACAATTTTTTGATGCTCAGCCCTACTGCTAGTGACATAATAAGCATCTCACAGATGAAAATTGAATTTTTCTCTTGAAAAAATGGAGAACAGTTTATAATAGAATTTCAAGTATAAAATTGTTTCTCTAATTACAAAGATTAAATTTTCTAGGAAAACATTATTTCAGATCTTTTTTGTGGAAAAGAATGACTTGGACTTTTATAACCAAGAAAATGCTTATCTGTATTGTTGTTTATTCACAACAGAATTGCTGTTTTGGGACTGTGATTTGGGAATATTTGAAGCAGGGCTTATACTTCATGTGCTATGATGGGCAATATCTAACTGCCAGTTTTGATATCATGACAATAGTTCACACAGGAGAAGCAGTAGAAGCCAGCTTACCTGCACTGAGGCCAAGTTAGGTAATGTGTTGCTAGCAAGGTTGTTTCTTCTCCCTTAGGAAATAGAAAGATTGAAACAAGAAATCGACAGTGCCAGAGAGCTCCAGGCACAGAGGAATTCTCTGACCCAGAAGTTACAGGTGAGCTATAGTGCATCATCTTAATTTAGACAGTGTTGCCTAAAACTGGCTCTTAAAGAAGCCTCTAAGACTTGATTTGTGAGTTTTAGGAGGCAGGTATTCTTTATTCAGTGCCGGATGCACTGGGAATCGTTTTGTAAAAGTGCATGACGTGATAGCTTATATGTTTGCATTACATGATTATTCATTTTCGTTTCCTGCAATCCTGTTACATATTCATGACATTTCCCAGCACTAATTAGCATATATACATATCCTTATGAGGTCTCTGAGGGGCTTCGCTGTCTCTGGTGGTTGTTTCTGTCTGAAGCCCCCAAAGTTCTAAGTGACTGCTTTATGAACTGCTTTAAGAGAATGCACTTGCTTGTGTAAAGCCCCTCCTTTGCTTGCTTGGCTGCTTCTGTTAACCACAAGTTCCTTTATTGTTTCTTTACTTTGCTTGGCTGATTTCTTTAAATTGAGGTTTGGTTACACAGTAATTTTCTATGGTACATTCTATTTCAAGCACTGCTAGTTCTGTGATATCTCAAAACTCTGATATCAACAAAAGGGAAAAATTAGCATCAAGTGAGCAGTTCACATCAGCAACTTGTGTTATATTCACTGAAGGTGCCAGAATACGTTACATTGTGTTGTGAAGTGATGGGTCGGGATGCTCCTTGTACCAAAATTTCCACTTGCTCTAAGTCTTTTTTTTTTTTTCTCGGGGAACAGACCCAAATTTCATTTACAAGTGCACAGAATATGCTCAGGCTAGCAGATGTGCTTCATTAAAACATGTTCAAGGCCATTCTGGTCTCATTTTCACTGCAGTGTCTTCCCATAGGTCTTGTGTGCCACTGAACTATCAGACTGTACATCATCATGTTGAGATGAGTTTGTATTCAGTTTTTAAATGTGCTTTGAGAAAGTAAAAGTTAAAGTGTTCTTGTGTAGTACAGACTTCAGAAACACACTCTAACATTTTCTTGGCATTAGAATAATTGTGATTTTATTGTTTTTTTCTGGGTTGTTTCTTTACTTAGCATAAAGCCAGATACCTCAACCTACTGAAAGCAGTATGCCCCCCCTCGGTATACCCTCACTTGCTACATCTGAGCTGCCAGCACGGACACACCTCCCTTGTAAAACCTGTCTTCTGAATGAGGCTGACCCAAAGCTTAGTTGGGTTTAAACTCTAAATTCAGACTTCCGAGCTTTGATAGGACTGGAAACTCAGGCATTAAATAGTCCCAAATCCAAAGTGCTGAAAGGTGACCCTTGCTGTTCTGCTGCTTGACCTAAATCACACTGAAAACAAGCCCTGTCTGACTATCCACAGCTTAAAAATTGTTAAGCAGATATTCTTTGAAATGCATTGCATGAATTGGAACTTCCTTGAATCTCATTTTAACTACAGAATAAACCACATAAGAACAAAATGAGTTTATTCATTTTTCCCCATTCTTAAGTCAAATTATTTGGGGAAAGTATGTTATTACCCTTCTGTGTCCCTTCCAACTCAGCATATTCTGTGATTCTGTGATTATGGTGTTTCTTTAAAGAATGTTTTTAATACACCTGAGCTTGCCTAATCCACTATTCCAAAAATTGTTGCTGACTTTGTTGCCTAAAATCGACACTTAAAAGAAACCTCCAAGATTCAATTTGTGAGTTTTAGGAGGCAGACATTCTTTTATTACAGCACGCTGGATGCACTGGGAATCAGTTTGCCAAAGTGCATACTGAGGTATCTTAGCTACAGCTTATATGTTTGCATTACATGATTATTCATTTTAGTTTCCCGCAATCCTGCAGCACTATTTAGCATATATACATATCCTCATAAGGTCTCTGAGGGGCTTCACTGAGTGTCTCTTGTGGTTGTTTCTGTTTGAAGCCCCCAAATTTACCACTTTATGAACTCCTTTAAGAGAATGCACCTGGTTGTGTAATACCCCTCCTTTGCTTGGCTGTTTCAGTTAACCACAGGTTGCTTTCTTTATTGTTTCTTTACTTTGCTTGGCAGGTTTCTTTAAATCAAGGCTTTGTTTACACAGTAATCTTCTATGGTACATTCTGTTGCAAACACTACTAGTTCTGTTACATCTCAAAACTCTGATATTATCTTTAGACTAAGGATGGGAGTTTTCAGATGAAAAAAGAACTCATCTGAGATACTCAAAAGGAAGATTATAATGAAAGTTGTAAACTGTTCTAGCAGTAGCATATGCAATAATTTCAGTGTAAGATCACACAAAAAGTAATGATGAGCCAAGAACTAGCTATCCTTAGAATTATGAGACACGAGTAAGAGATGAAAGATGTTTCAGAATTAGAAAATGCTAAGGTTTTATCAGAAATTATGCTTTATATAGTCAGTAGCTTCCTTTTTGGTATATTTATTTCTTTAATAACCAAATGGATATATTATTTATATATTTCCATATGTCACATTGTAGGTGATCAGTTTCTGAAAATGGTTCTATATGATTCTATTAAAATAATTTAAAGCTGTCTTAGGATCCAAATTAAAAGTTGCCTTTCTTCAGCTTAAAGCTTATTACTGACCTGATGCAGCCCATCTAAAAGATCTTGAATTTTTGCTTTGCTATAATCTTCTTGCTTTAATAATACTGGCCTTCTCTGAGTCACTTCACCCTACATCTGTGACATTGGTAAAACAGTGTTTTCTTCTATAACTCCAGACTAACACTCTCACATCTGTTCACTTAATTGACTCATCATCTGTTTTCAGGGTGATAGTCTCTAGAGTACATATCTGTTTGTCTCGCTCTTTTTTCTTCTGCTTTATTTTTTCCCTCTTGTGTTTGCAAACTCTAAAATATTTTTAATATAGCCTGTATGAAAAACTCTATGCAAAGAAATTATTATTTCAAGGTGTATTACATTTCTGACACACTCATATCAGGGAATGAATTAGAAATCCATCATTGACAAATTCCAATGAAGAGCAGTATGCTATCACTGTGAAGGGTATTAGAGCCCTTGTTACTTAATAATTTCATTAGCAATCTAGAGAAGACCTATTAATGTCATGATCAGTGTGATTCTCATAGTAAGTCAGGATATCTTTATTACTGTGGCTGATTCCTAAATATAGCTGTTGTGTATGGTTTGAATATTTTATTTGTGCATTTGCACTGAATTCCACAAAAAAATTATTACAGAGAAAACAACAAACATAACTTGTTAATAATTCATTTATTTTCTGAAATAAAACAGTATATCACAAATGACTGTCCCTGCTGTAAGAAAAGTTTGAAAAAACAGTGTAAAGTAAACCTCATAAAGGACCTGAATGTATCACAAGAGTTGGTTTATTGTTAGATGAGATTAATTGCAAATAAAGTTAAATGACACAACTAGGGTACTAGATTATATCACCTCTCCACTTCCCATCAAGAAGCAACAATTTTGAGGCACACTGACTTGTAATAGGAAACTGGACATGAACTGGGCATGAACTTGTAATGCAATACTATTGCAGAAAATAGAAATACTAGTCTACAGCAAGCATGAGTAAGGATCAAATGTAAAATTTGGGAAGAAGTGTTTTCCAGAAAATAAAAGCAACAGATCATGGCATATTTCAGTTAGTTCTATTTCCCATAAGTCACTAAAGATGTTAAGTACATATTAGGGAAAATAAAACAGTAGGAAGTATGGGAGAAAGTATATCTTAGGAAGCATTTGGGGAAGCTAAATGTATATGGATTAGGAAAGAGATATCAAGAATGGAATATAAATAAAGTACACAAGATGGAAGTTTAAACAAAGTATGGGAAATCTGGTTTGAAGAGAGGACTAGCAATGGAGAGTTAAAGGGAAACGTCTTATGCTGAATATGGATAGAAGTTCCTACATCTAACAAAGCTTTTGGTTTTACCTGAGTGCTCCCACCTAATAGCTCACAGTAGAACAATGCCTCAGTTTAAGAGCATCTGAGGAGGGTCTGAAAGATAATGTTCAGTGCTAGGTACAGGTCAATGTGCTACTCTTCAGTTCCAGATGTCATGAAATAAAATCATCTAGTTCCAACCCCCCTGCCATGAACAGGGACACCTCCCACTAGACTAGGTTGCTCAAAGCCCCATCCAACCTGGCCTTGAATACTTCCAGGGATGGGGCACCAACAACTTCTCTGGGCAACCTGTTCCAGTGCCTCACCACCCTCCCAGTAAAGAATTTCTTCCTGATATCTAAACCTGCCCTCTGTCAGTTTAAAGCCATTCCGCCTTGTCCTATCAATACATGCCCATGTAAAAAGTCCCTCTCCAGCTTCCTTGTAGGTACTGGAAGGCTACTATAATGGTCTCCCTGGAGAGAGGAGACAATGTCTTTTTTCCAAAGTGATCCCTTCTATCACTGGTTTACCTACGCACAAAAATTAATTATCTCTGGGATAAGAACAGTGGCAAGGAGGAGACTTCCTAGAGCATACGCATTTGGTGAATAGTAGAGGAGCAGAGTCATAGGTTTACTTGTTCTAAAAAAAAATAGCTTGAATTTTTTTTTCCCCTGCACCACCATGAAAGTAAGTTGTTGAACGAGGGAGGGGGATGGTGGTTGGCTAGAGTGATTCACACACACAAAAGAACTGACCCACAGCCTCACATTCCAAGCTAATGGGCCTGAGAAGAATGTGGGGGGGAGGTAAGTTTTTTTTTCTCCTTGGGAAACAGCATCTTCACTTTACTTTTGCCCTGACTCAGGGAAGGTGTGTGTGAGGAGGGGCTCCGAGGTTCATTTTGTTTTCGGCCAGGTCATCTGGCTGTGTATGGCCCTGGTCTGCCTCCGTTCTCCTGTGCCCTGTTCTGCTCATGGCCTGGGACCTTCTCGGATTTCATCAGAGAAGCCAGGGCCATCTACAGAGGAACCTTTGAGGGAAGAGGCTGCCCCTTCCTTTCTCTGTTATCCTGTTGTCAGTAGCTTGTACACATCAATGAAGGGGGGGAATCCCAGCCAGAGCCAGCCATCAACAGCATGAGTCCATAGGAAGAACCCCTTTTTCCCCTTTTGTCTTTCCCCTTCTCGGTGGGGGGAGGGGGAATCTCCATTTCGGCTTCTTCCACGCACTGGGGGCCCCCACATGGCGACCGCCAGAGCCCAACAGCGCCCCCTGCCTACCACTACAGAGCAACTGCAGGCTCTGCTCCTCCAGAGATCCAACAGCCCCCTCCTGATTGTGGTTAGAATTCTGCCAAAAGGCAAAAAGTACTGAACTGTTTTTGGTGGGAACCTTGGGTGCAGGATTGTTGTTTGGGTTTTTTTTTTTAGTTCTTTTGTTGCTCTGCCTATACACATATATTCTTTAATAAAAGGCTGTTATCTTTTCTTTCTCCATATTTCCTCAATTGGAGCCTCTTAATTTTGAATTTACAATTGCTTAGAGGGAGGAGCTTGGTTTTCCTCATAACTCATCCTCCTTAGCAAACACTTCAGTCTCATTAAACTGAGACAATAATTGGCACCCAACGTGGGGCTTGAAGAGACGAAAGGTGGAAAAGGAATAACTGCCCTTGTGTGATTTACGTGCATATTGAACCCATAGGCACCATGATGCTTGGGGTTGTTGCTTTCTTCTGGCATATAACCATGCCAAGATACCTGTCCCATCTGTCAATTTGTTTCAGCTCAGATATTAAGACTCTCATTGCAATAAGTACCTTCGAGTTTGTGCATTTGGTTTATGACACCTGTGGTTTTCATTCAGAATATGTCCTCAAGGATGCACTACTCTGCTCTAGCCGAAGCTGCTCCCTCTGCGGATTTAAGGATAATGGAACCCATCTCTGTGGAGAAATGCAGGGGAGTATGTTTGCCCAACCCTTCATCCATTTGCTCTTTAGATCCAATACAATTGCCTCTGGGAAGTTTAAATTCTCCTTAGATGTCAAAGGCATTTTACTTTTTGAGCTTTTCGTGCAAGTTTTTGCCATTATGGTATACCTAATATACAAAGCTAGGGCCAAGAATTATCGAGAACATGTCCAGAAGCCTGCCCCAGGGGTGGGAAACTTCGAGTGGCATGGGTTATGGGAGGATATGGGTAAATTCCTAGAAAGTTGTTCGACTCCTGCAACATGGAAGCTCACCCTCGAACAACTCCTAAACCCTAAAAAAATAATGAAAGCCATGAGGGACAGAGGTCATGATAGACCCATGGAGAGGCAGCTGGCAGCTGCATGTGGGGCTTTGGCCATTGCCTACCGGAAGTTGCTCGGTATGGTGCAGCACTTCCAGGGAAAAGGAAAAGACGAAAACAAGATGCCTGATACCAAGGTGACTCAGGATATGGCCAAATCAAAGGGACAGACCAAGCCAATGGAGGTTGCTCCTATCCAAAAGAGGAAATATAAGACCAAATCAGTTCACCCAGTTGATGATGATGGGGAGGCAGGATCGTTACAGGTGGCTGATCCAGAGCCAGAAATCATCACTGAGTCCTTATCGTATAACAACCTCCGGAGTTTATGGACAGACGTTAGTCGTTGCTCGAATGAGCCCATTCTGACCTGGATGATCTGAGTTTGGGACTCTATGGGTGATGCCATAAACCTTGATGGCAGTGAAGCAAGGTTCTTGAGATCTATTGCCCAGGATGTGGGTATCGAGGAGGCATTTGTGAGAGAATCGAAGTCCCTGTCTCTCTGGGCACAGCTTTTGGACAGTGTGAGGGAGAGGTTCATTTACAGAGATCACTTGCAGGAACACCATTATGCAAAGGACTGGAAGACCATAGAAGAGAGGATCCTATGCCTGAGGGAAATGGCACTGTTGGAGGTACTTTTTGGAAGGGATGAGCAACCCACCAACGATCCTGACAGGATTAGGTGTACACCACAGATGTACGCCTCACACGTATGGGGCCGCCCATACACGCCAGTTACCTGACATCATTGCAGGCTGGGGAGAAGAGGGAGCCAGTGATGTCTATCATAAATAAACTTTGGTTCTATGACAGTATGATCGAAGGCCCGCTACAGGCCTGCATCTCCACTGTAGAGACATTGATTAAGGATCTCAAGACACTAACTACAGAGGTGAAAGGTAAACAGGAGAGACTGAAAGAGAGGACTGAGGGAAACAGCTTCCATATGGCACCAGTGCGAACCAGATACCCCCCAGCTAGAGAGAGGGGACAGACCTCACAAACCGAGTTGTGGTATTTCCTAGCTGACCATGGAGAAGACATGAGACGGTGGGACAGGAAACCCACTCGTGTTCTAGCAGCCCGAGTACAAGAACTGAAGGAGGGAGGAAAAGAGAAGTTAGTGAAAGTGAGTGCAGTACCGGTATCCTATGGGCAGGGATCTGACCCACTAGAAGGTACCTTCTATCAGTATTCACAGGGAAAAAACTGCGATTGGCAGAACAAAGACCAGTGTTAGAGGGGCCCTGCCTCTAGCCAGGTAGAGGCACAGGAGAACCATGTCTATTGGACTGTGTGGATCAGATGGCCTGGCACGTCAGACCCACAAGAATACAAGGCTTTGGTTGACACATTAATGCCATCAGGACGTGGGACCAGAGACTATTTCCATTTCTGGGGTGACAGGAGGGTCTCAAGAGTTGACCGTGTTGGAAGCTGAGGTGAACTTGACTGGGAAAGACTGGCAGACACACCCCATTGTGACTGGTCCAGATGCCCCATGTATCCTGGACATTGACTACCTCAGGAATGGGTATTTCAAAGACCCAAAGGGACATAGATGGGCTTTTGGAATAGCTGCTTGTTTAAGTTCTGATTTGGCTCCCTGCTAAGTCCCCAAGATCCAGCGAAAAACCTCTGGCAAAGAGCAAGAGAGGAAAAAAAAACTATGAAAAAATCCAGAATATCCAAACTATATTAAAATATATATATATTTACATATAGTACAGTTGTATGCAGTTAAAATACTATGTACATATAAAAAAGAACCCCAAACAACCCCAAAGGGGAAAGGGAAAGGGGAAAAAGGGACAAAAAAGAAAACCAAAACAAATATGCACAATCGAAACCCAGGAACAATCAATAAAAAAAACTAGTAAAATGAGATCTCAATACTTCCCTTGAAAGAAGCAGGATCGAGTAAGACACCACCAGCACCCTCTGCCTCCCGCATGGCAAACAACAAGCCTGACCAGGCCTCAACTCCTAGATGAGTGAGACCAACTGCAGGGACCTGCTGTCTCTCAACCTCGCAGGAAGAGAAAAGAGGAAGAGGCTTCTCTCTCTGTCTCATTTATACCTCTGTTTATGTAAAGGGATAGAGTGGAATACTTCCTTGGTTACCAGGAAGGAAGGCCTAAGACTCAAAACCATTACACTGCTGTGGAGACAGAGGCGACTAAGCAGTTGAATTTGTTACCGGGCCTCTTGGAGAATCCTTCTGCTGTGGGATTGTTGAAGGTTGAGGAACAGTGAGTGCCAATAGCCACTACAATAGTGCATCATCAGCAGTACCGAACGAACTGAGACTCTGTGATCCCCATCCATAAGATGATCCGTGAGATGGAGAGCCAAGGGGTGGGCAACAAGACCTCTCAGCCTTCAACAGCCCCATCCGGCCCATGCATAAGTCTGATGGAGAATGCAGATTGACGGTGGACTATTGTGGCCTGAATGAAGCCACCCCACCACTGAGTGCTGCCGTTCCAGACATGTTGGAGATCCAGTACGAGCTGGAGTCCAGGGCAGTGAGGTGGCACACCACTACTGACATTGCAAATGCATTCTTCTCCATCCCCTTAGCAGCAGAGTGCAGGCCGTAGTTTGCTTTCACATGGAGGGGCATGCAGTACACCTGGAATCGGCTGCCCCAGGTGTGGAAACACAGTCCCACCATCTGCTATGGACTGATCCAGGCTACACTAGAGAAGGGTGGAGCTCCAGAACACCTACAGTACATTGACGACATTATCGTATGGGGGGACACAGCAAAGGTTTCTGAGAAAGGAAAGAAAATCATCTGGATTCTCCTGGGAGTAAGGTCAAGGGACCTGCCTGAGTGATCCAGTTCCTGGGGGTGAAGTGGCAGATCCCGACAGAAGTCATCAATAAGATCACAGCAATGGCCCCACCGACCAGTAAGAAGGAAACGCAGCTTTTCTGGGTGCCATAGGTTTCTGGAGGATGCACATCCCTGAGTACAGCCAAATTGTAAGCTCTTCCTTTCTCTGTTCCCGTGTTGACAGCAGCTTGTACACATTGATGAAGGGGGAGAATCCCAGCCAGAGCTAGCCGTTGACAGCATGAGTCCATAGGAAGAACCCCTTTTTCCCCTTTTGTCTTTCCCCTTCTTGGTGGGAGGAGGGGGAATCTCCATTTCAGCTTCTCCCACGCACCGGGACCCCCACGCGGTGACTGCCAGAGCCCAACAGCGCCCCCTGCCTACCACTACAGAGCAACTGCAGGCTCTGCTTCTCCAGAGATCCAACAGCCCCCTCCTGATTGTGGTTAGAATTCTGCCAAAAGGCGAAAAATACTGAACTGTTTTTGGTGGGAACCTTGGGTGCAGGATTGTTGTTTGGGTGGGTTTTTTTCAGTTCTTTTGTTGCTCTGCCTATGCACATATATTCTTTAATAAAGGGTTGTTATCTTTTCTTTCTCCATATTTCCTCAACTGGAGCCTCTTAATTTCAAATTTACAATTGCTTAGAGGGAGGAGCTTGGTTTTCCTCATAACTCATCCTCTTTAGCAAACACTTCAGTCTCATTAAACTGAGACAAGCAGTTACAGGAGAAGCAGGAAGTGTGAACTTATGTGGAAAAACAGCAATCAGTTTGGTGTGAGCTAAAGAAAGGACTGTGTCATTCCTGCAGAGCTTAGTGGATCCTGACTTTCCCTTTTCTTCCTGTACTGCAGTCACTCAGTCTCAGAGGGTCTTGAACCAGTCATTTATACTGTGCAGTACTTGTCGGTATTATTTAGAGGGCAGGAGTAGAGACAATGAAAGAGTCTGCAGAGTGTATGGACTGGTTTATAATTAGTTAGTCCTTACATAAGCAGTTATCTTCCTTTAATGCTTTGGCCACTATCTTAGTGCTAAACAGATTAAACTAATTCTTCTCTTGATCCTGGCAGCAAGGGATGATTCCTGCTCTCATTTGTGCTGTTCAAGACAAGTGGCCAAAACTCTGTAATTTTTAACTTGCTCATTTACAAACAAGAAGTAAGGGAGGTATCCCAGTTCAACTTGGATGTAACCCTTGACTGCACAAGCAACTGCAGCTATGAGGAAATCAGGTCCCTGAGGCTCTGCCTTCTCTACCTGTACCACCACTGGGTGGCTCAGGTTGTTTCTTATGGTTAGCTGAGATCTCCTCGATGTAAACATAAATGTATTTGTTAGTTTTGAGGGAGACAGAAGAATCATAACAAACACAGTGGGACAGTGGGAGGGCAGAAAGAAAGCTCATGCTGGGAGGAATGACTGCTGCCAAATAGTCCACCCTATGGCTATGTGAATCTAGTTGCTGTAAAAACTCAGACCAAGCCCATTAAAGTGACACAAAGCCACTTTAAAGGTAAGTGGTGTTTAAAAATGTTAATGTATGTAAATATAAATTCACCATACACCTTCCCAGAGAATGACTGTGCAGGGTGTATGATGTACTAAATGTACTGTCCCTGTGAGAGTGTTTTTCATAACTGAAATTATGAAATTCAGCATGAATTTGAGACACTAAATGAATGAGACAAATAAGAATATATTATTCCACTAGTAATTTGATAAAAGACAAGAGCGTTCGTTTTGCACAAAGCAGAGCAGTCGTGACCTCCCTCCCATCATGTGCAAGCCAAAATTGTGAGGAGTCCATGGAGGCAGCTCTCCCCTCCCTCTAGCTGGTGCAAGCAGGCTTATCTTCCTCATGAATGAGAGCTGAGCTTGCTCAGGGTCAGATCCCCTCAGCTATGTGGGGATCCCCTTATGCTACTTCGTCTTTCCACCCACTGTATGGGAACAGCTTGTCTGTGGTGGTTTGCATCCTTTCCCTGCCCCCACAGCTGCACTACTGCAGAGCTTGCACATGGGAGCTCTGGGGCACGGTACAGAGACAAGACATTCAGCTTGCACTTGCTGCTTTAAATTTGTAACAATCAATTTCACTTAGACATCAGTCTTGCTAGTTAAGGTTTCTGTCTTAATTTTCAGAGCGAAAAGCCTGTAATGTGGGACAGGAGTAAGGTAGTACTCCTGCATCTATAAAGCAGTATACTTCGAGCTTCTATATGAGACCATTTAATGAGGACTGTGTACTTGAGCAATTCATGTAGTCTAAATAAGGGAATACTTGAACTTAGGTAAACCTTTGAGAAGCTTATTTTAGTAGGTGGCATATTTCTGAATGATAGAAGTGATAACTTACTTGAATATCATCACATCCATTTTTCACTGACTAAATTTTATCCCTGTCCAAAAGTTTCCATCCTTCAGATGAATTGCTGAAAAAAATGAAGAAAATGATAGTACATATACAATCCTAATAACAATTTGGATTCTGGTTTTGTCTTAGTAAAACTGTAAAGGGTCGCAGTCACAAATTGTTTCAAAAACCAGTTGACAAAAATAACACATGAATACTGTTTTCTGTTTGCAAACAACGCATTGTTATGTATTTTCTCTAAAGGAAGTAGAAATTCGAAACAAAGACCTGGAAGGCCAGCTGTCTGATCTAGAGCAACGTCTGGAGAAAAGTCAGAATGAGCAAGAAGCTTTTCGCAATAACTTGAAGACACTTTTAGAAATTCTTGATGGAAAAATATTTGAACTATCAGAGTTACGAGATAACTTGGCCAAGATAATAGAATGCAGCTAAAGAAAATGGGATTTTAGTGCCAATCAGCTTAAAGATGCACTGTCTCTCTTCATAGGATTGTTGGGCTCTGCATCAAAGTTGCACAAAATTAGAAAAAGTTCCTCTGAGAGGACTTGTTTTAAATTTGAGTCATATTTCAATGTAAAATTTAGAACTCAGCTTATAGTTAGTTAAAGAAAAAAGCAACAAACAAACTTGAATTACAAATTACCTCCTTGTACATTATTGGCCATAGATAACTTTAAAGATATTAACAGTAACTGAATGCAATCCTTTTCTAATTATCAGTGATGGAAGAATTAGCAGCGTACCAGGTCACACCCCTTTTTTGTGATAGGTACAATATAGGTTATCTGCTGTCTTATTTATTTAAGGTATTTAATTGCTGTTACCAATTTATTCTTGCCTGAAGTGAGAGAAAGTTGCATCTTTAATTGAAACAAAATTACTATAACTGCTTGTATAAAGTTCTGCCTTTTGGAGTTTTTGGTTAGTTGGTTGGTTGGCTGGTTGGGGTTTGTTGTTTTTTTTTTCTGTTGTTGGGTTTTTCTTGTTTGTTTATACACACACACACACACGTATACACTGGAAGATACAGTATTTCTTTACGGAGCTTACTCCGGTGTTCTGCAATATTATCCAATGTAAGGTTTACTTTTTCATATGAATTCCATGTAATTAGTGAGATACTATCTTCCACTTAACTATATTTTGAAACCAACCAATGATGTCAGGTGAGTCCCCCAGGAAAAAAAAAGTCAAAAACCCCTTGAGAATTCTAAATGTAAAATTTGACATGCACAGATAACAAGAAGTAGCCAGTTGTTTGTTTTATGGCCATGATACATGTATTGACTATCTATGTTCAATTAACTGTTAACCTGTTCTGCAAGAGACTTTTTCATCATGTCACATGAATTTCAGATTTTGTGAATAATGGAGAGCATTGTTTATTACAGATTGCATTAAGGGCATAGATCTATTGCAAGGGATTAGTTGTACACTGAACTTGTTCAAGACTGCTGATTCTAGAAGTTTTGTTGTCATAACAAATTGAAATGGAGACATGTTTACTCTTTTATGGGTCTTTATATCACATCTTTATTGAAACTGCAAGAGGCAATATTCTGAACTGTTAACTAAATGTTTAAAAGCAGGAAATCAAATTCAATTATCCTCAGTGAGCAAGTTTTAAAGTTGTTTTGATATAATTTGAATAGACTTTTGACAAACATGCATTTCTTTATAGAATAGATTTCTTTAAAAAGAACACTTTGAAAGGTAAGCCAAGCATCATGTTTCTTGCATCAAGGTACTTTCTTACCATAAATTGCTTGTAATGTTGAAGAGGGCTTTTTTAAAATGTATGAATGAATGTCAGACTTCAAAGTCAAAAGATGCACTGACCTTTGTTTGCTCCCTAAATTGATTTGAAAGTTAAACATGAAATTTAGTCACTTATTAAATTAAATTTGTACAACACAATTTTCTCCACTTAGAGATTGCTATTTAAAACTAGAAAAGATAAGTTTGTTTTTATGAGTGTACTGTGTGTATATACCATATAATACACACAAGTTTTCATTGATATGAGAAATACATGCTTATTTCTAAAATACTGGGTTTTTTTCTTTACCAGTAATTTATCAGGTGTCCTCTGACTAGTCAGAAAAACAGTTTAGGTCAAATGCTAAACCATGATATATTATACTGTATGTAATGTATACAATGTTAGAGTTTTGTCCATATTTTTAGGGTATTTTCTCAACTACTTTATTAAAGGGGTGGGGGAGCTTGGTTCAGTGTTAAAAACTTTGTGGTGAACTACATGTTTTTCATTTGATGGATTTTAGATGATGGTCCAGATGAGCAGATACAACCAGTTTTTAATTTACACGGGGATGCTTGGGCTTGATTCTCTTGTCATTTGTGCTGCTGTAAAACAGATGGAAGTGCAAGAAGGACCTGTCCTGTTAATTCTCAGTGGACATAATAAAGATGAAGAAAGAATAAAACTACAGAAAGTCGATGACACAATAAATTTTATAATTTTTAATTATATTATTATTTAAATTTTTAAAGATATCGTCATTTACATGTGGGAGAATACTGGACAGAAATATTTCACTTAAATTTTGTGAATATGTGTGGTGCATTACTATTTCTATGTATACGTACACACATGTATATACAGAACACGGAAAAATTTAGATGTGCACATTTTTAATATTTTCCTATTGAAATTAAATTTAAAATTGGAAATTGACATTTGATAATCTATTTTCTCAATAGATATGCTTACTTTTCTTTTTTTAAATAATGCAATTACTGAGGGCTGCACCTTTGAATTCCCAAAGAGTTGTCAAACATAAACATGGGATAAGGTGGACATACATGCACATATAAATAAAATCCTATTGCGAAGAGTATTTTTAACGTTTATTTACAGTAGGTGAGTATTTAGAAATTGTTACCTAAAGTTCATACTTAGGTGGCTATACCTACTGTAGCCTCTCCACTTCTGGTTTAAGATAAAAGTTTGTCTGTTTGAAACATTTCCCAGAGACAGGTATTGTGCATTGTATCTACTTTTGATGAAACTATGGGAATATGTATACCAGAAAACAGTGTTGAGTGTTATAGCCTGAAAACATGACTGTGAACTTGCACAGGAGGGAAGACCAGTCACATTATGTGTAAATTGCTAAATGGCAAGTACAGTCTTGTAAAAATAAAATAATTACAAAAAACCCTAACAGAAATACCCTCGAAAATCCATAAGAAAAATCAAAAATACACTTTTTATCTTGCTGTTCTCTGGAGAATGTACTTTTACTCTTAATTGTGACATTCATAATCCATATGCCTCAATGATCCAGAAACTGTATTTTTCTATGTGGAGAAAGTAAAATGTGTGAATTAATCTGTTTATTACAAACTGGGAATTCCTTTTCCTGGCTAATATATCCAGGAAAGAGGAGAACAAAATGGACTGATAATGTAGAAATGCTGTTATAAGATCTCTTAGAAAATAATTTTTCAGATATAATAAATATATAAAGGGCTAAACCAGATGCAACAGAAATAGGTATTGTTTAATGCTACTGGTAGCATTCCCAGGATAATCCCTTTAAAGAAAACCCTTCGACAATGCATCAATTAAAGATTAATATTTTGGTATGTGTTTTTCAGTTGTCAGTTGTGGAAGGTTTCTGATTTCTTCTTATTCTTCTACTGGTTAAGGACTAACCATATTTATCTTCAATAAGGGGCTAACCCTCAATTTGTTTTATCATCTTTTATATTGTGTACTGAAGTGGCTACTGAACAGCACTCTCTGAACATTGCATTCATTAGGAGGTTCATTTCAAAGTCAAAATCAGCCTTTTTCAGAAATACTGCATGGAAAAAGGAATGGAAAACTGATGCAGACCATAACTCTGCAGAACTGTGGATGTTGACAAAACCACTTAGTTGATTACAAAAATCTTGGATCTCGAGGCCAAATATAAATCTGATTAGAGATTAGGTCTGCATGTTGAAAGACAATTAAAAAACCCCACAACCAACCATCAAGAAACTCCATCCAAATGCATGTAGTTCAGTCTCAGTAACTGGACATGCCAGTTAAGTGCACAGCTATACACTGATTTTTTTTCAGGGAATGGACCTGACTCTGCAAAGCAATGTTCATATTGTCTTGCTTACATTTTCTTAATAATGCTGCATATGTGCATGTGGTGGTTTGAAAAACACAGGAATTTCAAAAAGGCCAATTTAAAAGGTTTGTTACAATTTGTTCTAATGTGAGAGAAGTTTTCAGACACGCACACACACAACTTGGTATAGGGGGAGGGGAATATCTCCTAGGGAAAGGCCTTTTTTCAAACCACCACAGTGCACTACCTCTGAATGGTGCCAAGCAGAGAGCTTATCATGGAATAATAGGCATGTTTTTAAAAATTGTCTATTTTTGCTTAGTAGCATTAGTTTCTTCGCATACTCCACTTACTTCAGACAAGTAGGATTCATTTTCCCCATTATGTTAAATGTTTGGGGAATTATAAACAGTTTTGTGTTAGATCCTGGAGTCAGTTCAGCTCATCTCCACTGTTCTGGCCATGCAACATAGCCAGAAAGCAGAGGCAACTGTTGATAACAAAAGACCTGCAATACCTCACACCATATGGGGTATCACAGTTTGCCTGCCACAACCTCTCCAGGACTTGTAGCTGCCAGTACTGCCTCTGCACTGTTGGCAGCTCATCCTAGAAACAAAGAAACACAAGTGTAATTCAACCCACTTCCTTCCTCATTGCCTGGTCTTGCACAAGCAAAGCTCAACTGCAACAATACATCTGGCAGTTTCTGTCATTTTCTGTCATTTTCAAATGCAATTATGGGAGGTAGTAGTAGCCAGCAAAGATGTTTTAGATTTATTGGGGAAAATGTAGACTTGTCAAAAAGATTGCTTTACATGGACCTTCACAAACAATACATGAATCCAGATGCTAAGGGGAAAGGAAGACCTACACTGACAAGGTATGTTTAAGTGTAATCTGCATGTATGGGTTTCCCACTTTTGAGTTAAATGAAACATGGTCATGCAGATATTTGCAAGCTTAAGTTTTTCAGAGAGGAAATGAGACCTTTGAAATTCTCTGAGTCTGGACTGTATTTTGTCAAGTGATAACTGGAATTTTCTCTAAACAAAAAAAAGGAAATGAGAAGCAAAATGATCTTGTACTTCCTAGCAAGAGAGATATCACAGCCCTTAACTGTGGATGGAAATGTGAAAATTAAATCTAGTTTCTCTGCATCTGAATATATGGTTCTATTTTCATAATTCTAGCAGTGTTTCTCAAAGGCAATTCCAATGCTTTCCCCCCCCGCATAG
Organism: Pseudopipra pipra; assembly: GCF_036250125.1. Classification (NCBI taxonomy): domain Eukaryota; kingdom Metazoa; phylum Chordata; class Aves; order Passeriformes; family Pipridae; genus Pseudopipra; species Pseudopipra pipra. The sequence continues at coordinate 59,006,501 of NC_087580.1, read as the reverse complement.
GGGGGGGCAGCTAAAATAAAGCCCGTGAGTGAACAGGAGGTTTGCCTTTTTCTTCCTGGGGCCAGGTACTTAAACAGCACTGTCAGGTATTTGTATGTTTTGGTGTTCTGGCCTTCTAAAACTTTTTTTGAATTCTTTCCACTGCCTTGGCATTCCTGAGGTTACCTGAGTATCTTACTTTACATTTTAGCATAGTCAGAAGTCCCCCAGAATAACCATGCAGTGATTGTGGAGAAGGTCCAGGACTGGGGGGGCTGTTTCAGTGACCCCCCCATGTCATCAGATGGCCAGTTGACGACCCTTGGGCCCTGTGGCTGCCTTTTTCGAGACAATGACTCCCCTGGAAGCCTGGCTCAAAGTGAGGTCTGTGACTTAGGCTGGCCCGCAAATGATTGAAGCACTTCTGCGTTTACTGCCTGTGGGGTCCAGCATGTAAATCTGCTCGGATCCTGGCAGACCAGGTGGGATGGTCTCTGCTGACCGGACTCAAAGCCCTTGACCAGGAGTTTGTGGCTTTGAGGGGCCAAGTGGCGGTCCTGGAAGAGCAGATCAATGATCCGAAGTGTGCTCAAAGCTTGGAGAGAGCAGTGTTGGCAGCTCATGAACAGCGCGGTTGGGAGCTGCAGTGACTTCTAGAACATTTAGTGTCCCGCATTGCAGATACACGGTCAATGGAACAGGGAGCAGGTACTCCTTCCACTTTTTCAGTTTTTGCCTCTGTTATGGGTTTCTGTGGAAACTCTGGGACGGGGGGGTGGAAGTGGTTTGATGGAGTCTTTGGAATCCGAAGTTGAATTTGAACCCGGGACAGTGGACATTGGCCTGGGGCAGGCCCTGCCTTGGCTGGGGTGTGTTTTGCCTGCCATGGAGGTGCAGTTTGGTGATTCATGCTCCCCGGGGATGGTGGAGCGATTTTTGGATGCTTGTTGGGAGGAGACTGCGCATTGGCCAGCTTTCGGCGAGTGGCAGATGAGGCTGCTGCGTTTAAAAAGTTTTGCCACTGGTGGCGGCCTGCGGGGAGGCATGCCCCCCCCCTTTGTTCCCCCTCCCCTTCCCCCATGTCTCCAAGTGGCTGCATCTCCTGGCGGAGGCTGGGGTGAGGGCCGAGCTGGGGCCCAGTGACATGGGGATGGGGGGGGGCCACCCTTGCTTGCTGGGGTCATGTTGCTTTGGTGTTGAGGAGTCCTGTCTTTCCTGTACTCATGGAGTGTGCCAACCCCCTAGAAGACTTCAGTTTCAAGTGTTCTGTTAGCAAAGATGGTTATCTATGGGTTTCGCATTTCGGTCAGCAGGGGGGCTAACAGCAGCCCTCAGCTGACAGGTAGCAATGCCTTGCTCATTCCTACTGATTCTGTTTGGGGGGCAGCTGTTGTGAATAACTCTGGGGACACAGTCCCTCATTTGCTCCTAGCTGCAATATCAGATGTGTTTGCCCCACTGCGAGACAGGAAGGGGGTAGTTGATCCAGGGTGGCTGTAAGGCCCTGCTGACTCATACGTCTTCCCGGGGTACTGTGGAACCTTGGCTTCGCCCCTAGCAGCTTTACTGAGGTGGTGGCCCATATCCTATGACTTATAGGTATGTAGTCGGGAATACTTCTGCTGCATTCTTTGCTAACTGTCTGCTTGAGTTTCCTGTGTTTCAGGTGTTTTTCACAACCCCCAAGGCCTTCTCCAGGATGGGAGGTGCTGGACCTGTGTTTTGGGCATCCAGCTTGCACTCCAGTTGACATACTGCTGGGCATGACTGGTTTGTGCCTCACTAGCCTGGGTGGGCAGTTGCTCTATCCTGACCTATTGGATTTGGATGTATCCTTTTAAAATTACTGCATGTATACTTCAGTGTAATATTTCCTCTATGTTGTTTCTGCTTTCAACATAGTAGATACAGAGCACCTGCAATGCATTTGCACCTGAGTACTTTCCCTGTCCAGTTGCTGCTATGCTGCCTTCTGCCTCAATGCTACGTGTACTGTTTGAGCCTGATGGCTTGTGCTGCTCCCACGTAATTGCCAAACTAGCTGCATTGGGAGGGACTCTGACATCAGCAGGACTCCATGTGCCTTTGTGCACTGTTATGTTCTATGTTTTTGGTCCTGGTAGGGCAGCCTTCCTAAGCAAGGAGGTGGAATGTGAGGATAGAATACCCTTTTTTTCTAAAGATTTTGTTACGAGGAGACAGTTTTTGCTTAGGAAAGCTTTCTGCCTAAAAGGTAACTTTCTCAAGGGCAGTTTCAATGCTTTCTCCCCACACATGTAGCAAGAGAAATTCTCAGTCTCTCTCTCTGATACCTGAGAGGAGAGAGATAACATTTACAGAAATGCTACAGGGCCATTGCAGCCTCGGGAGGAAGGGGGGGACAGACAGCGATAATAAAGCCCGGGAGCGAACAGGAGGTTTACCTTTTTCTCCCTGGGGCCCAGTGCTTAAACAGCACTGTCAGGTATTTGTAAGTTTCTTGTGTTCTGGACTTCTAAATAAACTTTTGAATGCTTTCCACTGCCTTGGGATTCCTGGGGATACCTGCCTATCTTACTTTACATCAACCAAGCAGATTACTTTGTTGTAAAAGGTGATGAGGTTTGTTAAGGATGACTTGCCTTGAATCTGTGCTGGTTTTTCCCAATCACGTTTCATCTGACTTGTGATAGCCCCCAGGAGGATTTGTTCCATAATATCCCAGGGACTGAAAGTAAGATTGATGTACCTATAACTTCCTGAATCCTCCTTTAAGCCCTTCTTGTAGATGGCCATGACATTATCCTTCTTCCAGTGTTCTGGGAAGACCCCTTGTAAGGTGATAGATAAGGCCACACAAAAGGAAGAAAAAGGGTCATGATGGTTTCCTGGAAACAGCCCCCCCCCCAGACATTCCCAGAAACTGATAAAAGGATTAAATGAAGAAAGGAGTGATATGGAGATAACATGGGACTTTTTTTGTGAACATCCTGGCTGCAGGGAACTCAGGAAGTGGACCCTTAAGGCCTATTTCATCTGTCTATCATCCCAAAAATTAGTTTATTGACTATAACCACTCAAACTGCCTAAAGAAAAAGGTATAAAAAGAGACTGGACATAAGCAAAAATCGGGGAGAAGTTCCATCAACTCTGTGGAGGTAACCTTTTCTCCCTCCACCTTCTCGGGATGCCTTGGGGTGAGTAATCGCTTTATACATATATACTAATTTTACTTTTGCTCCATAGTACTTTAAAATTTTTACTTATTCTTTGTTAGTTCTTTTGCTTTAGGGAGAGTGCTCAAGTTTTTGCTTTACTTATTCTTTGTAAATTGTCTTACTTATTTTTAAGTTACTTTTGCTGTAGCGGGTGTGCCTATGCTTTGCATTAGTATTATTACTACATAGTTTAAGAGTGGGATTTTTGAAGTTAGACCCTATTCCAGACACAACAAACCCCATAAGTTGTGACAAATTTGTATTAATGTGTTATTTCGTGAACTGTTAGAGTGAGTCCATTTTTAGGTGCTGACAGTTTCGTCGATGGCAAAATAACTCATAGGAGAAACCTGTTGAGGGGGTTTTCTACCGCTATTCGGTGTAGTCCTTATATAAAAAGGTATCAAATGTCCTCTCAGTCTACCTGAATCTGTTAAGTGAAGGGTCTCATTAGGTGAAACGCTAACAGACTCTTTCAGACATTAAAAGGCTTTGATCTCCTAGGGAATGCTGATAGCCAAAAAAAAAAATTAGTACAGGTTGGACAGAAAATTCATCTTTTCTGCCCCTTTTCACGTGACACCCCTGATCTCCACAACTTCTCAAAGATTATGGAGAATAGTCTTGCAAAAATGTCAACCGGCTGTCCTAACACCCTCGCCTGGATTTACAGCTCAGGAATAGCTACTAGGTGGCTGTGGAATTCACCATGACACTGTAAATCACTCTTTCAATGTTCTGTACTAGAAGAGGAAGCCACTATTTGAGGGAGTTGTGAACTGACCTCCATGACCCCTGTAAGACTAGCTCTGTGTCTTATAATAGGTAAAAGCTGGGGCATAGCTAATTGGAAAATAGTTAACTGTCAGCAATGGTGACAGTGGTGTTTCAAGGGATCAGGCTTTCAACATCTGGAAGGTCTTGGCAAATATAAGTGAAGAAATTCTAATTTACAGTATTTCAGTATCTTTATGAGAATTTATTTTTTAAGGAAACCCCTTGACTTATTGCAATAACATGTTGATGGGCAAACAGAAAACATCTTAGTGTAGTCTTTGGAAACAGCTAGGCCCCTTCCACTAGTTGAGCTCCAAAGGGAGCAGGAGCTAAATTTTGCATTCAATAATACCAAATGCTTTCTTATTCAGATGCATCCCTGAAACTGAGTATTCACTAAGGATTTCAGCAAATTCATGTATCTGGGCATCATAAGGCAGAAAGACTTCAGATCTGTTGAGCAGCTGAGGGCGGGGAGAGAACCCAGGTTTATCCCAAATGGCTGATAGTAGTCTTGAAAAATGCTAGTTGGGACACCAAATTTCTGTTTAAAGTTTCTTATTGCAAATTGAGATTAAAAGCTAAAGACTTAAAGGGTATTTTTTCTGTGAAATGGGACAAAGTATTGACTTGGGACTGTAACTGCTTTTGAGTATTTAAATGTGTTTTAGATGTAATAGATGTTAGGTTGCATAGAAAGCTAAGCAAAGCATATTATTGTGGGCAACCTGTGGCTAATGTTTTGCCTGAAATTGTATCCTGAGTAGATACATTCTTTTACAAAAGTGACAAACTCTCCTGAACAGAAATTTGCTCTATCAATCAAGCACGTTTAACTAATGCTACCTTCAACTGAGGACAAGTCCTGTACTCTTCCCTTGTTCCATCATTTCCAGGAAAGGATTAAATGAGTGTAGACATACTGTGTGTCACTTGCTAGCATGCAGCTTTTCTTGATCTTCGCTGCTGCCCATGAGCACAAGAGGAAGTGGCAAAATGACTTCTTAGAGGCCGTCTCGGCCCTGATGACCTGAAGCATCATGAGCCCATCGAGCTAGGAACAACTCTCCCTTCTGCTGCCAGTCTAGGTCTGCTTGCGAGACCTTGACCTGTGCAGCTCGGTCTGCCTGTTCGTTGTTAGCATGTTCTTCATTAGCTCGCTTCTTGGACACATGGGCATCCACATGGCGGACTCTTACATTTAGTTTCTTCACTCTGGCAGCGATGTCTTGCCACACATCAGCAGCCCAGATGGGTTTCCCTCTACGCCTCCAATTCATCTTTTTCCACCGGTCTAGCCATCCCCATAGGGCATTGGCTATCATCCACGAATCGGTGTACAGATAGAGCCTTGGCCATCCTTCTCTCTCTGCGATATCTAGGGCCAATTGGACCGCTTTGAGTTCCGCAAACTGACTCGATTCGCCTTTACCTTCAGTGGCTTCCGACACTCGTCGGGTGGGACTCCAAACAGCTGCTTTCCACTTCCGGCTCCTCCCTACAATACGGCAGGAACCATCGGTGAAAAGGGCATAGCGTCTTTCTTCATCTGGCAGCTTATCATATGGCAGAGCTTCTTCAGCTCGACTCACTGGCTCTTCTTCTTCTTCTGCCAGACTGAAGTTCCCACCTTCAGGCCAATTGGTTATGATTTCCAAAATGCCAGGGCGATTCGAGTTTCCGATTCGGACACGTTGCGTAATCAAAGCAATCCACTTGCTCCACGTGGCGTCGGTGGCATGATGTGTAGAGGGCACCTTCCCTTTGAACATCCAACTCAACACTGGTAATACCGGGCCTTGATAGATACTGGAGCCCAGTGTACTTTAATGCCTTCAGAGCATAAGAGTACTGAGACTGTGTCCATTTCTGGAGTGACAGGAGGGTCTCAAGAGTTGTCAGTGGTGGAGGCTGACATGAGTTTGACAGGAGACCAATGGGAAAAGCATTCCATTGTGACGGGGCCAGAAGCCCCTTGCATTCTCGGCATGGACTACCTGAGAAGAGGATACTTCAAGGACCCAAAAGGGTACCAGTGGGCTTTTGGAGTAGCCACAGTGATTGAAGAGGAGTCCAAGCAATTGTCTGCCTTTCCTGGCCTCTCAGAAGACCCTTCCATTGTAGGACTACTGCGAGTTAAAGATCAAGAAGTGCCAATAGCCACGACAACTGTACACAGACGACAGTATCGGACGAATCGAGACACTGTGATCCCTATCCATAAGATGATCCGGAAGTTGGAGAGCCAAGGGGTGGTCAGCAGAACCCATTCACCCTTCAACAGCCCCATTTGGCCTGTACGTAAGTCTGATGGTGAATGGAGATTAACCGTGGACTATCGTGGCTTGAATGAAGTCACGCTGCCATTGAGCGCTGCTGTACCAGACATGTTGGAGCTCCAGTATGAGCGGGAGTCCAAGACAGCAAAGTGGTACGCCACCATTGATATCACAAATGCATTTTTCTCCATTCCCTTAGCAGCAGAGTGCAGGCCACAGTTTGCTTTCACCTGGAGGGGCGTTCAATATACCTGGAATCGACTGCCCCAGGGGTGGAAGCACAGTCCAACCATCTGCCATGGACTGATTCAGGCCACGCTAGAGAAGGGTAAGGCTCCAGAACATATCCAATACATTGATGACATCATTGTATGGGGGGACACAGCAGAAGAAGTGTTCAAGAAAGGACAGAAGATCATTCAGATTCTCCTCGATGCTGGTTTCGCCATCAAGAAGAGCAAGGTCAAGGGACCTGCCCGAGAGATCCAATTCCTAGGGGTGAAATGGCAAGATGGATGACGTCAGATACCAACAGACATAATCAACAAGATTGTAGCAATGGCTCCGCCCACAAACAAGAAAGAGACCCAAGCTTTTCTGGGAGCAATAGGCTTTTGGAGGATGCACATCCCAGAGTACAGTCAGATTGTGAGCCCTCTTTACTTTGTGACCCGTAAAAAGAACAATTTCCAATGGGGTCCTGAACAACAACAAGCTTTCAGGCAAATCAAGCAAGAAATTGCACATGCCGTGGCTCTTGGACCAGTCAGAACGGGACCAGATGTAAAGAATGTGCTCTACACTGCAGCTGGAGATAAAGGTCCCTCCTGGAGCCTCTGGCAAAAGGTGCCTGGCGAGACAAGAGGGCGACCACTGGGTTTCTGGAGCCGAAGGGGGGAAAGGGAATATATTACAATGACTGTACAAATAAATACCATATCACATTATACACATGATCACAAACTATCTCTACCATGACATATAGTATTTACAATGGATCACATCTCTTCTCCCCTCCAAATAAAAGTCTAGGAGGGAAAGAAGGACAGATCCCTTCCAGTCTTTAAGCAGCAGCATCTTCTGAGGCAGCAGTCTGTCTGTCTTCTCCACATGCAGCAGCTGATAACTGGCTTTCTGCCAGCACTCAACGAGGGAGGTATCAAACTCCCCCGGCCCCATCGCCTCCAACCGAGGGGTCTTCCGTGGGCTTCGTAACCCCAGACAAGGTCGTATCACCACGTCATATCACGAAGACACAGGGGGGTCTTCGTGACTGTCTGGTATCACAAGAGATTCAAGCTTGCAGGGCCTCTGTGCCACTGCCTCTCAGGCTGCCACCGCGGCAGCAGTGCGAGGGGGGGGAGCCAAGGTCAACTCCCCCTGCATTCCATCTGGCCGTCCCGGTCCAGCTCCGGGATGTCTTTTGAGCTTCTTAGCTCCTCTCTCTCTCCGGTGCTGCATGTCCAAAACTACTCTCCAAAATAGGAGTCCATGTCCCTCTTCTCCAAGAGGGGTCTCAAGGGAGTTTTGGGGAATCTGGTACAGCCTTACCCCAAACTCTGTCTCTCAGCTGCTGGTTCTCTCTCTCTCTCCCTTTCCAGGAGTCTTTTCTCTGGTGCTGCATGTTGTTTCTGCTGCTCCTTCAGTTCAGGTCTTATCTTCTGGCTCTCTGCCACCTTCTCCGGTCAGTCCCGGCTGCTGTACTGCGCCCATGGAGAAAACATTCTCCCAGCATAACTACAGGCACCTAGCCCAGCTTTATGCTGTTCCAGGTCCCTGCAGCCCCCCAGCCAGGGGCTGGGAGGGGGCCAGAGGCCCCAAGGGGCACAGAGCCCCTACCTCGTGGCTCACAACATGGCCACCACTTCTACAACAACCAAAAACTACAACTCATCTCTTCCGGTCTGGTTGTGATATGTTTACATTTCTGCAGGAGCGCCCATTGGACAGAATTTCAAAACTTCCAAGGGTTTCCACCCCTTGGGGTCTACCACTTTTCTCAGCCTCTGGGGGAAAACAAGGTCCAAACCACGACACCTCACAAAGGTAGCTTCAATAGTTCAGCCCAGCCCAGTATGGCCCCTGCCAGGATGATCCACTGAGTGCAGTTTAATTTAAAGATGAGTGACAGAGCAGGGAAGGGTGGAGTATGATGGAACACATAAAAGGCTGTTGAAAAGAGGGTTGGAAATATTTTGTTCACAGTGGCAGTGAGCAGGACAAGAAGAAATGACCTTATGTTTCAGATATTAAGAGAAGCCTTCAACCAGTAGACATTGCAACATTAGCTTCACTTAGAAAGGCTGTGACCTTCAAACAGTAGAAGTCTTCAGGAAACTATTATGGAAATTACACACCTGCTCCTGCAAGATAGGCTATGTGATTTTTTATTTTTTAATATCTATTTAAGACTTTTCTTTTTTAACATTATTAGAAACCAAGAGCAGAGTGCAATGGCTTCTTGCCAAATTCTTTTTGCAGGGCTCTGTCCACTCCAGTAAGGGGAGGGGGGGGAAGGCCATTGCTTTATGATTTGTAAAACATCTGTTGTATTGTTTAAACCGTGCAGTTAACATGCATGGAAGTTTGAGCATGCACTAATGATTTTTGTATGCTAAGAGCTCAGTTACATTTCTGTTGAAATTTAATGGGATTAAAATAAAGTACTGAGGAAGAAAAATTAGTATAAATGCTTTGCATGAATTGCATGAGTCTTCAATTTTTTCTTATTCTTGTGACTGTCAAACAGTAGTATATGGAGGGAGTGTGATGTAAATTAGTAAAGTTTAGGATAAAAGAATTATGTAAACAGTGAATTATGTTTGAAAGACCATGAATGTGCTTGGCTTTATATAAACAACGTGGGGTAGAGTGATATGTCTCAGAAAAGTCAAGTCTGCTGCCTTCTGTGGTGAGGGTAAAGTGAAGATAATACAGATGATCATAGAATCATAGAATCATAGAATAGGTTGGGTTGGAAAAGACCTCCAAGATCATCAAGTCCAACCCCTGATCCAACTCCAATTAATATATCATGGCACTAAGGGCCACATCCAATCTCTTTTTAAAATCCTCCAGGGATGGTGAATCCACCACCTCTCTGGGTAGGCCGTTCCAATGCCTGATAACCCTCTCTGTAAAGAATTTCTTCCTAACATCTAACCTAAACCTCCCCTGGCAGAGCTTGAGCCCATGTCCCCTTGTCCTATTGTTGGTTGCCTGGGAGAAGAGACCAACCCCCGCCTGGCTATAACCTCCCTTCAGGTAGTTGAAGAGAGTGATGAGGTCGCCTCTAAGCCTTCTCTTCTCCAGACTAAACAACCCCAGCTCCCTCAGCCTCTCCTCATAGGACTTGTGCTCAAGTCCCTTCACCAGCCTCGTTGCTCTTCTCTGGACCCGCTCCAGCACCTCAATATCCTTCCTGAACTGAGGGGCCCAGAGCTGAACACAATACTCAAGGTGTGGCCTCACCAACGCAGAGTACAGGGGAAGGATCACTTCCCTGCTCCTGCTGGCCACACTGTTCCTGATGCAGACCAGGATGCCATTGGCCTTCTTGGCCACCTGGGCACACTGCTGGCTCATGTTCAGCCTCCTGTCAATCAGCACCCCCAGGTCTCTTTCTGCCTGGCTGCTCTCCAGTCACTCTGTCCCCAGCCTGTAGCGCTGCAGGGGGTTGTTGTGGCCAAAGTGCAGGACCCGGCACTTGGCCTTGTTGAACTTCATTCCATTGGAGTCAGCCCATCTCTCCAATCTATCCAGATCCCTCTGCAGAGCCCTCCTGCCTTCCGGCAGGTCAACACTCCCTCCCAACTTGGTGTCATCTGCAAATTTGCTGATGATGGACTCAATCCCCTCATCTAAATCATCGATAAAGATGTTAAAAAGGACTGGGCCCAGCACTGACCCCTGGGGGACACCGCTGGTGACCGGCCGCCAACTGGATGCAGCTCCGTTCACCAGCACTCTCTGGGCCCGACCCTCGAACCAGTTCCTGACCCAGCACAGAGTGCCCCTGTCCAAGCCGTGGGCTGCCAGCTTTTCCAGGAGTATGCTATGGGAGACAGTGTCAAAGGCTTTGCTGAGGTCCAGATAGACCACATCCACAGCCTTTCCCTCATCCACCAGGTGGGTCACCTGATCGTAAAAGGAGATCAGGTTGGTCAAACAGGATCTGCCCCTCCTAAACCCATGCTGGCTGGGTCTGATGCCTTGTCCATCCTGTAGCTGCTGTGTGATTTCACACAGGATAATCTGCTCCATAACTCTGCCAGGCACCGAGGTCAGGCTGACAGGCCTGTAGTTACCCGGGTCAGCCTTGCAGCCTTTTTTATGGATTGGGGTGATATTTACCAACTTCCAGTCATATGGGACCTCCCCAGTGAGCCAGGATTGTTGAAAGTTGATGGAGAGCGGCTTGGCAAGCTCTTCTGCCAGCTCCCTCATTACCCTAGGATGGATCCCGTCTGGTCCCATAGACCTGTGAGGATCCAGATGACTCAGTAAGTCACTATTTCCTCCTGGAATACAAGGGGACTATTTGGTTTCCTATCTCTGTCTACCAACTCCAGAGGCCAGTTGCCTTGAGGGCCACCTGTCCTACTGGTAAAAACTGAGGCAAAGTAGGTGTTAAGTACCTCAGCCTTCTCCTCATCTCTATTAACTATGTTTCCCTCCAAGTCCCTCAAAGAATGGAGGTTTTCTTTGCCCCTCCTTTTGTTATTAATGTATTTATAGAAGGACTTTTTGTTATCCCTAACAGAAGTGGCTAATTTAACTTCAAATTGCGCTTTTGTATCCCTGATTTTCTTTCTGCATGATCTAGCTGTCTTCCTGAATTCTTCGTAAGTAGCCAGCCCTTTCTTCCACAGTCGGTAAACTCTTTTTATCCCTGATTTCCTTCAGAGTCTCCCTGTTTAACCAAGCTGGTTGTCTTCCCCGCCGGCTTGCCTTTCGGCACACCGGTATGGCCTGTTCCTGTGCACTCAGAACTTCCTGCTTGAAGCACATCCATCCCTCCTGGACCCCCTTGTTTTCAAGGGTTGTTTCCCAGGGTATGCTCTGGACTAGACTTCTGAATAGGTCAAAATCTGCCCTCCGGAAGTCCAGCGTAGAGGTTTTATTGTTGTTTCTCCTTGAATCTCTGAGTATTGAAAATTCTATTATTTCATGGTCACTATTTCCCAGATGGCCTTCAACCACTACATCTCCCAACAGTCCTTCTCTGTTTGTAAACAGCAGGTCTAGCGGGGCCTTACCCCTGGTAGGTTCATTTACCAGTTGATGAAGGAAATTGTCCTCTATACACTCCAGGAAATTCCTAGACTGCCTCTTCTCTGCAGTACTGAGCTCCCAGCAGATATCCGGCAGGTTAAAGTCACCCACAAGGACAAGGGCTGATGATTTCGAGACATCCGCCAGCTGCTTGTAGAATATTTCATCCCCTTCGTCATCCTGGTAGGGCGGTCTGTAACAGACACCTACGATGATGTCGACCTTGTTGGTCTTCCCCCTGATTCTGGTCCACAGGCACTCAACCTTATCGTTGCTGATCTCAAGTTCAACAGAGTCAAGAGACTCTCTAACATATAAAGCCACCCCTCCACCTCTCCTACCCTGCCTGTTCTTTCTGAAGAGCTTGTAGCCATCCATGGCAACACTCCAGTCATGAGAGTCATCCCACCACATTTCTGTGATGGCGACTACATCATAGCCTTCCTGCTGCACAATGGCTTCCAGCTCCTCTTGTTTGTTGCCCATACTGAGTGCATTAGTGTACATGCACTTCAGGTGGGCTGTTGATTTAATTCTTAACTCAGGCTTTCCATCCTTCGGCTGATCACTGGAGAGCCCGGTTCCAACCCCTTCCCCCTTCAAACCTAGTTTAAAGCCCTCCTGATCAGCCTCGCTAACTTATGGGCTACAGTCCTCTTCTTCCTAGAAACATGATAGTCTGTGGCACAAGAGTCTCCAACAAACAGACAGCACACAAATATAGCAGGAAGAAAGGGAGAAGGCAGCAGATACAGGCACTGACCTAGAATGTAATTTTTGTTTTGTTTTACCAGTTTTGGTTCAATAATGATGAAAGAAAGAACCCCAGCAACAACACACACAGGCAGCAGCTGTAACAGCACAGATAAAAATCTCTGCTTGTTTTTATTCACCAGCCCTTCCTGTTGTGGCAAGGTTTTGAGGGAGATGTGCTGTCTTTCACTGAGCTAATAAAAGTCTGGACTATCATCATGATGGTGGTGAAGATTTGCATAAAATTTAGAGAAAGTAAGCAAACTCATTATCATCATAGCTAGGCTTCTGTATCGGGACGAAGTTGGGATGTTACTTTTTGGTCTGTGTTTGGCCCAAGCCACCTGCAGTTAGTTTATGCTTTCTCCTGCCAAGTCTTCTGATAAAGCAGTGAACTTGGCCTTGGAGGGAGAGCTTCTGTGTAAACTGTTTTAATTGGTCTGTTGTGATTGGTCAATTGCTCGTCAGGGGCAGTTGGAGGACAAAGTGATGATGATAATGATGAAGTAAGCCCACAGACTCATTTGGGAAGACCCCCCCAAATCACTGAGCCTGCGTGGGGGACTTTCCAAGGTGCTCACGCACGCGCAGGAGGGGTGCACTTACATAACAGAAGGGGTGGGATTCAGAGCCCTGACGGGGCGGTGCTGGCCACACCTCTCCGGGGCAGGTGCTCTCAAAAAACTTTATAAAAAGCAGAGACGCTTCTTGGGGGGCGCCGGCTCTTCACGATGGACCAAGTTGCTTTCAGCGGGGACGCCTGCTTGAAGTGGGAGCCTGCCACCCCCCATGAACCCGCAGCTGCTGCAGAGAGATTTCATTATTGGTTAGGATGGGTAAGACTTGTTTACAGGTGATACCTTGGTGAGTATGGGGGGGAAGCCTTCTTCCTAGGGTCTTTTGGTGCACTTTTTCCTCCGCCCCAATCCTTCTCCCTCAGGCGCCTGTTTTGTTTTCTCCCTTTTCCCTGGTTGGCCACCTTTTCCTAATAAATAGCTATTATTTTTGCCAACTAGCAACGGTGTTTGGTTTATTCACGTACCAGAATCTCTCGAACCTGTGTTTTTCCCCTTGGTTTAGTCCCTTCCCTGTTACAGCTTCGAGAACAAAGATTTGGGGAGGGCTCTACCCACGTTTGTTACAGGCGCACTGGTGGCTAAAAAGGTCAATATGAGATAGACACATCCGGTTGCAAAAGGCACAGCAGAAAGACTCCTTAGGTGGTATATTCTGCAAGACACGATTCTTTCTGCGTTGTCTTTTCTCCTCAAGAGTGATCCTGTGTGCTTTCTCAAAAGCAGCAGCAGCGTTAAAGATAGTGTGTCTCCAGACCTCCTGATTGGAGGCCAGAGTAGACCAGTTATGATGATCAATATGGCCAAGGTTGAGATGTTGTTTCAGGGAGTCCTTGTATCTTCTCTTCGGGGCTCCTCTCTTGCGGCAGCCGGTGGCAAGTTCACCATAGAGCATGATCTTAGGGAGGCGGTGGTCCTTCATCCTTGAGATGTGTCCTGCCCAGCGCAGCTGCGTTCTCAGTAACATGGCCTCAATACTTGTGATTGCTGCTTGTTCTAGCACAGATGTATTAGTCACATAATCTGACCAGCGGATGTTTAGGATTGTACGGAGGCAGCGTTGATGGAAGTGTTCTAGAAGTCGCAGGTGGTGGCGGTAGATGACCCATGATTCAGATCCATATACAAGAGTGGACAGTACAATGGCTCTGTAAACACTGATCTTTGTACTTTTCTTCAAGTGTTTATTTCACCAAACTCTTTTATGAAGCTTTCTGAAGGCACTATATGCCTTTGCTAACCTGTTGTCTATCTCTCCGTCAATCTTACCATCCGAGATGAGGCTACCGAGGTAATTAAACTGCTGAACTGATTTGAGCTCTGATTCGCCAATGGTGATATGGGGATGATGGAAAACTTCCTGAGGTGCAGGTTGATAGAGAACTGTCTTCTTTAAACTAACTTCCAGCCCAAAAAGCTCAGCAGCGTCTGCAAAGCAGGATGTTAAATGCTGCAGAGCTGCTTCTGTGTGGGCGACAAGGGCGGCATCATCAGCATAAAGCAGCTCCCGGACAAGATGGTTTAAGGTCTTAGTGTGGGCCTTCAGTCGCCTTAGGTTGAATAGGCTTCCATCAGTACGATATCGAATGTAGATACCGTCCTGATCATCAAGGTCTGCCGTGGCCCTTTGGAGCATCATGCTGAAAAAGATTGTGAATAGGACTGGTTCAAGAATGCAGCCTTGTTTCACACCATTGGTAATTAGAAAGGGCTCAGAAAGCGTGTTGTCATATCTGACTTGGCCATGCTGGTCCTCATGGAGTGAGATGATCATTTTAAGGAACTTGAGGGGACAACCTAAACGTTCCAAAATCTGCCACAGACCTCTTCTGCTCACAGTATCAAAAGCCTTGGTAAGGTTGACAAAGGTTACATAGAGACCTTTGTTCTGTTCCCTACACTTCTCTTGCAGTTGTCTGAGAACAAATACCAATGTCTGTGGTACTCCTGTTGGCTCTGAAACCACATTGGCTTTCAGGTAGAATTTCTTCTGCTATAGCGGGTATTAGTCTGTTCAAGAGTATTCTTGCCAGGATTTTGCCAGCAATGGAGAGCAGGATAATACCATGGTAATTTGAGCAGTCTGATTTAACTCCTTTCTTCTTATACAGGGTGATGATGACTGCATCACGAAGGTCTGATGGTAGTTCGCCTAGTTCCCAACAGCGCACCACAAACTCGTGAAATTTAGCATGGAGTGCATGGCCCCCATGTTTCCAGACTTCAGGTGGAATTCCATCAACCCCAGCTGCCTTGCCAATTTTCACCTGCTGTATGACCTTAAGGGTTTCTCCTAAAGTGGGGGCAATATCCAATTCATTCTTCACGGGTTGCTGTGTGATGTACTGAATTGCTGAGTCTTGGACTACACGGCTAGTACTGAAGAGAGTCTGAAAGCATTCAGACTATCGATTCAGAATGGAGATTTTATCTGTCAGAAACATTTGACCATCGGCGCTGAGTAGAGGGCTTTGTACCTGGTATATAGGCCCGTATGCTGTTTTCAGGGCCTCATAGAATCCTCTGTGATCACCCGTATCTGCGCATAATTGAGTTTTTTCAACTAGATTGATCCACCACTTGTTCTGGATGTCACGGAGTTTCTGTTGGAGCTTGCTGCATGCAAGACGAAAGGCCATTTTCTAGCGTGACAGGATGGCAGTGCAAGGTGTGCTTGGTGAGCAGTTCTCTTCTTCCTCAACAATTCCAGGATCTCTTGATTGTTTTCATCAAATCAGACCTTGTTCTTCTTGAAAGAGAACCCTAGACTGCAGGATGCTGTTTTTTATATGGTTCCAAAGTGTTTTAGGAGAGGCATCCATAGAACCAATGGAATGGTTTTCGAACCGAGTTTGAAGATTTGCCGGGAATCTGTGTCTCACTGTGGTTGATTGGAAATTTTTAACTTGGAGTCTTCTCCTTGGGATACCACCCCTTTTCGGTTTGAACTTAAGACTGAAATTAAGTTTACAGCGCACAAGTCGATGGTCTGTTTGGCATTCTGCACTGGGCATCACGCGGGTATGGTGGACATCACGAACATCTCTCCGTCACACCAAGACATAATCGATGAGGTGCCAATGCTTAGATCTAGGATGAATCCAGGTTGTCTTCAGACTGTTTTTCTGCTGAAAGATAGTATTAGTGATGGTGAGCTGTTGCTCTGCACAGAATTCTAGAAGGCGACCAGTATCGTTGCAGTTTCCAACACCATGCTTGCCTAGTACACCTTTCCAGGCTTCAAAGTTCTTTCCTACTCTGGTGTTGAAATCACCAAGGATTATGATCTCATCATCTGCAGGAACCTTTTGGGTAAGGCAGTGCAGGTCGGTGTAAAATTTATCTTTTTCGGCAGGGTCAGCTTGGAGAGTTGGGGCATATATACTAAAGAGGACAACATGTTACTTGTTGTGTAGTGGAAGGCATTATTAGAGATAATGCGGTCAGAATGATCTGTTGGCTGATTTTCGAGTTTAGGAACAATAGAGTTTTTAATGATGAAGCCAACTCCTGAGACATGCCTTTCGGTTCTGGGTTTGCCTGACCAAAAGAGTGTGTAACCGGCACCATGTTCTCTAAGGCTACCTTCCTCGTGGAGATGAACTTCACTGAGAGCAGCTATGTCGATGTTGAGACGTGATAGTTCGTGGGCAATTAGGGCAGAGCAACGCTCAGGACGTCCACTATTCGCAATATCAAGCATGGTTCTGATGTTCCAGAATGCGAGAGTTAATTTGGGTACACCTTTGGAGGCAGGTGTATGCCTTTGTCTTTTGATCTTTGGGTGACGGCATTAGAAGAAGATGCCCGTTGGCCGCGGTTAACCAACCGGGTGAAGGGGGAGATGAGCTTTGGTTAGGTCACCTTTTCTAGGCCCCTCTCTGAGTGGAGCAAGCAGTGCTCTCTTTGAAACAGGCTGCTTGGTCATTCAGGATGCTGCTCAAAGAGACTGTCATCTCTGGTCAGTCTCTAACAACCAATATCCTGAACCACCTGCATGCAGGGTTGGGTCTGCGGCTTCCAGTGCATCTTTCACCTGCTGTTTCAACCCTTGCCCGTCGCTACAGGGCTTTACAAATGTGGGTAAAGCCTTCAATCCTGCACAGTGGATTTTTTAGGTGAGGCGCAGTATGCGTGGAACTGGACCCACCCTTTAATCCTAAGGTTCATCTGCCAGGGCCGAGTGAGCTTGGATGTTGGTCCTCTCTTAGATGGATGACCTTACAGGGCTAAACGAGCTCCATCTTCCCGCGTTTAGAGTTAGAGTTATCCTTCTCTTAGGATGACTGCCAGAAGGCTAGCAAGCTCATCCTGCCCATGGGTATATTATATCTGACCCTATGGTTTTGACCTGTCTGGCATGGGCAACCCTACTGAAGGCATGTACCATCGCCAGTGTAGCTCGCAACCGCATAGGGGTACACAGGCTTCTTTCCCATTAAAACGGTTAGGGCAAGCCTTTCACTCCCTACGTTTCTGCCACCCATCTATATTCAATCCCAGGGAAATACCCAGGAACATCCCTGTGTCCTGACCACGCTTTCAGGACGCAACAAATATATCCAGAACATACCGAACCTGGGCAGTAGCCTCAGGTGAGCCAAAAACAAACCATTCCACCCTGGGCTCGGGTATCTCTCAAGGTCCCAGCCCGGCCGAGACCCCCAACCCCCAGAAAACCCACTATTCACCCTGACCTTATCCTCCCCCCCACCATGTTACCGCATATCTTCCCACGCACTGCTCACCTGCGACACTTAATACAGAGCTGCCTCGCCCGCCCTTCTGTCAGTCCGAGGACCCCCAGGCCCGCCCGACACCCTTCCCCTCCCCCAAACCGGACCGGCAAACCTCTGTGCTCCGAAACTCCACCTCTCCTCTCCCACGAGGGCGCAATCCACGCCGTCGAGGCTCTCCCTCTCTCCTTTCCTCA